>NC_132790.1:49713181-50014204 GCF_048418805.1 Vulpes vulpes | reverse complement strand
TATGAGCGAGGTGTACCTGCAGGCAGGATGTGGGAGGGACAGGCCATAAGCGCAACTCTCAGGAGCGTGTATGCCTAGGAGGCAGATGTCTGCTCCCCACTCATACAGGGGAGTTAGAACCTAGCTACACTCTCATTGAACAAGGACGTTGGCAATCGCTGTATTCCACTCAGATTGCCGTGAGGACAGGCCTGAGGCTTCCACACGCCTTTCTCACCACCTGTCTGCACCTGACATGAGGATTTTGGCCGCTCGCCCACAGGGGTACCCGAGGCGGGAGGATCCTTCGTTGAGCTCAACTCTCCAAAGGTAGCATGCTCCGAATGCAGCTTTCCACTAGCTGCGTTCTTATGGCCGTGAGAACGCAGCAGCACTGGAAGTCAGGACGTTGCGTTTATACTGCTCTACTGCACCGAGTGACAGCACCATTGAGGCCTGCAGCTTGCCCCTTGAGTCCCATGAGCTTCTGACAAACATGTCTAGTGAGGATGTTCGTAACTCCATGTGCAGGCAGTGTGGAACTGGGAAGGACGGCAAGTCAGCTCATCGCACAGAAGGAAGTTCCCCTGAGAGAGAGCTTGCAACTAGGTACTCAGGGTTGGAAGTTAGTATGTACCACCCATCTGAGGGAGGAAGTCGTCAGGAGTCACTGGATTGAGCTAAGAGACACTTGCCTCTCACAAAGCTTGAATCCCGTGTCCAACGAAATCCCTTGGCTGCAAAGGGTACAGGCGGTCAGCATGTGGGAGGTTGAAGCCATAAGCTCAACCCAAAGGAGTGTGCATGCCTTGGAGGCAGCTGTGTGCTAGGAGCGAGATTGACAAGCCAGTCACGTGGTTCTCTGTCTGCTAGTGTCCCGCGTAGAACGAAATGCTGTGCAAGCGAACCGTACAGGCATCAGGATGTGGGAGCGATAGGCCATAAGCTCAACTCTGAGAAGGGTGTAGGCTTTGCAGGCAGATGCCTGCCAGACGCTTATTGATGGAAGCTAGCACCGAGCTACACATTCATTGAACAAGGACGTTTGCAATGTCTGTATTGAGATCAGATACACTTGAGGAGAATCCTGTCACTTCCCCATGCTTTTCACACAACCTCTTCCGGCGCCTAAAATAACGATGCTGCGACCTATACCTAGGGGCAGTTAGGATGCGGGTGGGTCCTGCCCTCACCTCAGCTCGCGCAAGGAAGCATGCCTAAAAGCCAGCTTTCAACTAGCTGCTTTCTTAGGGCATTGAGAACGTAGCAGTACTCTAAGCCAGGAGGTACCCAGAATACCACTCCACTGCAGCTGGAGACACCCTCCAGGTCGGCTGATTCCACTTGCGTCTCACAAGCCTCTGACAAACTGCTCTGCTGCAGATGTTCGAAACTCATTCTGCAGGCAGTGTGCAACTGTGAGGGACTGAGGGTGAGCTCAACTCTCCGAAGTAAGTTGCTTTTGGACAAGGCGTTCAGCTAGCTTCTCTCGTATGGCACTTAGGATGTAGCACCTGGCTCACACAGTTGAAATACTAGGAAACCGCTAGATTGAGCTTGGATGCACTAGTCTTGTGGGCCGGGACTTTCCACTGACCTCTCACAACACTTCAGTCATGCATCGGTGCTAGGCCTGTTAGGAGCGCGGTGTAGCTGCAGGCAGGATGTGGGAGGGACAGTCCATAAGCTCAACTCTCGGAAGTGTGTATGCTTTGCAGCCAGATGTCTGGAAGACACTTATTGATGGGTGCTAGGACCGAGCTACACTCTCATTGAACAAGGACGTTTGCAATGTCTGTATTGAGATCAGATACACTTGAGGAGAATCCTGTCACTTCCACATGCTTTTCACACAACCTCTTCCGGCGCCTAAAATAACGATGCTGCGACCTATACCTAGGGGCAGTTAGGATGCGGGTGGGTCCTGCCCTCACCTCAGCTCGCGCAAGGAAGCATGCCTAGAAGCCAGCTTTCAACTAGCTGCTTTCTTAGGGCATTGAGAACGTAGCAGTACTCTAAGCCAGGAGGTACCCAGAATACCACTCCACTGCAGCTGGAGACACCCTCCAGGTCGGCTGATTCCACTTGCGTCTCACAAGCCTCTGACAAACTGCTCTGGTGCAGATGTTCGAAACTCATTCTGCAGGCAGTGTGCAACTGTGAGGGACTGAGGGTGAGCTCAACTCTCCGAAGTAAGTTGCTTTTGGACAAGGCGTTCAGCTAGCTTCTCTCGTATGGCACTTAGGATGTAGCACCTGGCTCACACAGTTGAAATACTAGGAAACCGCTAGATTGAGCTTGGATGCACTAGTCTTGTGGGCCGGGACTTTCCACTTACCTCTCACAACACTTCAGTCACGCATCGGGGCTAGGCCTGTTAGGAGCGCGGTGTAGCTGCAGGCAGGATGTGGGAGGGACAGTCCATAAGCTCAACTCTCGGAAGTGTGTATGCTTTGCAGCCAGATGTCTGGAAGACACTTATTGATGGGTGCTAGGACCGAGCTACACTCTCATTGAACAAGGACGTTTGCAATGTCTGTATTGAGATCAGATACACTTGAGGAGAATCCTGTCACTTCCACATGCTTTTCACACAACCTCTTCCGACGCCTTGCAAAAGGATGCTGGGACCTATGTCTCCAGGCAGGGTGCGGGAGTGTCCTGCCCTGACCTCAGCTCGCACACGGAAGCATGCCTACAGCCCCGCTTTCAACTAGCTGCGTTCTTAGGGCACTGAGAACGTAGCAGTACTCTCAGCCAGGAGGTACCCAGAATACCACTCCACTGCAGCTGGAGACACCCTCCAGGTCGGCTGATTCCACTTGTGTCTCACAAGCCTCTGAGAAACGGCTGTGGTGCTGATGTTCGAACCTCATTTGCAGGCAGTGTGCAACTGTGAGGGACTGAGGGTGAGCTAAACTCTCAGAAGTTATTTGCCTTGGGACTAGACGTCCAGCTAGCTTCTCTCGTATGGAACTTAGGATGTAACACCTGGCTAACATAGGAATTACTAGGTAATCGCTGGATTGAGCTTGGAGGCACTAGTCTTGAGGGCCGAGACTTTCCACTTACCTCTTATAACACTTCAGTCATGCAGCGAGCCTAGGCCTGTTATGAGCGAGGTGTACCTGCAGGCAGGATGTGGGAGGGACAGGCCATAAGCGCAACTCTCAGGAGCGTGTATGCCTAGGAGGCAGATGTCTGCTCCCCACTCATACAGGGGAGTTAGAACCTAGCTACACTCTCATTGAACAAGGACGTTGGCAATCGCTGTATTCCACTCAGATTGCCGTGAGGACAGGCCTGAGGCTTCCACACGCCTTTCTCACCACCTGTCTGCACCTGACATGAGGATTTTGGCCGCTCGCCCACAGGGGTACCCGAGGCGGGAGGATCCTTCGTTGAGCTCAACTCTCCAAAGGTAGCATGCTCCGAATGCAGCTTTCCACTAGCTGCGTTCTTATGGCCGTGAGAACGCAGCAGCACTGGAAGTCAGGACGTTGCGTTTATACTGCTCTACTGCACCGAGTGACAGCACCATTGAGGCCTGCAGCTTGCCCCTTGAGTCCCATGAGCTTCTGACAAACATGTCTAGTGAGGATGTTCGTAACTCCATGTGCAGGCAGTGTGGAACTGGGAAGGACGGCAAGTCAGCTCATCGCACAGAAGGAAGTTCCCCTGAGAGAGAGCTTGCAACTAGGTACTCAGGGTTGGAAGTTAGTATGTACCACCCATCTGAGGGAGGAAGTCGTCAGGAGTCACTGGATTGAGCTAAGAGACACTTGCCTCTCACAAAGCTTGAATCCCGTGTCCAACGAAATCCCTTGGCTGCAAAGGGTACAGGCGGTCAGCATGTGGGAGGTTGAAGCCATAAGCTCAACCCAAAGGAGTGTGCATGCCTTGGAGGCAGCTGTGTGCTAGGAGCGAGATTGACAAGCCAGTCACGTGGTTCTCTGTCTGCTAGTGTCCCGCGTAGAACGAAATGCTGTGCAAGCGAACCGTACAGGCATCAGGATGTGGGAGCGATAGGCCATAAGCTCAACTCTGAGAAGGGTGTAGGCTTTGCAGGCAGATGCCTGCCAGACGCTTATTGATGGAAGCTAGCACCGAGCTACACATTCATTGAACAAGGACGTTTGCAATGTCTGTATTGAGATCAGATACACTTGAGGAGAATCCTGTCACTTCCCCATGCTTTTCACACAACCTCTTCCGGCGCCTAAAATAACGATGCTGCGACCTATACCTAGGGGCAGTTAGGATGCGGGTGGGTCCTGCCCTCACCTCAGCTCGCGCAAGGAAGCATGCCTAGAAGCCAGCTTTCAACTAGCTGCTTTCTTAGGGCATTGAGAACGTAGCAGTACTCTAAGCCAGGAGGTACCCAGAATACCACTCCACTGCAGCTGGAGACACCCTCCAGGTCGGCTGATTCCACTTGCGTCTCACAAGCCTCTGACAAACTGCTCTGGTGCAGATGTTCGAAACTCATTCTGCAGGCAGTGTGCAACTGTGAGGGACTGAGGGTGAGCTCAACTCTCCGAAGTAAGTTGCTTTTGGACAAGGCGTTCAGCTAGCTTCTCTCGTATGGCACTTAGGATGTAGCACCTGGCTCACACAGTTGAAATACTAGGAAACCGCTAGATTGAGCTTGGATGCACTAGTCTTGTGGGCCGGGACTTTCCACTTACCTCTCACAACACTTCAGTCACGCATCGGGGCTAGGCCTGTTAGGAGCGCGGTGTACCTGCAGGCAGGATGTGGGAGGGACAGTCCATAAGCTCAACTCTCGGAAGTGTGTATGCTTTGCAGCCAGATGTCTGGAAGACACTTATTGATGGGTGCTAGGACCGAGCTACACTCTCATTGAACAAGGATGTTTGCAATGTCTGTATTGAGATCAGATACACTTGAGGAGAATCCTGTCACTTCCACATGCTTTTCACACAACCTCTTCCGGCGCCTAAAATAACGATGCTGCGACCTATACCTAGGGGCAGTTAGGATGCGGGTGGGTCCTGCCCTCACCTCAGCTCGCGCAAGGAAGCATGCCTAGAAGCCAGCTTTCAACTAGCTGCTTTCTTAGGGCATTGAGAACGTAGCAGTACTCTAAGCCAGGAGGTACCCAGAATACCACTCCACTGCAGCTGGAGACACCCTCCAGGTCGGCTGATTCCACTTGCGTCTCACAAGCCTCTGACAAACTGCTCTGGTGCAGATGTTCGAAACTCATTCTGCAGGCAGTGTGCAACTGTGAGGGATTGCGGGTGAGCTCAACTCTCCGAAGTAAGTTGCTTTTGGACAAGGCGTTCAGCTAGCTTCTCTCGTATGGCACTTAGGATGTAGCACCTGGCTCACACAGTTGAAATACTAGGAAACCGCTAGATTGAGCTTGGATGCACTAGTCTTGTGGGCCGGGACTTTCCACTTACCTCTCACAACACTTCAGTCACGCATCGGGGCTAGGCCTGTTAGGAGCGCGGTGTAGCTGCAGGCAGGATGTGGGAGGGACAGTCCATAAGCTCAACTCTCGGAAGTGTGTATGCTTTGCAGCCAGATGTCTGGAAGACACTTATTGATGGGTGCTAGGACCGAGCTACACTCTCATTGAACAAGGACGTTTGCAATGTCTGTATTGAGATCAGATACACTTGAGGAGAATCCTGTCACTTCCACATGCTTTTCACACAACCTCTTCCGACGCCTTGCAAAAGGATGCTGGGACCTATGTCTCCAGGCAGGGTGCGGGAGGGTCCTGCCCTGACCTCAGCTCGCACACGGAAGCATGCCTACAGCCCCGCTTTCAACTAGCTGCGTTCTTAGGGCACTGAGAACGTAGCAGTACTCTCAGCCAGGAGGTACCCAGAATACCACTCCACTGCAGCTGGAGACACCCTCCAGGTCGGCTGATTCCACTTGTGTCTCACAAGCCTCTGAGAAACGGCTGTGGTGCTGATGTTCGAACCTCATTTGCAGGCAGTGTGCAACTGTGAGGGACTGAGGGTGAGCTAAACTCTCAGAAGTTATTTGCCTTGGGACTAGACGTCCAGCTAGCTTCTCTCGTATGGAACTTAGGATGTAACACCTGGCTAACATAGGAATTACTAGGTAATCGCTGGATTGAGCTTGGAGGCACTAGTCTTGAGGGCCGAGACTTTCCACTTACCTCTTATAACACTTCAGTCATGCAGCGAGCCTAGGCCTGTTATGAGCGAGGTGTACCTGCAGGCAGGATGTGGGAGGGACAGGCCATAAGCTCAACTCTCAGGAGCGTGTATGCCTAGGAGGCAGATGTCTGCTCCCCACTCATACAGGGGAGTTAGAACCTAGCTACACTCTCATTGAACAAGGACGTTGGCAATCGCTGTATTCCACTCAGATTGCCGTGAGGACAGGCCTGAGGCTTCCACACGCCTTTCTCACCACCTGTCTGCACCTGACATGAGGATTTTGGCCGCTCGCCCACAGGGGTACCCGAGGCGGGAGGATCCTTCGTTGAGCTCAACTCTCCAAAGGTAGCATGCTCCGAATGCAGCTTTCCACTAGCTGCGTTCTTATGGCCGTGAGAACGCAGCAGCACTGGAAGTCAGGACGTTGCGTTTATACTGCTCTACTGCACCGAGTGACAGCACCATTGAGGCCTGCAGCTTGCCCCTTGAGTCCCATGAGCTTCTGACAAACATGTCTAGTGAGGATGTTCGTAACTCCATGTGCAGGCAGTGTGGAACTGGGAAGGACGGCAAGTCAGCTCATCGCACAGAAGGAAGTTCCCCTGAGAGAGAGCTTGCAACTAGGTACTCAGGGTTGGAAGTTAGTATGTACCACCCATCTGAGGGAGGAAGTCGTCAGGAGTCACTGGATTGAGCTAAGAGACACTTGCCTCTCACAAAGCTTGAATCCCGTGTCCAACGAAATCCCTTGGCTGCAAAGGGTACAGGCGGTCAGCATGTGGGAGGTTGAAGCCATAAGCTCAACCCAAAGGAGTGTGCATGCCTTGGAGGCAGCTGTGTGCTAGGAGCGAGATTGACAAGCCAGTCACGTGGTTCTCTGTCTGCTAGTGTCCCGCGTAGAACGAAATGCTGTGCAAGCGAACCGTACAGGCATCAGGATGTGGGAGCGATAGGCCATAAGCTCAACTCTGAGAAGGGTGTAGGCTTTGCAGGCAGATGCCTGCCAGACGCTTATTGATGGAAGCTAGCACCGAGCTACACATTCATTGAACAAGGACGTTTGCAATGTCTGTATTGAGATCAGATACACTTGAGGAGAATCCTGTCACTTCCCCATGCTTTTCACACAACCTCTTCCGGCGCCTAAAATAACGATGCTGCGACCTATACCTAGGGGCAGTTAGGATGCGGGTGGGTCCTGCCCTCACCTCAGCTCGCGCAAGGAAGCATGCCTAAAAGCCAGCTTTCAACTAGCTGCTTTCTTAGGGCATTGAGAACGTAGCAGTACTCTAAGCCAGGAGGTACCCAGAATACCACTCCACTGCAGCTGGAGACACCCTCCAGGTCGGCTGATTCCACTTGCGTCTCACAAGCCTCTGACAAACTGCTCTGCTGCAGATGTTCGAAACTCATTCTGCAGGCAGTGTGCAACTGTGAGGGACTGAGGGTGAGCTCAACTCTCCGAAGTAAGTTGCTTTTGGACAAGGCGTTCAGCTAGCTTCTCTCGTATGGCACTTAGGATGTAGCACCTGGCTCACACAGTTGAAATACTAGGAAACCGCTAGATTGAGCTTGGATGCACTAGTCTTGTGGGCCGGGACTTTCCACTGACCTCTCACAACACTTCAGTCATGCATCGGTGCTAGGCCTGTTAGGAGCGCGGTGTAGCTGCAGGCAGGATGTGGGAGGGACAGTCCATAAGCTCAACTCTCGGAAGTGTGTATGCTTTGCAGCCAGATGTCTGGAAGACACTTATTGATGGGTGCTAGGACCGAGCTACACTCTCATTGAACAAGGATGTTTGCAATGTCTGTATTGAGATCAGATACACTTGAGGAGAATCCTGTCACTTCCACATGCTTTTCACACAACCTCTTCCGGCGCCTAAAATAACGATGCTGCGACCTATACCTAGGGGCAGTTAGGATGCGGGTGGGTCCTGCCCTCACCTCAGCTCGCGCAAGGAAGCATGCCTAGAAGCCAGCTTTCAACTAGCTGCTTTCTTAGGGCATTGAGAACGTAGCAGTACTCTAAGCCAGGAGGTACCCAGAATACCACTCCACTGCAGCTGGAGACACCCTCCAGGTCGGCTGATTCCACTTGCGTCTCACAAGCCTCTGACAAACTGCTCTGGTGCAGATGTTCGAAACTCATTCTGCAGGCAGTGTGCAACTGTGAGGGACTGAGGGTGAGCTCAACTCTCCGAAGTAAGTTGCTTTTGGACAAGGCGTTCAGCTAGCTTCTCTCGTATGGCACTTAGGATGTAGCACCTGGCTCACACAGTTGAAATACTAGGAAACCGCTAGATTGAGCTTGGATGCACTAGTCTTGTGGGCCGGGACTTTCCACTTACCTCTCACAACACTTCAGTCACGCATCGGGGCTAGGCCTGTTAGGAGCGCGGTGTAGCTGCAGGCAGGATGTGGGAGGGACAGTCCATAAGCTCAACTCTCGGAAGTGTGTATGCTTTGCAGCCAGATGTCTGGAAGACACTTATTGATGGGTGCTAGGACCGAGCTACACTCTCATTGAACAAGGACGTTTGCAATGTCTGTATTGAGATCAGATACACTTGAGGAGAATCCTGTCACTTCCACATGCTTTTCACACAACCTCTTCCGACGCCTTGCAAAAGGATGCTGGGACCTATGTCTCCAGGCAGGGTGCGGGAGGGTCCTGCCCTGACCTCAGCTCGCACACGGAAGCATGCCTACAGCCCCGCTTTCAACTAGCTGCGTTCTTAGGGCACTGAGAACGTAGCAGTACTCTCAGCCAGGAGGTACCCAGAATACCACTCCACTGCAGCTGGAGACACCCTCCAGGTCGGCTGATTCCACTTGTGTCTCACAAGCCTCTGAGAAACGGCTGTGGTGCTGATGTTCGAACCTCATTTGCAGGCAGTGTGCAACTGTGAGGGACTGAGGGTGAGCTAAACTCTCAGAAGTTATTTGCCTTGGGACTAGACGTCCAGCTAGCTTCTCTCGTATGGAACTTAGGATGTAACACCTGGCTAACATAGGAATTACTAGGTAATCGCTGGATTGAGCTTGGAGGCACTAGTCTTGAGGGCCGAGACTTTCCACTTACCTCTTATAACACTTCAGTCATGCAGCGAGCCTAGGCCTGTTATGAGCGAGGTGTACCTGCAGGCAGGATGTGGGAGGGACAGGCCATAAGCGCAACTCTCAGGAGCGTGTATGCCTAGGAGGCAGATGTCTGCTCCCCACTCATACAGGGGAGTTAGAACCTAGCTACACTCTCATTGAACAAGGACGTTGGCAATCGCTGTATTCCACTCAGATTGCCGTGAGGACAGGCCTGAGGCTTCCACACGCCTTTCTCACCACCTGTCTGCACCTGACATGAGGATTTTGGCCGCTCGCCCACAGGGGTACCCGAGGCGGGAGGATCCTTCGTTGAGCTCAACTCTCCAAAGGTAGCATGCTCCGAATGCAGCTTTCCACTAGCTGCGTTCTTATGGCCGTGAGAACGCAGCAGCACTGGAAGTCAGGACGTTGCGTTTATACTGCTCTACTGCACCGAGTGACAGCACCATTGAGGCCTGCAGCTTGCCCCTTGAGTCCCATGAGCTTCTGACAAACATGTCTAGTGAGGATGTTCGTAACTCCATGTGCAGGCAGTGTGGAACTGGGAAGGACGGCAAGTCAGCTCATCGCACAGAAGGAAGTTCCCCTGAGAGAGAGCTTGCAACTAGGTACTCAGGGTTGGAAGTTAGTATGTACCACCCATCTGAGGGAGGAAGTCGTCAGGAGTCACTGGATTGAGCTAAGAGACACTTGCCTCTCACAAAGCTTGAATCCCGTGTCCAACGAAATCCCTTGGCTGCAAAGGGTACAGGCGGTCAGCATGTGGGAGGTTGAAGCCATAAGCTCAACCCAAAGGAGTGTGCATGCCTTGGAGGCAGCTGTGTGCTAGGAGCGAGATTGACAAGCCAGTCACGTGGTTCTCTGTCTGCTAGTGTCCCGCGTAGAACGAAATGCTGTGCAAGCGAACCGTACAGGCATCAGGATGTGGGAGCGATAGGCCATAAGCTCAACTCTGAGAAGGGTGTAGGCTTTGCAGGCAGATGCCTGCCAGACGCTTATTGATGGAAGCTAGCACCGAGCTACACATTCATTGAACAAGGACGTTTGCAATGTCTGTATTGAGATCAGATACACTTGAGGAGAATCCTGTCACTTCCCCATGCTTTTCACACAACCTCTTCCGGCGCCTAAAATAACGATGCTGCGACCTATACCTAGGGGCAGTTAGGATGCGGGTGGGTCCTGCCCTCACCTCAGCTCGCGCAAGGAAGCATGCCTAAAAGCCAGCTTTCAACTAGCTGCTTTCTTAGGGCATTGAGAACGTAGCAGTACTCTAAGCCAGGAGGTACCCAGAATACCACTCCACTGCAGCTGGAGACACCCTCCAGGTCGGCTGATTCCACTTGCGTCTCACAAGCCTCTGACAAACTGCTCTGCTGCAGATGTTCGAAACTCATTCTGCAGGCAGTGTGCAACTGTGAGGGACTGAGGGTGAGCTCAACTCTCCGAAGTAAGTTGCTTTTGGACAAGGCGTTCAGCTAGCTTCTCTCGTATGGCACTTAGGATGTAGCACCTGGCTCACACAGTTGAAATACTAGGAAACCGCTAGATTGAGCTTGGATGCACTAGTCTTGTGGGCCGGGACTTTCCACTGACCTCTCACAACACTTCAGTCATGCATCGGTGCTAGGCCTGTTAGGAGCGCGGTGTAGCTGCAGGCAGGATGTGGGAGGGACAGTCCATAAGCTCAACTCTCGGAA
This sequence comes from Vulpes vulpes, assembly GCF_048418805.1. Taxonomy (NCBI): domain Eukaryota; kingdom Metazoa; phylum Chordata; class Mammalia; order Carnivora; family Canidae; genus Vulpes; species Vulpes vulpes. The sequence goes on along the minus strand of NC_132790.1, from coordinate 50,003,251 downwards.
GTGTGTATGCTTTGCAGCCAGATGTCTGGAAGACACTTATTGATGGGTGCTAGGACCGAGCTACACTCTCATTGAACAAGGATGTTTGCAATGTCTGTATTGAGATCAGATACACTTGAGGAGAATCCTGTCACTTCCACATGCTTTTCACACAACCTCTTCCGGCGCCTAAAATAACGATGCTGCGACCTATACCTAGGGGCAGTTAGGATGCGGGTGGGTCCTGCCCTCACCTCAGCTCGCGCAAGGAAGCATGCCTAGAAGCCAGCTTTCAACTAGCTGCTTTCTTAGGGCATTGAGAACGTAGCAGTACTCTAAGCCAGGAGGTACCCAGAATACCACTCCACTGCAGCTGGAGACACCCTCCAGGTCGGCTGATTCCACTTGCGTCTCACAAGCCTCTGACAAACTGCTCTGGTGCAGATGTTCGAAACTCATTCTGCAGGCAGTGTGCAACTGTGAGGGACTGAGGGTGAGCTCAACTCTCCGAAGTAAGTTGCTTTTGGACAAGGCGTTCAGCTAGCTTCTCTCGTATGGCACTTAGGATGTAGCACCTGGCTCACACAGTTGAAATACTAGGAAACCGCTAGATTGAGCTTGGATGCACTAGTCTTGTGGGCCGGGACTTTCCACTTACCTCTCACAACACTTCAGTCACGCATCGGGGCTAGGCCTGTTAGGAGCGCGGTGTAGCTGCAGGCAGGATGTGGGAGGGACAGTCCATAAGCTCAACTCTCGGAAGTGTGTATGCTTTGCAGCCAGATGTCTGGAAGACACTTATTGATGGGTGCTAGGACCGAGCTACACTCTCATTGAACAAGGACGTTTGCAATGTCTGTATTGAGATCAGATACACTTGAGGAGAATCCTGTCACTTCCACATGCTTTTCACACAACCTCTTCCGACGCCTTGCAAAAGGATGCTGGGACCTATGTCTCCAGGCAGGGTGCGGGAGGGTCCTGCCCTGACCTCAGCTCGCACACGGAAGCATGCCTACAGCCCCGCTTTCAACTAGCTGCGTTCTTAGGGCACTGAGAACGTAGCAGTACTCTCAGCCAGGAGGTACCCAGAATACCACTCCACTGCAGCTGGAGACACCCTCCAGGTCGGCTGATTCCACTTGTGTCTCACAAGCCTCTGAGAAACGGCTGTGGTGCTGATGTTCGAACCTCATTTGCAGGCAGTGTGCAACTGTGAGGGACTGAGGGTGAGCTAAACTCTCAGAAGTTATTTGCCTTGGGACTAGACGTCCAGCTAGCTTCTCTCGTATGGAACTTAGGATGTAACACCTGGCTAACATAGGAATTACTAGGTAATCGCTGGATTGAGCTTGGAGGCACTAGTCTTGAGGGCCGAGACTTTCCACTTACCTCTTATAACACTTCAGTCATGCAGCGAGCCTAGGCCTGTTATGAGCGAGGTGTACCTGCAGGCAGGATGTGGGAGGGACAGGCCATAAGCGCAACTCTCAGGAGCGTGTATGCCTAGGAGGCAGATGTCTGCTCCCCACTCATACAGGGGAGTTAGAACCTAGCTACACTCTCATTGAACAAGGACGTTGGCAATCGCTGTATTCCACTCAGATTGCCGTGAGGACAGGCCTGAGGCTTCCACACGCCTTTCTCACCACCTGTCTGCACCTGACATGAGGATTTTGGCCGCTCGCCCACAGGGGGTACCCGAGGCGGGAGGATCCTTCGTTGAGCTCAACTCTCCAAAGGTAGCATGCTCCGAATGCAGCTTTCCACTAGCTGCGTTCTTATGGCCGTGAGAACGCAGCAGCACTGGAAGTCAGGACGTTGCGTTTATACTGCTCTACTGCACCGAGTGACAGCACCATTGAGGCCTGCAGCTTGCCCCTTGAGTCCCATGAGCTTCTGACAAACATGTCTAGTGAGGATGTTCGTAACTCCATGTGCAGGCAGTGTGGAACTGGGAAGGACGGCAAGTCAGCTCATCGCACAGAAGGAAGTTCCCCTGAGAGAGAGCTTGCAACTAGGTACTCAGGGTTGGAAGTTAGTATGTACCACCCATCTGAGGGAGGAAGTCGTCAGGAGTCACTGGATTGAGCTAAGAGACACTTGCCTCTCACAAAGCTTGAATCCCGTGTCCAACGAAATCCCTTGGCTGCAAAGGGTACAGGCGGTCAGCATGTGGGAGGTTGAAGCCATAAGCTCAACCCAAAGGAGTGTGCATGCCTTGGAGGCAGCTGTGTGCTAGGAGCGAGATTGACAAGCCAGTCACGTGGTTCTCTGTCTGCTAGTGTCCCGCGTAGAACGAAATGCTGTGCAAGCGAACCGTACAGGCATCAGGATGTGGGAGCGATAGGCCATAAGCTCAACTCTGAGAAGGGTGTAGGCTTTGCAGGCAGATGCCTGCCAGACGCTTATTGATGGAAGCTAGCACCGAGCTACACATTCATTGAACAAGGACGTTTGCAATGTCTGTATTGAGATCAGATACACTTGAGGAGAATCCTGTCACTTCCCCATGCTTTTCACACAACCTCTTCCGGCGCCTAAAATAACGATGCTGCGACCTATACCTAGGGGCAGTTAGGATGCGGGTGGGTCCTGCCCTCACCTCAGCTCGCGCAAGGAAGCATGCCTAGAAGCCAGCTTTCAACTAGCTGCTTTCTTAGGGCATTGAGAACGTAGCAGTACTCTAAGCCAGGAGGTACCCAGAATACCACTCCACTGCAGCTGGAGACACCCTCCAGGTCGGCTGATTCCACTTGCGTCTCACAAGCCTCTGACAAACTGCTCTGGTGCAGATGTTCGAAACTCATTCTGCAGGCAGTGTGCAACTGTGAGGGACTGAGGGTGAGCTCAACTCTCCGAAGTAAGTTGCTTTTGGACAAGGCGTTCAGCTAGCTTCTCTCGTATGGCACTTAGGATGTAGCACCTGGCTCACACAGTTGAAATACTAGGAAACCGCTAGATTGAGCTTGGATGCACTAGTCTTGTGGGCCGGGACTTTCCACTTACCTCTCACAACACTTCAGTCACGCATCGGGGCTAGGCCTGTTAGGAGCGCGGTGTACCTGCAGGCAGGATGTGGGAGGGACAGTCCATAAGCTCAACTCTCGGAAGTGTGTATGCTTTGCAGCCAGATGTCTGGAAGACACTTATTGATGGGTGCTAGGACCGAGCTACACTCTCATTGAACAAGGATGTTTGCAATGTCTGTATTGAGATCAGATACACTTGAGGAGAATCCTGTCACTTCCACATGCTTTTCACACAACCTCTTCCGGCGCCTAAAATAACGATGCTGCGACCTATACCTAGGGGCAGTTAGGATGCGGGTGGGTCCTGCCCTCACCTCAGCTCGCGCAAGGAAGCATGCCTAGAAGCCAGCTTTCAACTAGCTGCTTTCTTAGGGCATTGAGAACGTAGCAGTACTCTAAGCCAGGAGGTACCCAGAATACCACTCCACTGCAGCTGGAGACACCCTCCAGGTCGGCTGATTCCACTTGCGTCTCACAAGCCTCTGACAAACTGCTCTGGTGCAGATGTTCGAAACTCATTCTGCAGGCAGTGTGCAACTGTGAGGGATTGCGGGTGAGCTCAACTCTCCGAAGTAAGTTGCTTTTGGACAAGGCGTTCAGCTAGCTTCTCTCGTATGGCACTTAGGATGTAGCACCTGGCTCACACAGTTGAAATACTAGGAAACCGCTAGATTGAGCTTGGATGCACTAGTCTTGTGGGCCGGGACTTTCCACTTACCTCTCACAACACTTCAGTCACGCATCGGGGCTAGGCCTGTTAGGAGCGCGGTGTAGCTGCAGGCAGGATGTGGGAGGGACAGTCCATAAGCTCAACTCTCGGAAGTGTGTATGCTTTGCAGCCAGATGTCTGGAAGACACTTATTGATGGGTGCTAGGACCGAGCTACACTCTCATTGAACAAGGACGTTTGCAATGTCTGTATTGAGATCAGATACACTTGAGGAGAATCCTGTCACTTCCACATGCTTTTCACACAACCTCTTCCGACGCCTTGCAAAAGGATGCTGGGACCTATGTCTCCAGGCAGGGTGCGGGAGGGTCCTGCCCTGACCTCAGCTCGCACACGGAAGCATGCCTACAGCCCCGCTTTCAACTAGCTGCGTTCTTAGGGCACTGAGAACGTAGCAGTACTCTCAGCCAGGAGGTACCCAGAATACCACTCCACTGCAGCTGGAGACACCCTCCAGGTCGGCTGATTCCACTTGTGTCTCACAAGCCTCTGAGAAACGGCTGTGGTGCTGATGTTCGAACCTCATTTGCAGGCAGTGTGCAACTGTGAGGGACTGAGGGTGAGCTAAACTCTCAGAAGTTATTTGCCTTGGGACTAGACGTCCAGCTAGCTTCTCTCGTATGGAACTTAGGATGTAACACCTGGCTAACATAGGAATTACTAGGTAATCGCTGGATTGAGCTTGGAGGCACTAGTCTTGAGGGCCGAGACTTTCCACTTACCTCTTATAACACTTCAGTCATGCAGCGAGCCTAGGCCTGTTATGAGCGAGGTGTACCTGCAGGCAGGATGTGGGAGGGACAGGCCATAAGCTCAACTCTCAGGAGCGTGTATGCCTAGGAGGCAGATGTCTGCTCCCCACTCATACAGGGGAGTTAGAACCTAGCTACACTCTCATTGAACAAGGACGTTGGCAATCGCTGTATTCCACTCAGATTGCCGTGAGGACAGGCCTGAGGCTTCCACACGCATTTCTCACCACCTGTCTGCACCTGACATGAGGATTTTGGCCGCTCGCCCACAGGGGTACCCGAGGCGGGAGGATCCTTCGTTGAGCTCAACTCTCCAAAGGTAGCATGCTCCGAATGCAGCTTTCCACTAGCTGCGTTCTTATGGCCGTGAGAACGCAGCAGCACTGGAAGTCAGGACGTTGCGTTTATACTGCTCTACTGCACCGAGTGACAGCACCATTGAGGCCTGCAGCTTGCCCCTTGAGTCCCATGAGCTTCTGACAAACATGTCTAGTGAGGATGTTCGTAACTCCATGTGCAGGCAGTGTGGAACTGGGAAGGACGGCAAGTCAGCTCATCGCACAGAAGGAAGTTCCCCTGAGAGAGAGCTTGCAACTAGGTACTCAGGGTTGGAAGTTAGTATGTACCACCCGTCTGAGGGAGGAAGTCGTCAGAAGTCACTGGATTGAGCTAAGAGACACTTGCCTCTCACAAAGCTTGAATCCCGTGTCCAACGAAATCCCTTGGCTGCAAAGGGTACAGGCGGTCAGCATGTGGGAGGTTGAAGCCATAAGCTCAACCCAAAGGAGTGTGCATGCCTTGGAGGCAGCTGTGTGCTAGGAGCGAGATTGACAAGCCAGTCACGTGGTTCTCTGTCTGCTAGTGTCCCGCGTAGAACGAAATGCTGTGCAAGCGAACCGTACAGGCATCAGGATGTGGGAGCGATAGGCCATAAGCTCAACTCTGAGAAGGGTGTAGGCTTTGCAGGCAGATGCCTGCCAGACGCTTATTGATGGAAGCTAGCACCGAGCTACACATTCATTGAACAAGGACGTTTGCAATGTCTGTATTGAGATCAGATACACTTGAGGAGAATCCTGTCACTTCCACATGCTTTTCACACAACCTCTTCCGGCGCCTAAAATAACGATGCTGCGACCTATACCTAGGGGCAGTTAGGATGCGGGTGGGTCCTGCCCTCACCTCAGCTCGCGCAAGGAAGCATGCCTAGAAGCCAGCTTTCAACTAGCTGCTTTCTTAGGGCATTGAGAACGTAGCAGTACTCTAAGCCAGGAGGTACCCAGAATACCACTCCACTGCAGCTGGAGACACCCTCCAGGTCGGCTGATTCCACTTGCGTCTCACAAGCCTCTGACAAACTGCTCTGGTGCAGATGTTCGAAACTCATTCTGCAGGCAGTGTGCAACTGTGAGGGACTGAGGGTGAGCTCAACTCTCCGAAGTAAGTTGCTTTTGGACAAAGCGTTCAGCTAGCTTCTCTCGTATGGCACTTAGGATGTAGCACCTGGCTCACACAGTTGAAATACTAGGAAACCGCTAGATTGAGCTTGGATGCACTAGTCTTGTGGGCCGGGACTTTCCACTGACCTCTCACAACACTTCAGTCACGCATCGGGGCTAGGCCTGTTAGGAGCGCGGTGTAGCTGCAGGCAGGATGTGGGAGGGACAGTCCATAAGCTCAACTCTCGGAAGTGTGTATGCTTTGCAGCCAGATGTCTGGAAGACACTTATTGATGGGTGCTAGGACCGAGCTACACTCTCATTCAACAAGGATGTTTGCAATGTCTGTATTGAGATCAGATACACTTGAGGAGAATCCTGTCACTTCCACATGCTTTTCTCACAACCTCTTCCGGCGCCTAAAATAACGATGCTGCGACCTATACCTAGGGGCAGTTAGGATGCGGGTGGGTCCTGCCCTCACCTCAGCTCGCGCCAGGAAGCATGCCTAGAAGCCAGCTTTCAACTAGCTGCTTTCTTAGGGCATTGAGAACGTAGCAGTACTCTAAGCCAGGAGGTACCCAGAATACCACTCCACTGAAGCTGGAGACACCCTCCAGGTCGGCTGATTCCACTTGCGTCTCACAAGCCTCTGACAAACTGCTCTGGTGCAGATGTTCGAAACTCATTCTGCAGGCAGTGTGCAACTGTGAGGGACTGAGGGTGAGCTCAACTCTCCGAAGTAAGTTGCTTTTGGACAAGGCGTTCAGCTAGCTTCTCTCGTATGGCACTTAGGATGTAGCACCTGGCTCACACAGTTGAAATACTAGGAAACCGCTAGATTGAGCTTGGATGCACTAGTCTTGTGGGCCGGGACTTTCCACTTACCTCTCACAACACTTCAGTCACGCATCGGGGCTAGGCCTGTTAGGAGCGCGGTGTACCTGCAGGCAGGATGTGGGAGGGACAGTCCATAAGCTCAACTCTCGGAAGTGTGTATGCTTTGCAGCCAGATGTCTGGAAGACACTTATTGATGGGTGCTAGGACCGAGCTACACTCTCATTGAACAAGGACGTTTGCAATGTCTGTATTGAGATCAGATACACTTGAGGAGAATCCTGTCACTTCCACATGCTTTTCACACAACCTCTTCCGACGCCTTGCAAAAGGATGCTGGGACCTATGTCTCCAGGCAGGGTGCGGGAGGGTCCTGCCCTGACCTCAGCTCGCACACGGAAGCATGCCTACAGCCCCGCTTTCAACTAGCTGCGTTCTTAGGGCACTGAGAACGTAGCAGTACTCTCAGCCAGGAGGTACCCAGAATACCACTCCACTGCAGCTGGAGACACCCTCCAGGTCGGCTGATTCCACTTGTGTCTCACAAGCCTCTGAGAAACGGCTGTGGTGCTGATGTTCGAACCTCATTTGCAGGCAGTGTGCAACTGTGAGGGACTGAGGGTGAGCTAAACTCTCAGAAGTTATTTGCCTTGGGACTAGACGTCTAGCTAGCTTCTCTCGTATGGAACTTAGGATGTAACACCTGGCTAACATAGGAATTACTAGGTAATCGCTGGATTGAGCTTGCAGGCACTAGTCTTGAGGGCCGAGACTTTCCACTTACCTCTTATAACACTTCAGTCATGCAGCGAGCCTAGGCCTGTTATGAGCGAGGTGTACCTGCAGGCAGGATGTGGGAGGGACAGGCCATAAGCTCAACTCTCAGGAGCGTGTATGCCTAGGAGGCAGATGTCTGCTCCCCACTCATACAGGGGAGTTAGAACCTAGCTACACTCTCATTGAACAAGGACGTTGGCAATCGCTGTATTCAACTCAGATTGCCGTGAGGACAGGCCTGAGGCTTCCACACGCATTTCTCACCACCTGTCTGCACCTGACATGAGGATTTTGGCCGCTCGCCCACAGGGGTACCTGAGGCGGCAGGATCCTTCGTTGAGCTCAACTCTCCAAAGGTAGCATGCTCCGAATGCAGCTTTCCACTAGCTGCGTTCTTATGGCCGTGAGAACGCAGCAGCACTGGAAGTCAGGACGTTGCGTTTATACTGCTCTACTGCACCGAGTGACAGCACCATTGAGGCCTGCAGCTTGCCCCTTGAGTCCCATGAGCTTCTGACAAACATGTCTACTGAGGATGTTCGTAACTCCATGTGCAGGCAGTGTGGAACTGGGAAGGACGGCAAGTCAGCTCATCGCACAGAAGGAAGTTCCCCTGAGAGAGAGCTTGCAACTAGGTACTCAGGGTTGGAAGTTAGTATGTACCACCCATCTGAGGGAGGAAGTCGTCAGAAGTCACTGGATTGAGCTAAGAGACACTTGCCTCTCACAAAGCTTGAATCCCGTGTCCAACGAAATCCCTTGGCTGCAAAGGGTACAGGCGGTCAGCATGTGGGAGGTTGAAGCCATAAGCTCAACCCAAAGGAGTGTGCATGCCTTGGAGGCAGCTGTGTGCTAGGAGCGAGATTGACAAGCCAGTCACGTGGTTCTCTGTCTGCTAGTGTCCCGCGTAGAACGAAATGCTGTGCAAGCGAACCGTACAGGCATCAGGATGTGGGAGCGATAGGCCATAAGCTCAACTCTGAGAAGGGTGTAGGCTTTGCAGGCAGATGCCTGCCAGACGCTTATTGATGGAAGCTAGCACCGAGCTACACATTCATTGAACAAGGACGTTTGCAATGTCTGTATTGAGATCAGATACACTTGAGGAGAATCCTGTCACTTCCACATGCTTTTCACACAACCTCTTCCGGCGCCTAAAATAACGATGCTGCGACCTATACCTAGGGGCAGTTAGGATGCGGGTGGGTCCTGCCCTCACCTCAGCTCGCGCAAGGAAGCATGCCTAGAAGCCAGCTTTCAACTAGCTGCTTTCTTAGGGCATTGAGAACGTAGCAGTACTCTAAGCCAGGAGGTACCCAGAATACCACTCCACTGCAGCTGGAGACACCCTCCAGGTCGGCTGATTCCACTTGCGTCTCACAAGCCTCTGACAAACTGCTCTGGTGCAGATGTTCGAAACTCATTCTGCAGGCAGTGTGCAACTGTGAGGGACTGAGGGTGAGCTCAACTCTCCGAAGTAAGTTGCTTTTGGACAAGGCGTTCAGCTAGCTTCTCTCGTATGGCACTTAGGATGTAGCACCTGGCTCACACAGTTGAAATACTAGGAAACCGCTAGATTGAGCTTGGATGCACTAGTCTTGGGGGCCGGGACTTTCCACTTACCTCTCACAACACTTCAGTCACGCATCGGGGCTAGGCCTGTTAGGAGCGCGGTGTACCTGCAGGCAGGATGTGGGAGGGACAGTCCATAAGCTCAACTCTCGGAAGTGTGTATGCTTTGCAGCCAGATGTCTGGAAGACACTTATTGATGGGTGCTAGGACCGAGCTACACTCTCATTGAACAAGGATGTTTGCAATGTCTGTATTGAGATCAGATACACTTGAGGAGAATCCTGTCACTTCCACATGCTTTTCACACAACCTCTTCCGACGCCTTGCAAAAGGATGCTGGGACCTATGTCTCCAGGCAGGGTGCGGGAGGGTCCTGCCCTGACCTCAGCTCGCACACGGAAGCATGCCTACAGCCCCGCTTTCAACTAGCTGCGTTCTTAGGGCACTGAGAACGTAGCAGTACTCTCAGCCAGGAGGTACCCAGAATACCACTCCACTGCAGCTGGAGACACCCTCCAGGTCGGCTGATTCCACTTGTGTCTCACAAGCCTCTGAGAAACGGCTGTGGTGCTGATGTTCGAACCTCATTTGCAGGCAGTGTGCAACTGTGAGGGACTGAGGGTGAGCTAAACTCTCAGAAGTTATTTGCCTTGGGACTAGACGTCCAGCTAGCTTCTCTCGTATGGAACTTAGGATGTAACACCTGGCTAACATAGGAATTACTAGGTAATCGCTGGATTGAGCTTGGAGGCACTAGTCTTGAGGGCCGAGACTTTCCACTTACCTCTTATAACACTTCAGTCATGCAGCGAGCCTAGGCCTGTTATGAGCGAGGTGTACCTGCAGGCAGGATGTGGGAGGGACAGGCCATAAGCTCAACTCTCAGGAGCGTGTATGCCTAGGAGGCAGATGTCTGCTCCCCACTCATACAGGGGAGTTAGAACCTAGCTACACTCTCATTGAACAAGGACGTTGGCAATCGCTGTATTCCACTCAGATTGCCGTGAGGACAGGCCTGAGGCTTCCACACGCATTTCTCACCACCTGTCTGCACCTGACATGAGGATTTGGGCCGCTCGCCCACAGGGGGTACCCGAGGCGGGAGGATCCTTCGTTGAGCTCAACTCTCCAAAGGTAGCATGCTCCGAATGCAGCTTTCCACTAGCTGCGTTCTTATGGCCGTGAGAACGCAGCAGCACTGGAAGTCAGGACGTTGCGTTTATACTGCTCTACTGCACCGAGTGACAGCACCATTGAGGCCTGCAGCTTGCCCCTTGAGTCCCATGAGCTTCTGACAAACATGTCTACTGAGGATGTTCGTAACTCCATGCGCAGGCAGTGTGGAACTGGGAAGGACGGCAAGTCAGCTCATCGCACAGAAGGAAGTTCCCCTGAGAGAGAGCTTGCAACTAGGTACTCAGGGTTGGAAGTTAGTATGTACCACCCGTCTGAGGGAGGAAGTCGTCAGAAGTCACTGGATTGAGCTAAGAGACACTTGCCTCTCACAAAGCTTGAATCCCGTGTCCAACGAAATCCCTTGGCTACAAAGGGTACAGGCGGTCAGAATGTGGGAGGTTGAAGCCATAAGCTCAACCCAAAGGAGTGTGCATGCCTTGGAGGCAGCTGTGTGCTAGGAGCGAGATTGACAAGCCAGTCACGTGGTTCTCTGTCTGCTAGTGTCCCGCGTAGAACGAAATGCTGTGCAAGCGAACCGTACAGGCATCAGGATGTGGGAGCGATAGGCCATAAGCTCAACTCTGAGAAGGGTGTAGGCTTTGCAGGCAGATGCCTGCCAGACGCTTATTGATGGAAGCTAGCACCGAGCTACACATTCATTGAACAAGGACGTTTGCAATGTCTGTATTGAGATCAGATACACTTGAGGAGAATCCTGTCACTTCCCCATGCTTTTCACACAACCTCTTCCGGCGCCTAAAATAACGATGCTGCGACCTATACCTAGGGGCAGTTAGGATGCGGGTGGGTCCTGCCCTCACCTCAGCTCGCGCAAGGAAGCATGCCTAGAAGCCAGCTTTCAACTAGCTGCTTTCTTAGGGCATTGAGAACGTAGCAGTACTCTAAGCCAGGAGGTACCCAGAATACCACTCCACTGCAGCTGGAGACACCCTCCAGGTCGGCTGATTCCACTTGCGTCTCACAAGCCTCTGACAAACTGCTCTGGTGCAGATGTTCGAAACTCATTCTGCAGGCAGTGTGCAACTGTGAGGGACTGAGGGTGAGCTCAACTCTCCGAAGTAAGTTGCTTTTGGACAAGGCGTTCAGCTAGCTTCTCTCGTATGGCACTTAGGATGTAGCACCTGGCTCACACAGTTGAAATACTAGGAAACCGCTAGATTGAGCTTGGATGCACTAGTCTTGTGGGCCGGGACTTTCCACTTACCTCTCACAACACTTCAGTCACGCATCGGGGCTAGGCCTGTTAGGAGCGCGGTGTAGCTGCAGGCAGGATGTGGGAGGGACAGTCCATAAGCTCAACTCTCGGAAGTGTGTATGCTTTGCAGCCAGATGTCTGGAAGACACTTATTGATGGGTGCTAGGACCGAGCTACACTCTCATTGAACAAGGATGTTTGCAATGTCTGTATTGAGATCAGATACACTTGAGGAGAATCCTGTCACTTCCACATGCTTTTCACACAACCTCTTCCGACGCCTTGCAAAAGGATGCTGGGACCTATGTCTCCAGGCAGGGTGCGGGAGGGTCCTGCCCTGACCTCAGCTCGCACACGGAAGCATGCCTACAGCCCCGCTTTCAACTAGCTGCGTTCTTAGGGCACTGAGAACGTAGCAGTACTCTCAGCCAGGAGGTACCCAAAATACCACTCCACTGCAGCTGGAGACACCCTCCAGGTCGGCTGATTCCACTTGTGTCTCACAAGCCTCTGAGAAACGGCTGTGGTGCTGATGTTCGAACCTCATTTGCAGGCAGTGTGCAACTGTGAGGGACTGAGGGTGAGCTAAACTCTCAGAAGTTATTTGCCTTGGGACTAGACGTCTAGCTAGCTTCTCTCGTATGGAACTTAGGATGTAACACCTGGCTAACATAGGAATTACTAGGTAATCGCTGGATTGAGCTTGCAGGCACTAGTCTTGAGGGCCGAGACTTTCCACTTACCTCTTATAACACTTCAGTCATGCAGCGAGCCTAGGCCTGTTATGAGCGAGGTGTACCTGCAGGCAGGATGTGGGAGGGACAGGCCATAAGCTCAACTCTCAGGAGCGTGTATGCCTAGGAGGCAGATGTCTGCTCCCCACTCATACAGGGGAGTTAGAACCTAGCTACACTCTCATTGAACAAGGACGTTGGCAATCGCTGTATTCAACTCAGATTGCCGTGAGGACAGGCCTGAGGCTTCCACACGCGTTTCTCACCACCTGTCTGCACCTGACATGAGGATTTTGGCCGCTCGCCCACAGGGGTACCTGAGGCGGCAGGATCCTTCGTTGAGCTCAACTCTCCAAAGGTAGCATGCTCCGAATGCAGCTTTCCACTAGCTGCGTTCTTATGGCCGTGAGAACGCAGCAGCACTGGAAGTCAGGACGTTGCGTTTATACTGCTCTACTGCACCGAGTGACAGCACCATTGAGGCCTGCAGCTTGCCCCTTGAGTCCCATGAGCTTCTGACAAACATGTCTAGTGAGGATGTTCGTAACTCCATGTGCAGGCAGTGTGGAACTGGGAAGGACGGCAAGTCAGCTCATCGCACAGAAGGAAGTTCCCCTGAGAGAGAGCTTGCAACTAGGTACTCAGGGTTGGAAGTTAGTATGTACCACCCATCTGAGGGAGGAAGTCGTCAGAAGTCACTGGATTGAGCTAAGAGACACTTGCCTCTCACAAAGCTTGAATCCCGTGTCCAACGAAATCCCTTGGCTGCAAAGGGTACAGGCGGTCAGCATGTGGGAGGTTGAAGCCATAAGCTCAACCCAAAGGAGTGTGCATGCCTTGGAGGCAGCTGTGTGCTAGGAGCGAGATTGACAAGCCAGTCACGTGGTTCTCTGTCTGCTAGTGTCCCGCGTAGAACGAAATGCTGTGCAAGCGAACCGTACAGGCATCAGGATGTGGGAGCGATAGGCCATAAGCTCAACTCTGAGAAGGGTGTAGGCTTTGCAGGCAGATGCCTGCCAGACGCTTATTGATGGAAGCTAGCACCGAGCTACACATTCATTGAACAAGGACGTTTGCAATGTCTGTATTGAGATCAGATACACTTGAGGAGAATCCTGTCACTTCCACATGCTTTTCACACAACCTCTTCCGGCGCCTAAAATAACGATGCTGCGACCTATACCTAGGGGCAGTTAGGATGCGGGTGGGTCCTGCCCTCACCTCAGCTCGCGCAAGGAAGCATGCCTAGAAGCCAGCTTTCAACTAGCTGCTTTCTTAGGGCATTGAGAACGTAGCAGTACTCTAAGCCAGGAGGTACCCAGAATACCACTCCACTGCAGCTGGAGACACCCTCCAGGTCGGCTGATTCCACTTGCGTCTCACAAGCCTCTGACAAACTGCTCTGGTGCAGATGTTCGAAACTCATTCTGCAGGCAGTGTGCAACTGTGAGGGACTGAGGGTGAGCTCAACTCTCCGAAGTAAGTTGCTTTTGGACAAGGCGTTCAGCTAGCTTCTCTCGTATGGCACTTAGGATGTAGCACCTGGCTCACACAGTTGAAATACTAGGAAACCGCTAGATTGAGCTTGGATGCACTAGTCTTGGGGGCCGGGACTTTCCACTTACCTCTCACAACACTTCAGTCACGCATCGGGGCTAGGCCTGTTAGGAGCGCGGTGTACCTGCAGGCAGGATGTGGGAGGGACAGTCCATAAGCTCAACTCTCGGAAGTGTGTATGCTTTGCAGCCAGATGTCTGGAAGACACTTATTGATGGGTGCTAGGACCGAGCTACACTCTCATTGAACAAGGATGTTTGCAATGTCTGTATTGAGATCAGATACACTTGAGGAGAATCCTGTCACTTCCACATGCTTTTCACACAACCTCTTCCGACGCCTTGCAAAAGGATGCTGGGACCTATGTCTCCAGGCAGGGTGCGGGAGGGTCCTGCCCTGACCTCAGCTCGCACACGGAAGCATGCCTACAGCCCCGCTTTCAACTAGCTGCGTTCTTAGGGCACTGAGAACGTAGCAGTACTCTCAGCCAGGAGGTACCCAGAATACCACTCCACTGCAGCTGGAGACACCCTCCAGGTCGGCTGATTCCACTTGTGTCTCACAAGCCTCTGAGAAACGGCTGTGGTGCTGATGTTCGAACCTCATTTGCAGGCAGTGTGCAACTGTGAGGGACTGAGGGTGAGCTAAACTCTCAGAAGTTATTTGCCTTGGGACTAGACGTCCAGCTAGCTTCTCTCGTATGGAACTTAGGATGTAACACCTGGCTAACATAGGAATTACTAGGTAATCGCTGGATTGAGCTTGGAGGCACTAGTCTTGAGGGCCGAGACTTTCCACTTACCTCTTATAACACTTCAGTCATGCAGCGAGCCTAGGCCTGTTATGAGCGAGGTGTACCTGCAGGCAGGATGTGGGAGGGACAGGCCATAAGCTCAACTCTCAGGAGCGTGTATGCCTAGGAGGCAGATGTCTGCTCCCCACTCATACAGGGGAGTTAGAACCTAGCTACACTCTCATTGAACAAGGACGTTGGCAATCGCTGTATTCCACTCAGATTGCCGTGAGGACAGGCCTGAGGCTTCCACACGCATTTCTCACCACCTGTCTGCACCTGACATGAGGATTTGGGCCGCTCGCCCACAGGGGGTACCCGAGGCGGGAGGATCCTTCGTTGAGCTCAACTCTCCAAAGGTAGCATGCTCCGAATGCAGCTTTCCACTAGCTGCGTTCTTATGGCCGTGAGAACGCAGCAGCACTGGAAGTCAGGACGTTGCGTTTATACTGCTCTACTGCACCGAGTGACAGCACCATTGAGGCCTGCAGCTTGCCCCTTGAGTCCCATGAGCTTCTGACAAACATGTCTAGTGAGGATGTTCGTAACTCCATGCGCAGGCAGTGTGGAACTGGGAAGGACGGCAAGTCAGCTCATCGCACAGAAGGAAGTTCCCCTGAGAGAGAGCTTGCAACTAGGTACTCAGGGTTGGAAGTTAGTATGTACCACCCGTCTGAGGGAGGAAGTCGTCAGAAGTCACTGGATTGAGCTAAGAGACACTTGCCTCTCACAAAGCTTGAATCCCGTGTCCAACGAAATCCCTTGGCTGCAAAGGGTACAGGCGGTCAGCATGTGGGAGGTTGAAGCCATAAGCTCAACCCAAAGGAGTGTGCATGCCTTGGAGGCAGCTGTGTGCTAGGAGCGAGATTGACAAGCCAGTCACGTGGTTCTCTGTCTGCTAGTGTCCCGCGTAGAACGAAATGCTGTGCAAGCGAACCGTACAGGCATCAGGATGTGGGAGCGATAGGCCATAAGCTCAACTCTGAGAAGGGTGTAGGCTTTGCAGGCAGATGCCTGCCAGACGCTTATTGATGGAAGCTAGCACCGAGCTACACATTCATTGAACAAGGACGTTTGCAATGTCTGTATTGAGATCAGATACACTTGAGGAGAATCCTGTCACTTCCACATGCTTTTCACACAACCTCTTCCGGCGCCTAAAATAACGATGCTGCGACCTATACCTAGGGGCAGTTAGGATGCGGGTGGGTCCTGCCCTCACCTCAGCTCGCGCAAGGAAGCATGCCTAGAAGCCAGCTTTCAACTAGCTGCTTTCTTAGGGCATTGAGAACGTAGCAGTACTCTAAGCCAGGAGGTACCCAGAATACCACTCCACTGCAGCTGGAGACACCCTCCAGGTCGGCTGATTCCACTTGCGTCTCACAAGCCTCTGACAAACTGCTCTGGTGCAGATGTTCGAAACTCATTCTGCAGGCAGTGTGCAACTGTGAGGGACTGAGGGTGAGCTCAACTCTCCGAAGTAAGTTGCTTTTGGACAAGGCGTTCAGCTAGCTTCTCTCGTATGGCACTTAGGATGTAGCACCTGGCTCACACAGTTGAAATACTAGGAAACCGCTAGATTGAGCTTGGATGCACTAGTCTTGTGGGCCGGGACTTTCCACTTACCTCTCACAACACTTCAGTCACGCATCGGGGCTAGGCCTGTTAGGAGCGCGGTGTACCTGCAGGCAGGATGTGGGAGGGACAGTCCATAAGCTCAACTCTCGGAAGTGTGTATGCTTTGCAGCCAGATGTCTGGAAGACACTTATTGATGGGTGCTAGGACCGAGCTACACTCTCATTGAACAAGGACGTTTGCAATGTCTGTATTGAGATCAGATACACTTGAGGAGAATCCTGTCACTTCCACATGCTTTTCACACAACCTCTTCCGGCGCCTAAAATAACGATGCTGCGACCTATACCTAGGGGCAGTTAGGATGCGGGTGGGTCCTGCCCTCACCTCAGCTCGCGCAAGGAAGCATGCCTCAAGCCAGCTTTCAACTAGCTGCTTTCTTAGGGCATTGAGAACGTAGCAGTACTCTAAGCCAGGAGGTACCCAGAATACCACTCCACTGCAGCTGGAGACACCCTCCAGGTCGGCTGATTCCACTTGCGTCTCACAAGCCTCTGACAAACTGCTCTGCTGCAGATGTTCGAAACTCATTCTGCAGGCAGTGTGCAACTGTGAGGGACTGAGGGTGAGCTCAACTCTCCGAAGTAAGTTGCTTTTGGACAAGGCGTTCAGCTAGCTTCTCTCGTATGGCACTTAGGATGTAGCACCTGGCTCACACAGTTGAAATACTAGGAAACCGCTAGATTGAGCTTGGATGCACTAGTCTTGTGGGCCGGGACTTTCCACTTACCTCTCACAACACTTCAGTCACGCATCGGGGCTAGGCCTGTTAGGAGCGCGGTGTACCTGCAGGCAGGATGTGGGAGGGACAGTCCATAAGCTCAACTCTCGGAAGTGTGTATGCTTTGCAGCCAGATGTCTGGAAGACACTTATTGATGGGTGCTAGGACCGAGCTACACTCTCATTGAACAAGGATGTTTGCAATGTCTGTATTGAGATCAGATACACTTGAGGAGAATCCTGTCACTTCCACATGCTTTTCACACAACCTCTTCCGACGCCTTGCAAAAGGATGCTGGGACCTATGTCTCCAGGCAGGGTGCGGGAGGGTCCTGCCCTGACCTCAGCTCGCACACGGAAGCATGCCTACAGCCCCGCTTTCAACTAGCTGCGTTCTTAGGGCACTGAGAACGTAGCAGTACTCTCAGCCAGGAGGTACCCAGAATACCACTCCACTGCAGCTGGAGACACCCTCCAGGTCGGCTGATTCCACTTGTGTCTCACAAGCCTCTGAGAAACGGCTGTGGTGCTGATGTTCGAACCTCATTTGCAGGCAGTGTGCAACTGTGAGGGACTGAGGGTGAGCTAAACTCTCAGAAGTTATTTGCCTTGGGACTAGACGTCCAGCTAGCTTCTCTCGTATGGAACTTAGGATGTAACACCTGGCTAACATAGGAATTACTAGGTAATCGCTGGATTGAGCTTGGAGGCACTAGTCTTGAGGGCCGAGACTTTCCACTTACCTCTTATAACACTTCAGTCATGCAGCGAGCCTAGGCCTGTTATGAGCGAGGTGTACCTGCAGGCAGGATGTGGGAGGGACAGGCCATAAGCTCAACTCTCAGGAGCGTGTATGCCTAGGAGGCAGATGTCTGCTCCCCACTCATACAGGGGAGTTAGAACCTAGCTACACTCTCATTGAACAAGGACGTTGGCAATCGCTGTATTCCACTCAGATTGCCGTGAGGACAGGCCTGAGGCTTCCACACGCATTTCTCACCACCTGTCTGCACCTGACATGAGGATTTGGGCCGCTCGCCCACAGGGGGTACCCGAGGCGGGAGGATCCTTCGTTGAGCTCAACTCTCCAAAGGTAGCATGCTCCGAATGCAGCTTTCCACTAGCTGCGTTCTTATGGCCGTGAGAACGCAGCAGCACTGGAAGTCAGGACGTTGCGTTTATACTGCTCTACTGCACCGAGTGACAGCACCATTGAGGCCTGCAGCTTGCCCCTTGAGTCCCATGAGCTTCTGACAAACATGTCTAGTGAGGATGTTCGTAACTCCATGCGCAGGCAGTGTGGAACTGGGAAGGACGGCAAGTCAGCTCATCGCACAGAAGGAAGTTCCCCTGAGAGAGAGCTTGCAACTAGGTACTCAGGGTTGGAAGTTAGTATGTACCACCCATCTGAGGGAGGAAGTCGTCAGAAGTCACTGGATTGAGCTAAGAGACACTTGCCTCTCACAAAGCTTGAATCCCGTGTCCAACGAAATCCCTTGGCTGCAAAGGGTACAGGCGGTCAGCATGTGGGAGGTTGAAGCCATAAGCTCAACCCAAAGGAGTGTGCATGCCTTGGAGGCAGCTGTGTGCTAGGAGCGAGATTGACAAGCCAGTCACGTGGTTCTCTGTCTGCTAGTGTCCCGCGTAGAAGGAAATGCTGTGCAAGCGAACCGTACAGGCATCAGGATGTGGGAGCGATAGGCCATAAGCTCAACTCTGAGAAGGGTGTAGGCTTTGCAGGCAGATGCCTGCCAGACGCTTATTGATGGAAGCTAGCACCGAGCTACACATTCATTGAACAAGGACGTTTGCAATGTCTGTATTGAGATCAGATACACTTGAGGAGAATCCTGTGACTTCCACATGCTTTTCACACAACCTCTTCCGGCGCCTAAAATAACGATGCTGCGACCTATACCTAGGGGCAGTTAGGATGCGGGTGGGTCCTGCCCTCACCTCAGCTCGCGCAAGGAAGCATGCCTAGAAGCCAGCTTTCAACTAGCTGCTTTCTTAGGGCATTGAGAACGTAGCAGTACTCTAAGCCAGGAGGTACCCAGAATACCACTCCACTGAAGCTGGAGACACCCTCCAGGTCGGCTGATTCCACTTGCGTCTCACAAGCCTCTGACAAACTGCTCTGGTGCAGATGTTCGAAACTCATTCTGCAGGCAGTGTGCAACTGTGAGGGACTGAGGGTGAGCTCAACTCTCCGAAGTAAGTTGCTTTTGGACAAGGCGTTCAGCTAGCTTCTCTCGTATGGCACTTAGGATGTAGCACCTGGCTCACACAGTTGAAATACTAGGAAACCGCTAGATTGAGCTTGGATGCACTAGTCTTGTGGGCCGGGACTTTCCACTGACCTCTCACAACACTTCAGTCACGCATCGGGGCTAGGCCTGTTAGGAGCGCGGTGTAGCTGCAGGCAGGATGTGGGAGGGACAGTCCATAAGCTCAACTCTCGGAAGTGTGTATGCTTTGCAGCCAGATGTCTGGAAGACACTTATTGATGGGTGCTAGGACCGAGCTACACTCTCATTGAACAAGGATGTTTGCAATGTCTGTATTGAGATCAGATACACTTGAGGAGAATCCTGTCACTTCCACATGCTTTTCACACAACCTCTTCCGACGCCTTGCAAAAGGATGCTGGGACCTATGTCTCCAGGCAGGGTGCGGGAGGGTCCTGCCCTGACCTCAGCTCGCACACGGAAGCATGCCTACAGCCCCGCTTTCAACTAGCTGCGTTCTTAGGGCACTGAGAACGTAGCAGTACTCTCAGCCAGGAGGTACCCAGAATACCACTCCACTGCAGCTGGAGACACCCTCCAGGTCGGCTGATTCCACTTGTGTCTCACAAGCCTCTGAGAAACGGCTGTGGTGCTGATGTTCGAACCTCATTTGCAGGCAGTGTGCAACTGTGAGGGACTGAGGGTGAGCTAAACTCTCAGAAGTTATTTGCCTTGGGACTAGACGTCCAGCTAGCTTCTCTCGTATGGAACTTAGGATGTAACACCTGGCTAACATAGGAATTACTAGGTAATCGCTGGATTGAGCTTGGAGGCACTAGTCTTGAGGGCCGAGACTTTCCACTTACCTCTTATAACACTTCAGTCATGCAGCGAGCCTAGGCCTGTTATGAGCGAGGTGTACCTGCAGGCAGGATGTGGGAGGGACAGGCCATAAGCTCAACTCTCAGGAGCGTGTATGCCTAGGAGGCAGATGTCTGCTCCCCACTCATACAGGGGAGTTAGAACCTAGCTACACTCTCATTGAACAAGGACGTTGGCAATCGCTGTATTCCACTCAGATTGCCGTGAGGACAGGCCTGAGGCTTCCACACGCCTTTCTCACCACCTGTCTGCACCTGACATGAGGATTTTGGCCGCTCGCCCACAGGGGTACCCGAGGCGGGAGGATCCTTCGTTGAGCTCAACTCTCCAAAGGTAGCATGCTCCGAATGCAGCTTTCCACTAGCTGCGTTCTTATGGCCGTGAGAACGCAGCAGCACTGGAAGTCAGGACGTTGCGTTTATACTGCTCTACTGCACCGAGTGACAGCACCATTGAGGCCTGCAGCTTGCCCGTTGAGTCCCATGAGCTTCTGACAAACATGTCTAGTGAGGATGTTCGTAACTCCATGTGCAGGCAGTGTGGAACTGGGAAGGACGGCAAGTCAGCTCATCGCACAGAAGGAAGTTCCCCTGAGAGAGAGCTTGCAACTAGGTACTCAGGGTTGGAAGTTAGTATGTACCACCCATCTGAGGGAGGAAGTCGTCAGAAGTCACTGGATTGAGCTAAGAGACACTTGCCTCTCACAAAGCTTGAATCCCGTGTCCAACGAAATCCCTTGGCTTCAAAGGGTACAGGCCGGTCAGCATGTGGGAGGTTGAAGCCATAAGCTCAACCCAAAGGAGTGTGCATGCCTTGGAGGCAGCTGTGTGCTAGGAGCGAGATTGACAAGCCAGTCACGTGGTTCTCTGTCTGCTAGTGTCCCGCGTAGAACGAAATGCTGTGCAAGCGAACCGTACAGGCATCAGGATGTGGGAGCGATAGGCCATAAGCTCAACTCTGAGAAGGGTGTAGGCTTTGCAGGCAGATGCCTGCCAGACGCTTATTGATGGAAGCTAGCACCGAGCTACACATTCATTGAACAAGGACGTTTGCAATGTCTGTATTGAGATCAGATACACTTGAGGAGAATCCTGTCACTTCCCCATGCTTTTCACACAACCTCTTCCGGCGCCTAAAATAACGATGCTGCGACCTATACCTAGGGGCAGTTAGGATGCGGGTGGGTCCTGCCCTCACCTCAGCTCGCGCAAGGAAGCATGCCTAGAAGCCAGCTTTCAACTAGCTGCTTTCTTAGGGCATTGAGAACGTAGCAGTACTCTAAGCCAGGAGGTACCCAGAATACCACTCCACTGCAGCTGGAGACACCCTCCAGGTCGGCTGATTCCACTTGCGTCTCACAAGCCTCTGACAAACTGCTCTGGTGCAGATGTTCGAAACTCATTCTGCAGGCAGTGTGCAACTGTGAGGGACTGAGGGTGAGCTCAACTCTCCGAAGTAAGTTGCTTTTGGACAAGGCGTTCAGCTAGCTTCTCTCGTATGGCACTTAGGATGTAGCACCTGGCTCACACAGTTGAAATACTAGGAAACCGCTAGATTGAGCTTGGATGCACTAGTCTTGGGGGCCGGGACTTTCCACTTACCTCTCACAACACTTCAGTCACGCATCGGGGCTAGGCCTGTTAGGAGCGCGGTGTACCTGCAGGCAGGATGTGGGAGGGACAGTCCATAAGCTCAACTCTCGGAAGTGTGTATGCTTTGCAGCCAGATGTCTGGAAGACACTTATTGATGGGTGCTAGGACCGAGCTACACTCTCATTGAACAAGGATGTTTGCAATGTCTGTATTGAGATCAGATACACTTGAGGAGAATCCTGTCACTTCCACATGCTTTTCACACAACCTCTTCCGACGCCTTGCAAAAGGATGCTGGGACCTATGTCTCCAGGCAGGGTGCGGGAGGGTCCTGCCCTGACCTCAGCTCGCACACGGAAGCATGCCTACAGCCCCGCTTTCAACTAGCTGCGTTCTTAGGGCACTGAGAACGTAGCAGTACTCTCAGCCAGGAGGTACCCAGAATACCACTCCACTGCAGCTGGAGACACCCTCCAGGTCGGCTGATTCCACTTGTGTCTCACAAGCCTCTGAGAAACGGCTGTGGTGCTGATGTTCGAACCTCATTTGCAGGCAGTGTGCAACTGTGAGGGACTGAGGGTGAGCTAAACTCTCAGAAGTTATTTGCCTTGGGACTAGACGTCCAGCTAGCTTCTCTCGTATGGAACTTAGGATGTAACACCTGGCTAACATAGGAATTACTAGGTAATCGCTGGATTGAGCTTGGAGGCACTAGTCTTGAGGGCCGAGACTTTCCACTTACCTCTTATAACACTTCAGTCATGCAGCGAGCCTAGGCCTGTTATGAGCGAGGTGTACCTGCAGGCAGGATGTGGGAGGGACAGGCCATAAGCTCAACTCTCAGGAGCGTGTATGCCTAGGAGGCAGATGTCTGCTCCCCACTCATACAGGGGAGTTAGAACCTAGCTACACTCTCATTGAACAAGGACGTTGGCAATCGCTGTATTCCACTCAGATTGCCGTGAGGACAGGCCTGAGGCTTCCACACGCATTTCTCACCACCTGTCTGCACCTGACATGAGGATTTGGGCCGCTCGCCCACAGGGGGTACCCGAGGCGGGAGGATCCTTCGTTGAGCTCAACTCTCCAAAGGTAGCATGCTCCGAATGCAGCTTTCCACTAGCTGCGTTCTTATGGCCGTGAGAACGCAGCAGCACTGGAAGTCAGGACGTTGCGTTTATACTGCTCTACTGCACCGAGTGACAGCACCATTGAGGCCTGCAGCTTGCCCCTTGAGTCCCATGAGCTTCTGACAAACATGTCTAGTGAGGATGTTCGTAACTCCATGCGCAGGCAGTGTGGAACTGGGAAGGACGGCAAGTCAGCTCATCGCACAGAAGGAAGTTCCCCTGAGAGAGAGCTTGCAACTAGGTACTCAGGGTTGGAAGTTAGTATGTACCACCCGTCTGAGGGAGGAAGTCGTCAGAAGTCACTGGATTGAGCTAAGAGACACTTGCCTCTCACAAAGCTTGAATCCCGTGTCCAACGAAATCCCTTGGCTGCAAAGGGTACAGGCGGTCAGCATGTGGGAGGTTGAAGCCATAAGCTCAACCCAAAGGAGTGTGCATGCCTTGGAGGCAGCTGTGTGCTAGGAGCGAGATTGACAAGCCAGTCACGTGGTTCTCTGTCTGCTAGTGTCCCGCGTAGAAGGAAATGCTGTGCAAGCGAACCGTACAGGCATCAGGATGTGGGAGCGATAGGCCATAAGCTCAACTCTGAGAAGGGTGTAGGCTTTGCAGGCAGATGCCTGCCAGACGCTTATTGATGGAAGCTAGCACCGAGCTACACATTCATTGAACAAGGACGTTTGCAATGTCTGTATTGAGATCAGATACACTTGAGGAGAATCCTGTCACTTCCCCATGCTTTTCACACAACCTCTTCCGGCGCCTAAAATAACGATGCTGCGACCTATACCTAGGGGCAGTTAGGATGCGGGTGGGTCCTGCCCTCACCTCAGCTCGCGCAAGGAAGCATGCCTAGAAGCCAGCTTTCAACTAGCTGCTTTCTTAGGGCATTGAGAACGTAGCAGTACTCTAAGCCAGGAGGTACCCAGAATACCACTCCACTGAAGCTGGAGACACCCTCCAGGTCGGCTGATTCCACTTGCGTCTCACAAGCCTCTGACAAACTGCTCTGGTGCAGATGTTCGAAACTCATTCTGCAGGCAGTGTGCAACTGTGAGGGACTGAGGGTGAGCTCAACTCTCCGAAGTAAGTTGCTTTTGGACAAGGCGTTCAGCTAGCTTCTCTCGTATGGCACTTAGGATGTAGCACCTGGCTCACACAGTTGAAATACTAGGAAACCGCTAGATTGAGCTTGGATGCACTAGTCTTGTGGGCCGGGACTTTCCACTGACCTCTCACAACACTTCAGTCACGCATCGGGGCTAGGCCTGTTAGGAGCGCGGTGTAGCTGCAGGCAGGATGTGGGAGGGACAGTCCATAAGCTCAACTCTCGGAAGTGTGTATGCTTTGCAGCCAGATGTCTGGAAGACACTTATTGATGGGTGCTAGGACCGAGCTACACTCTCATTGAACAAGGATGTTTGCAATGTCTGTATTGAGATCAGATACACTTGAGGAGAATCCTGTCACTTCCACATGCTTTTCACACAACCTCTTCCGACGCCTTGCAAAAGGATGCTGGGACCTATGTCTCCAGGCAGGGTGCGGGAGGGTCCTGCCCTGACCTCAGCTCGCACACGGAAGCATGCCTACAGCCCCGCTTTCAACTAGCTGCGTTCTTAGGGCACTGAGAACGTAGCAGTACTCTCAGCCAGGAGGTACCCAGAATACCACTCCACTGCAGCTGGAGACACCCTCCAGGTCGGCTGATTCCACTTGTGTCTCACAAGCCTCTGAGAAACGGCTGTGGTGCTGATGTTCGAACCTCATTTGCAGGCAGTGTGCAACTGTGAGGGACTGAGGGTGAGCTAAACTCTCAGAAGTTATTTGCCTTGGGACTAGACGTCCAGCTAGCTTCTCTCGTATGGAACTTAGGATGTAACACCTGGCTAACATAGGAATTACTAGGTAATCGCTGGATTGAGCTTGGAGGCACTAGTCTTGAGGGCCGAGACTTTCCACTTACCTCTTATAACACTTCAGTCATGCAGCGAGCCTAGGCCTGTTATGAGCGAGGTGTACCTGCAGGCAGGATGTGGGAGGGACAGGCCATAAGCTCAACTCTCAGGAGCGTGTATGCCTAGGAGGCAGATGTCTGCTCCCCACTCATACAGGGGAGTTAGAACCTAGCTACACTCTCATTGAACAAGGACGTTGGCAATCGCTGTATTCCACTCAGATTGCCGTGAGGACAGGCCTGAGGCTTCCACACGCCTTTCTCACCACCTGTCTGCACCTGACATGAGGATTTTGGCCGCTCGCCCACAGGGGTACCCGAGGCGGGAGGATCCTTCGTTGAGCTCAACTCTCCAAAGGTAGCATGCTCCGAATGCAGCTTTCCACTAGCTGCGTTCTTATGGCCGTGAGAACGCAGCAGCACTGGAAGTCAGGACGTTGCGTTTATACTGCTCTACTGCACCGAGTGACAGCACCATTGAGGCCTGCAGCTTGCCCGTTGAGTCCCATGAGCTTCTGACAAACATGTCTAGTGAGGATGTTCGTAACTCCATGTGCAGGCAGTGTGGAACTGGGAAGGACGGCAAGTCAGCTCATCGCACAGAAGGAAGTTCCCCTGAGAGAGAGCTTGCAACTAGGTACTCAGGGTTGGAAGTTAGTATGTACCACCCATCTGAGGGAGGAAGTCGTCAGAAGTCACTGGATTGAGCTAAGAGACACTTGCCTCTCACAAAGCTTGAATCCCGTGTCCAACGAAATCCCTTGGCTTCAAAGGGTACAGGCCGGTCAGCATGTGGGAGGTTGAAGCCATAAGCTCAACCCAAAGGAGTGTGCATGCCTTGGAGGCAGCTGTGTGCTAGGAGCGAGATTGACAAGCCAGTCACGTGGTTCTCTGTCTGCTAGTGTCCCGCGTAGAACGAAATGCTGTGCAAGCGAACCGTACAGGCATCAGGATGTGGGAGCGATAGGCCATAAGCTCAACTCTGAGAAGGGTGTAGGCTTTGCAGGCAGATGCCTGCCAGACGCTTATTGATGGAAGCTAGCACCGAGCTACACATTCATTGAACAAGGACGTTTGCAATGTCTGTATTGAGATCAGATACACTTGAGGAGAATCCTGTCACTTCCCCATGCTTTTCACACAACCTCTTCCGGCGCCTAAAATAACGATGCTGCGACCTATACCTAGGGGCAGTTAGGATGCGGGTGGGTCCTGCCCTCACCTCAGCTCGCGCAAGGAAGCATGCCTAGAAGCCAGCTTTCAACTAGCTGCTTTCTTAGGGCATTGAGAACGTAGCAGTACTCTAAGCCAGGAGGTACCCAGAATACCACTCCACTGCAGCTGGAGACACCCTCCAGGTCGGCTGATTCCACTTGCGTCTCACAAGCCTCTGACAAACTGCTCTGGTGCAGATGTTCGAAACTCATTCTGCAGGCAGTGTGCAACTGTGAGGGACTGAGGGTGAGCTCAACTCTCCGAAGTAAGTTGCTTTTGGACAAGGCGTTCAGCTAGCTTCTCTCGTATGGCACTTAGGATGTAGCACCTGGCTCACACAGTTGAAATACTAGGAAACCGCTAGATTGAGCTTGGATGCACTAGTCTTGTGGGCCGGGACTTTCCACTGACCTCTCACAACACTTCAGTCACGCATCGGTGCTAGGCCTGTTAGGAGCGCGGTGTAGCTGCAGGCAGGATGTGGGAGGGACAGTCCATAAGCTCAACTCTCGGAAGTGTGTATGCTTTGCAGCCAGATGTCTGGAAGACACTTATTGATGGGTGCTAGGACCGAGCTACACTCTCATTGAACAAGGATGTTTGCAATGTCTGTATTGAGATCAGATACACTTGAGGAGAATCCTGTCACTTCCACATGCTTTTCACACAACCTCTTCCGGCGCCTAAAATAACGATGCTGCGACCTATACCTAGGGGCAGTTAGGATGCGGGTGGGTCCTGCCCTCACCTCAGCTCGCGCAAGGAAGCATGCCTAGAAGCCAGCTTTCAACTAGCTGCTTTCTTAGGGCATTGAGAACGTAGCAGTACTCTAAGCCAGGAGGTACCCAGAATACCACTCCACTGCAGCTGGAGACACCCTCCAGGTCGGCTGATTCCACTTGCGTCTCACAAGCCTCTGACAAACTGCTCTGGTGCAGATGTTCGAAACTCATTCTGCAGGCAGTGTGCAACTGTGAGGGACTGAGGGTGAGCTCAACTCTCCGAAGTAAGTTGCTTTTGGACAAGGCGTTCAGCTAGCTTCTCTCGTATGGCACTTAGGATGTAGCACCTGGCTCACACAGTTGAAATACTAGGAAACCGCTAGATTGAGCTTGGATGCACTAGTCTTGTGGGCCGGGACTTTCCACTGACCTCTCACAACACTTCAGTCACGCATCGGTGCTAGGCCTGTTAGGAGCGCGGTGTAGCTGCAGGCAGGATGTGGGAGGGACAGTCCATAAGCTCAACTCTCGGAAGTGTGTATGCTTTGCAGCCAGATGTCTGGAAGACACTTATTGATGGGTGCTAGGACCGAGCTACACTCTCATTGAACAAGGATGTTTGCAATGTCTGTATTGAGATCAGATACACTTGAGGAGAATCCTGTCACTTCCACATGCTTTTCACACAACCTCTTCCGACGCCTTGCAAAAGGATGCTGGGACCTATGTCTCCAGGCAGGGTGCGGGAGGGTCCTGCCCTGACCTCAGCTCGCACACGGAAGCATGCCTACAGCCCCGCTTTCAACTAGCTGCGTTCTTAGGGCACTGAGAACGTAGCAGTACTCTCAGCCAGGAGGTACCCAGAATACCACTCCACTGCAGCTGGAGACACCCTCCAGGTCGGCTGATTCCACTTGTGTCTCACAAGCCTCTGAGAAACGGCTGTGGTGCTGATGTTCGAACCTCATTTGCAGGCAGTGTGCAACTGTGAGGGACTGAGGGTGAGCTAAACTCTCAGAAGTTATTTGCCTTGGGACTAGACGTCCAGCTAGCTTCTCTCGTATGGAACTTAGGATGTAACACCTGGCTAACATAGGAATTACTAGGTAATCGCTGGATTGAGCTTGGAGGCACTAGTCTTGAGGGCCGAGACTTTCCACTTACCTCTTATAACACTTCAGTCATGCAGCGAGCCTAGGCCTGTTATGAGCGAGGTGTACCTGCAGGCAGGATGTGGGAGGGACAGGCCATAAGCTCAACTCTCAGGAGCGTGTATGCCTAGGAGGCAGATGTCTGCTCCCCACTCATACAGGGGAGTTAGAACCTAGCTACACTCTCATTGAACAAGGACGTTGGCAATCGCTGTATTCCACTCAGATTGCCGTGAGGACAGGCCTGAGGCTTCCACACGCATTTCTCACCACCTGTCTGCACCTGACATGAGGATTTTGGCCGCTCGCCCACAGGGGTACCCGAGGCGGGAGGATCCTTCGTTGAGCTCAACTCTCCAAAGGTAGCATGCTCCGAATGCAGCTTTCCACTAGCTGCGTTCTTATGGCCGTGAGAACGCAGCAGCACTGGAAGTCAGGACGTTGCGTTTATACTGCTCTACTGCACCGAGTGACAGCACCATTGAGGCCTGCAGCTTGCCCCTTGAGTCCCATGAGCTTCTGACAAACATGTCTAGTGAGGATGTTCGTAACTCCATGTGCAGGCAGTGTGGAACTGGGAAGGACGGCAAGTCAGCTCATCGCACAGAAGGAAGTTCCCCTGAGAGAGAGCTTGCAACTAGGTACTCAGGGTTGGAAGTTAGTATGTACCACCCATCTGAGGGAGGAAGTCGTCAGAAGTCACTGGATTGAGCTAAGAGACACTTGCCTCTCACAAAGCTTGAATCCCGTGTCCAACGAAATCCCTTGGCTGCAAAGGGTACAGGCGGTCAGCATGTGGGAGGTTGAAGCCATAAGCTCAACCCAAAGGAGTGTGCATGCCTTGGAGGCAGCTGTGTGCTAGGAGCGAGATTGACAAGCCAGTCACGTGGTTCTCTGTCTGCTAGTGTCCCGCGTAGAAGGAAATGCTGTGCAAGCGAACCGTACAGGCATCAGGATGTGGGAGCGATAGGCCATAAGCTCAACTCTGAGAAGGGTGTAGGCTTTGCAGGCAGATGCCTGCCAGACGCTTATTGATGGAAGCTAGCACCGAGCTACACATTCATTGAACAAGGACGTTTGCAATGTCTGTATTGAGATCAGATACACTTGAGGAGAATCCTGTGACTTCCACATGCTTTTCACACAACCTCTTCCGGCGCCTAAAATAACGATGCTGCGACCTATACCTAGGGGCAGTTAGGATGCGGGTGGGTCCTGCCCTCACCTCAGCTCGCGCAAGGAAGCATGCCTAGAAGCCAGCTTTCAACTAGCTGCTTTCTTAGGGCATTGAGAACGTAGCAGTACTCTAAGCCAGGAGGTACCCAGAATACCACTCCACTGCAGCTGGAGACACCCTCCAGGTCGGCTGATTCCACTTGCGTCTCACAAGCCTCTGAGAAACTGCTCTGGTGCAGATGTTCGAAACTCATTCTGCAGGCAGTGTGCAACTGTGAGGGACTGAGGGTGAGCTCAACTCTCCGAAGTAAGTTGCTTTTGGACAAGGCGTTCAGCTAGCTTCTCTCGTATGGCACTTAGGATGTAGCACCTGGCTCACACAGTTGAAATACTAGGAAACCGCTAGATTGAGCTTGGATGCACTAGTCTTGTGGGCCGGGACTTTCCACTGACCTCTCACAACACTTCAGTCACGCATCGGTGCTAGGCCTGTTAGGAGCGCGGTGTAGCTGCAGGCAGGATGTGGGAGGGACAGTCCATAAGCTCAACTCTCGGAAGTGTGTATGCTCTGCAGCCAGATGTCTGGAAGACACTTATTGATGGGTGCTAGGACCGAGCTACACTCTCATTGAACAAGGATGTTTGCAATGTCTGTATTGAGATCAGATACACTTGAGGAGAATCCTGTCACTTCCACATGCTTTTCACACAACCTCTTCCGGCGCCTAAAATAACGATGCTGCGACCTATACCTAGGGGCAGTTAGGATGCGGGTGGGTCCTGCCCTCACCTCAGCTCGCGCAAGGAAGCATGCCTAGAAGCCAGCTTTCAACTAGCTGCTTTCTTAGGGCATTGAGAACGTAGCAGTACTCTAAGCCAGGAGGTACCCAGAATACCACTCCACTGCAGCTGGAGACACCCTCCAGGTCGGCTGATTCCACTTGCGTCTCACAAGCCTCTGACAAACTGCTCTGGTGCAGATGTTCGAAACTCATTCTGCAGGCAGTGTGCAACTGTGAGGGACTGAGGGTGAGCTCAACTCTCCGAAGTAAGTTGCTTTTGGACAAGGCGTTCAGCTAGCTTCTCTCGTATGGCACTTAGGATGTAGCACCTGGCTCACACAGTTGAAATACTAGGAAACCGCTAGATTGAGCTTGGATGCACTAGTCTTGTGGGCCGGGACTTTCCACTGACCTCTCACAACACTTCAGTCACGCATCGGTGCTAGGCCTGTTAGGAGCGCGGTGTAGCTGCAGGCAGGATGTGGGAGGGACAGTCCATAAGCTCAACTCTCGGAAGTGTGTATGCTTTGCAGCCAGATGTCTGGAAGACACTTATTGATGGGTGCTAGGACCGAGCTACACTCTCATTGAACAAGGATGTTTGCAATGTCTGTATTGAGATCAGATACACTTGAGGAGAATCCTGTCACTTCCACATGCTTTTCACACAACCTCTTCCGACGCCTTGCAAAAGGATGCTGGGACCTATGTCTCCAGGCAGGGTGCGGGAGGGTCCTGCCCTGACCTCAGCTCGCACACGGAAGCATGCCTACAGCCCCGCTTTCAACTAGCTGCGTTCTTAGGGCACTGAGAACGTAGCAGTACTCTCAGCCAGGAGGTACCCAGAATACCACTCCACTGCAGCTGGAGACACCCTCCAGGTCGGCTGATTCCACTTGTGTCTCACAAGCCTCTGAGAAACGGCTGTGGTGCTGATGTTCGAACCTCATTTGCAGGCAGTGTGCAACTGTGAGGGACTGAGGGTGAGCTAAACTCTCAGAAGTTATTTGCCTTGGGACTAGACGTCCAGCTAGCTTCTCTCGTATGGAACTTAGGATGTAACACCTGGCTAACATAGGAATTACTAGGTAATCGCTGGATTGAGCTTGGAGGCACTAGTCTTGAGGGCCGAGACTTTCCACTTACCTCTTATAACACTTCAGTCATGCAGCGAGCCTAGGCCTGTTATGAGCGAGGTGTACCTGCAGGCAGGATGTGGGAGGGACAGGCCATAAGCTCAACTCTCAGGAGCGTGTATGCCTAGGAGGCAGATGTCTGCTCCCCACTCATACAGGGGAGTTAGAACCTAGCTACACTCTCATTGAACAAGGACGTTGGCAATCGCTGTATTCCACTCAGATTGCCGTGAGGACAGGCCTGAGGCTTCCACACGCATTTCTCACCACCTGTCTGCACCTGACATGAGGATTTTGGCCGCTCGCCCACAGGGGTACCCGAGGCGGGAGGATCCTTCGTTGAGCTCAACTCTCCAAAGGTAGCATGCTCCGAATGCAGCTTTCCACTAGCTGCGTTCTTATGGCCGTGAGAACGCAGCAGCACTGGAAGTCAGGACGTTGCGTTTATACTGCTCTACTGCACCGAGTGACAGCACCATTGAGGCCTGCAGCTTGCCCCTTGAGTCCCATGAGCTTCTGACAAACATGTCTAGTGAGGATGTTCGTAACTCCATGTGCAGGCAGTGTGGAACTGGGAAGGACGGCAAGTCAGCTCATCGCACAGAAGGAAGTTCCCCTGAGAGAGAGCTTGCAACTAGGTACTCAGGGTTGGAAGTTAGTATGTACCACCCATCTGAGGGAGGAAGTCGTCAGAAGTCACTGGATTGAGCTAAGAGACACTTGCCTCTCACAAAGCTTGAATCCCGTGTCCAACGAAATCCCTTGGCTGCAAAGGGTACAGGCGGTCAGCATGTGGGAGGTTGAAGCCATAAGCTCAACCCAAAGGAGTGTGCATGCCTTGGAGGCAGCTGTGTGCTAGGAGCGAGATTGACAAGCCAGTCACGTGGTTCTCTGTCTGCTAGTGTCCCGCGTAGAAGGAAATGCTGTGCAAGCGAACCGTACAGGCATCAGGATGTGGGAGCGATAGGCCATAAGCTCAACTCTGAGAAGGGTGTAGGCTTTGCAGGCAGATGCCTGCCAGACGCTTATTGATGGAAGCTAGCACCGAGCTACACATTCATTGAACAAGGACGTTTGCAATGTCTGTATTGAGATCAGATACACTTGAGGAGAATCCTGTGACTTCCACATGCTTTTCACACAACCTCTTCCGGCGCCTAAAATAACGATGCTGCGACCTATACCTAGGGGCAGTTAGGATGCGGGTGGGTCCTGCCCTCACCTCAGCTCGCGCAAGGAAGCATGCCTAGAAGCCAGCTTTCAACTAGCTGCTTTCTTAGGGCATTGAGAACGTAGCAGTACTCTAAGCCAGGAGGTACCCAGAATACCACTCCACTGCAGCTGGAGACACCCTCCAGGTCGGCTGATTCCACTTGCGTCTCACAAGCCTCTGAGAAACTGCTCTGGTGCAGATGTTCGAAACTCATTCTGCAGGCAGTGTGCAACTGTGAGGGACTGAGGGTGAGCTCAACTCTCCGAAGTAAGTTGCTTTTGGACAAGGCGTTCAGCTAGCTTCTCTCGTATGGCACTTAGGATGTAGCACCTGGCTCACACAGTTGAAATACTAGGAAACCGCTAGATTGAGCTTGGATGCACTAGTCTTGTGGGCCGGGACTTTCCACTGACCTCTCACAACACTTCAGTCACGCATCGGTGCTAGGCCTGTTAGGAGCGCGGTGTAGCTGCAGGCAGGATGTGGGAGGGACAGTCCATAAGCTCAACTCTCGGAAGTGTGTATGCTCTGCAGCCAGATGTCTGGAAGACACTTATTGATGGGTGCTAGGACCGAGCTACACTCTCATTGAACAAGGATGTTTGCAATGTCTGTATTGAGATCAGATACACTTGAGGAGAATCCTGTCACTTCCACATGCTTTTCACACAACCTCTTCCGGCGCCTAAAATAACGATGCTGCGACCTATACCTAGGGGCAGTTAGGATGCGGGTGGGTCCTGCCCTCACCTCAGCTCGCGCAAGGAAGCATGCCTAGAAGCCAGCTTTCAACTAGCTGCTTTCTTAGGGCATTGAGAACGTAGCAGTACTCTAAGCCAGGAGGTACCCAGAATACCACTCCACTGCAGCTGGAGACACCCTCCAGGTCGGCTGATTCCACTTGCGTCTCACAAGCCTCTGACAAACTGCTCTGGTGCAGATGTTCGAAACTCATTCTGCAGGCAGTGTGCAACTGTGAGGGACTGAGGGTGAGCTCAACTCTCCGAAGTAAGTTGCTTTTGGACAAGGCGTTCAGCTAGCTTCTCTCGTATGGCACTTAGGATGTAGCACCTGGCTCACACAGTTGAAATACTAGGAAACCGCTAGATTGAGCTTGGATGCACTAGTCTTGTGGGCCGGGACTTTCCACTGACCTCTCACAACACTTCAGTCACGCATCGGGGCTAGGCCTGTTAGGAGCGCGGTGTAGCTGCAGGCAGGATGTGGGAGGGACAGTCCATAAGCTCAACTCTCGGAAGTGTGTATGCTTTGCAGCCAGATGTCTGGAAGACACTTATTGATGGGTGCTAGGACCGAGCTACACTCTCATTGAACAAGGATGTTTGCAATGTCTGTATTGAGATCAGATACACTTGAGGAGAATCCTGTCACTTCCACATGCTTTTCACACAACCTCTTCCGACGCCTTGCAAAAGGATGCTGGGACCTATGTCTCCAGGCAGGGTGCGGGAGGGTCCTGCCCTGACCTCAGCTCGCACACGGAAGCATGCCTACAGCCCCGCTTTCAACTAGCTGCGTTCTTAGGGCACTGAGAACGTAGCAGTACTCTCAGCCAGGAGGTACCCAGAATACCACTCCACTGCAGCTGGAGACACCCTCCAGGTCGGCTGATTCCACTTGTGTCTCACAAGCCTCTGAGAAACGGCTGTGGTGCTGATGTTCGAACCTCATTTGCAGGCAGTGTGCAACTGTGAGGGACTGAGGGTGAGCTAAACTCTCAGAAGTTATTTGCCTTGGGACTAGACGTCCAGCTAGCTTCTCTCGTATGGAACTTAGGATGTAACACCTGGCTAACATAGGAATTACTAGGTAATCGCTGGATTGAGCTTGGAGGCACTAGTCTTGAGGGCCGAGACTTTCCACTTACCTCTTATAACACTTCAGTCATGCAGCGAGCCTAGGCCTGTTATGAGCGAGGTGTACCTGCAGGCAGGATGTGGGAGGGACAGGCCATAAGCTCAACTCTCAGGAGCGTGTATGCCTAGGAGGCAGATGTCTGCTCCCCACTCATACAGGGGAGTTAGAACCTAGCTACACTCTCATTGAACAAGGACGTTGGCAATCGCTGTATTCCACTCAGATTGCCGTGAGGACAGGCCTGAGGCTTCCACACGCCTTTCTCACCACCTGTCTGCACCTGACATGAGGATTTTGGCCGCTCGCCCACAGGGGTACCCGAGGCGGGAGGATCCTTCGTTGAGCTCAACTCTCCAAAGGTAGCATGCTCCGAATGCAGCTTTCCACTAGCTGCGTTCTTATGGCCGTGAGAACGCAGCAGCACTGGAAGTCAGGACGTTGCGTTTATACTGCTCTACTGCACCGAGTGACAGCACCATTGAGGCCTGCAGCTTGCCCCTTGAGTCCCATGAGCTTCTGACAAACATGTCTAGTGAGGATGTTCGTAACTCCATGTGCAGGCAGTGTGGAACTGGGAAGGACGGCAAGTCAGCTCATCGCACAGAAGGAAGTTCCCCTGAGAGAGAGCTTGCAACTAGGTACTCAGGGTTGGAAGTTAGTATGTACCACCCATCTGAGGGAGGAAGTCGTCAGAAGTCACTGGATTGAGCTAAGAGACACTTGCCTCTCACAAAGCTTGAATCCCGTGTCCAACGAAATCCCTTGGCTGCAAAGGGTACAGGCGGTCAGCATGTGGGAGGTTGAAGCCATAAGCTCAACCCAAAGGAGTGTGCATGCCTTGGAGGCAGCTGTGTGCTAGGAGCGAGATTGACAAGCCAGTCACGTGGTTCTCTGTCTGCTAGTGTCCCGCGTAGAAGGAAATGCTGTGCAAGCGAACCGTACAGGCATCAGGATGTGGGAGCGATAGGCCATAAGCTCAACTCTGAGAAGGGTGTAGGCTTTGCAGGCAGATGCCTGCCAGACGCTTATTGATGGAAGCTAGCACCGAGCTACACATTCATTGAACAAGGACGTTTGCAATGTCTGTATTGAGATCAGATACACTTGAGGAGAATCCTGTGACTTCCACATGCTTTTCACACAACCTCTTCCGGCGCCTAAAATAACGATGCTGCGACCTATACCTAGGGGCAGTTAGGATGCGGGTGGGTCCTGCCCTCACCTCAGCTCGCGCAAGGAAGCATGCCTAGAAGCCAGCTTTCAACTAGCTGCTTTCTTAGGGCATTGAGAACGTAGCAGTACTCTAAGCCAGGAGGTACCCAGAATACCACTCCACTGCAGCTGGAGACACCCTCCAGGTCGGCTGATTCCACTTGCGTCTCACAAGCCTCTGAGAAACTGCTCTGGTGCAGATGTTCGAAACTCATTCTGCAGGCAGTGTGCAACTGTGAGGGACTGAGGGTGAGCTCAACTCTCCGAAGTAAGTTGCTTTTGGACAAGGCGTTCAGCTAGCTTCTCTCGTATGGCACTTAGGATGTAGCACCTGGCTCACACAGTTGAAATACTAGGAAACCGCTAGATTGAGCTTGGATGCACTAGTCTTGTGGGCCGGGACTTTCCACTGACCTCTCACAACACTTCAGTCACGCATCGGTGCTAGGCCTGTTAGGAGCGCGGTGTAGCTGCAGGCAGGATGTGGGAGGGACAGTCCATAAGCTCAACTCTCGGAAGTGTGTATGCTCTGCAGCCAGATGTCTGGAAGACACTTATTGATGGGTGCTAGGACCGAGCTACACTCTCATTGAACAAGGATGTTTGCAATGTCTGTATTGAGATCAGATACACTTGAGGAGAATCCTGTCACTTCCACATGCTTTTCACACAACCTCTTCCGGCGCCTAAAATAACGATGCTGCGACCTATACCTAGGGGCAGTTAGGATGCGGGTGGGTCCTGCCCTCACCTCAGCTCGCGCAAGGAAGCATGCCTAGAAGCCAGCTTTCAACTAGCTGCTTTCTTAGGGCATTGAGAACGTAGCAGTACTCTAAGCCAGGAGGTACCCAGAATACCACTCCACTGCAGCTGGAGACACCCTCCAGGTCGGCTGATTCCACTTGCGTCTCACAAGCCTCTGAGAAACTGCTCTGGTGCAGATGTTCGAAACTCATTCTGCAGGCAGTGTGCAACTGTGAGGGACTGAGGGTGAGCTCAACTCTCCGAAGTAAGTTGCTTTTGGACAAGGCGTTCAGCTAGCTTCTCTCGTATGGCACTTAGGATGTAGCACCTGGCTCACACAGTTGAAATACTAGGAAACCGCTAGATTGAGCTTGGATGCACTAGTCTTGTGGGCCGGGACTTTCCACTGACCTCTCACAACACTTCAGTCACGCATCGGGGCTAGGCCTGTTAGGAGCGCGGTGTACCTGCAGGCAGGATGTGGGAGGGACAGTCCATAAGCTCAACTCTCGGAAGTGTGTATGCTTTGCAGCCAGATGTCTGGAAGACACTTATTGATGGGTGCTAGGACCGAGATACACTCTCATTGAACAAGGATGTTTGCAATGTCTGTATTGAGATCAGATACACTTGAGGAGAATCCTGTCACTTCCACATGCTTTTCACACAACCTCTTCCGACGCCTTGCAAAAGGATGCTGGGACCTATGTCTCCAGGCAGGGTGCGGGAGGGTCCTGCCCTGACCTCAGCTCGCACACGGAAGCATGCCTACAGCCCCGCTTTCAACTAGCTGCGTTCTTAGGGCACTGAGAACGTAGCAGTACTCTCAGCCAGGAGGTACCCAGAATACCACTCCACTGCAGCTGGAGACACCCTCCAGGTCGGCTGATTCCACTTGTGTCTCACAAGCCTCTGAGAAACGGCTGTGGTGCTGATGTTCGAACCTCATTTGCAGGCAGTGTGCAACTGTGAGGGACTGAGGGTGAGCTAAACTCTCAGAAGTTATTTGCCTTGGGACTAGACGTCCAGCTAGCTTCTCTCGTATGGAACTTAGGATGTAACACCTGGCTAACATAGGAATTACTAGGTAATCGCTGGATTGAGCTTGGAGGCACTAGTCTTGAGGGCCGAGACTTTCCACTTACCTCTTATAACACTTCAGTCATGCAGCGAGCCTAGGCCTGTTATGAGCGAGGTGTACCTGCAGGCAGGATGTGGGAGGGACAGGCCATAAGCTCAACTCTCAGGAGCGTGTATGCCTAGGAGGCAGATGTCTGCTCCCCACTCATACAGGGGAGTTAGAACCTAGCTACACTCTCATTGAACAAGGACGTTGGCAATCGCTGTATTCCACTCAGATTGCCGTGAGGACAGGCCTGAGGCTTCCACACGCATTTCTCACCACCTGTCTGCACCTGACATGAGGATTTTGGCCGCTCGCCCACAGGGGTACCCGAGGCGGGAGGATCCTTCGTTGAGCTCAACTCTCCAAAGGTAGCATGCTCCGAATGCAGCTTTCCACTAGCTGCGTTCTTATGGCCGTGAGAACGCAGCAGCACTGGAAGTCAGGACGTTGCGTTTATACTGCTCTACTGCACCGAGTGACAGCACCATTGAGGCCTGCAGCTTGCCCCTTGAGTCCCATGAGCTTCTGACAAACATGTCTAGTGAGGATGTTCGTAACTCCATGTGCAGGCAGTGTGGAACTGGGAAGGACGGCAAGTCAGCTCATCGCACAGAAGGAAGTTCCCCTGAGAGAGAGCTTGCAACTAGGTACTCAGGGTTGGAAGTTAGTATGTACCACCCATCTGAGGGAGGAAGTCGTCAGAAGTCACTGGATTGAGCTAAGAGACACTTGCCTCTCACAAAGCTTGAATCCCGTGTCCAACGAAATCCCTTGGCTGCAAAGGGTACAGGCGGTCAGCATGTGGGAGGTTGAAGCCATAAGCTCAACCCAAAGGAGTGTGCATGCCTTGGAGGCAGCTGTGTGCTAGGAGCGAGATTGACAAGCCAGTCACGTGGTTCTCTGTCTGCTAGTGTCCCGCGTAGAAGGAAATGCTGTGCAAGCGAACCGTACAGGCATCAGGATGTGGGAGCGATAGGCCATAAGCTCAACTCTGAGAAGGGTGTAGGCTTTGCAGGCAGATGCCTGCCAGACGCTTATTGATGGAAGCTAGCACCGAGCTACACATTCATTGAACAAGGACGTTTGCAATGTCTGTATTGAGATCAGATACACTTGAGGAGAATCCTGTGACTTCCACATGCTTTTCACACAACCTCTTCCGGCGCCTAAAATAACGATGCTGCGACCTATACCTAGGGGCAGTTAGGATGCGGGTGGGTCCTGCCCTCACCTCAGCTCGCGCAAGGAAGCATGCCTAGAAGCCAGCTTTCAACTAGCTGCTTTCTTAGGGCATTGAGAACGTAGCAGTACTCTAAGCCAGGAGGTACCCAGAATACCACTCCACTGCAGCTGGAGACACCCTCCAGGTCGGCTGATTCCACTTGCGTCTCACAAGCCTCTGAGAAACTGCTCTGGTGCAGATGTTCGAAACTCATTCTGCAGGCAGTGTGCAACTGTGAGGGACTGAGGGTGAGCTCAACTCTCCGAAGTAAGTTGCTTTTGGACAAGGCGTTCAGCTAGCTTCTCTCGTATGGCACTTAGGATGTAGCACCTGGCTCACACAGTTGAAATACTAGGAAACCGCTAGATTGAGCTTGGATGCACTAGTCTTGTGGGCCGGGACTTTCCACTGACCTCTCACAACACTTCAGTCACGCATCGGTGCTAGGCCTGTTAGGAGCGCGGTGTAGCTGCAGGCAGGATGTGGGAGGGACAGTCCATAAGCTCAACTCTCGGAAGTGTGTATGCTTTGCAGCCAGATGTCTGGAAGACACTTATTGATGGGTGCTAGGACCGAGCTACACTCTCATTGAACAAGGACGTTTGCAATGTCTGTATTGAGATCAGATACACTTGAGGAGAATCCTGTCACTTCCACATGCTTTTCACACAACCTCTTCCGGCGCCTAAAATAACGATGCTGCGACCTATACCTAGGGGCAGTTAGGATGCGGGTGGGTCCTGCCCTCACCTCAGCTCGCGCAAGGAAGCATGCCTAGAAGCCAGCTTTCAACTAGCTGCTTTCTTAGGGCATTGAGAACGTAGCAGTACTCTAAGCCAGGAGGTACCCAGAATACCACTCCACTGCAGCTGGAGACACCCTCCAGGTCGGCTGATTCCACTTGCGTCTCACAAGCCTCTGACAAACTGCTCTGGTGCAGATGTTCGAAACTCATTCTGCAGGCAGTGTGCAACTGTGAGGGACTGAGGGTGAGCTCAACTCTCCGAAGTAAGTTGCTTTTGGACAAGGCGTTCAGCTAGCTTCTCTCGTATGGCACTTAGGATGTAGCACCTGGCTCACACAGTTGAAATACTAGGAAACCGCTAGATTGAGCTTGGATGCACTAGTCTTGTGGGCCGGGACTTTCCACTGACCTCTCACAACACTTCAGTCACGCATCGGGGCTAGGCCTGTTAGGAGCGCGGTGTACCTGCAGGCAGGATGTGGGAGGGACAGTCCATAAGCTCAACTCTCGGAAGTGTGTATGCTTTGCAGCCAGATGTCTGGAAGACACTTATTGATGGGTGCTAGGACCGAGCTACACTCTCATTGAACAAGGACGTTTGCAATGTCTGTATTGAGATCAGATACACTTGAGGAGAATCCTGTCACTTCCACATGCTTTTCACACAACCTCTTCCGACGCCTTGCAAAAGGATGCTGGGACCTATGTCTCCAGGCAGGGTGCGGGAGGGTCCTGCCCTGACCTCAGCTCGCACACGGAAGCATGCCTACAGCCCCGCTTTCAACTAGCTGCGTTCTTAGGGCACTGAGAACGTAGCAGTACTCTCAGCCAGGAGGTACCCAGAATACCACTCCACTGCAGCTGGAGACACCCTCCAGGTCGGCTGATTCCACTTGTGTCTCACAAGCCTCTGAGAAACGGCTGTGGTGCTGATGTTCGAACCTCATTTGCAGGCAGTGTGCAACTGTGAGGGACTGAGGGTGAGCTAAACTCTCAGAAGTTATTTGCCTTGGGACTAGACGTCCAGCTAGCTTCTCTCGTATGGAACTTAGGATGTAACACCTGGCTAACATAGGAATTACTAGGTAATCGCTGGATTGAGCTTGGAGGCACTAGTCTTGAGGGCCGAGACTTTCCACTTACCTCTTATAACACTTCAGTCATGCAGCGAGCCTAGGCCTGTTATGAGCGAGGTGTACCTGCAGGCAGGATGTGGGAGGGACAGGCCATAAGCTCAACTCTCAGGAGCGTGTATGCCTAGGAGGCAGATGTCTGCTCCCCACTCATACAGGGGAGTTAGAACCTAGCTACACTCTCATTGAACAAGGACGTTGGCAATCGCTGTATTCCACTCAGATTGCCGTGAGGACAGGCCTGAGGCTTCCACACGCCTTTCTCACCACCTGTCTGCACCTGACATGAGGATTTTGGCCGCTCGCCCACAGGGGGTACCCGAGGCGGGAGGATCCTTCGTTGAGCTCAACTCTCCAAAGGTAGCATGCTCCGAATGCAGCTTTCCACTAGCTGCGTTCTTATGGCCGTGAGAACGCAGCAGCACTGGAAGTCAGGACGTTGCGTTTATACTGCTCTACTGCACCGAGTGACAGCACCATTGAGGCCTGCAGCTTGCCCCTTGAGTCCCATGAGCTTCTGACAAACATGTCTAGTGAGGATGTTCGTAACTCC
The DNA here is from genome assembly GCF_048418805.1 of Vulpes vulpes. Lineage (NCBI taxonomy): Eukaryota > Metazoa > Chordata > Mammalia > Carnivora > Canidae > Vulpes > Vulpes vulpes. The sequence continues at coordinate 49,962,503 of NC_132790.1, read as the reverse complement.
ATGTGCAGGCAGTGTGGAACTGGGAAGGACGGCAAGTCAGCTCATCGCACAGAAGGAAGTTCCCCTGAGAGAGAGCTTGCAACTAGGTACTCAGGGTTGGAAGTTAGTATGTACCACCCGTCTGAGGGAGGAAGTCGTCAGAAGTCACTGGATTGAGCTAAGAGACACTTGCCTCTCACAAAGCTTGAATCCCGTGTCCAACGAAATCCCTTGGCTGCAAAGGGTACAGGCGGTCAGCATGTGGGAGGTTGAAGCCATAAGCTCAACCCAAAGGAGTGTGCATGCCTTGGAGGCAGCTGTGTGCTAGGAGCGAGATTGACAAGCCAGTCACGTGCTTCTCTGTCTGCTAGTGTCCCGCATAGAATGAAATGCTGTGCAAGCGAACCGTACAGGCATCAGGATGTGGGAGCGATAGGCTATAAGCTTTTCAGACAACCTCTTCCGTCGCCTATTAGGATGCTGGGACCTAGGTCTACGTGCAGTCAGGATGTGGGAGGGTCCTGCCCTGACCTCAGCTCGCACAAGGAAGCATGCCTGGAAGCCGGCTTTCAACTAGCTGCGTTCTTAGGGCACTGAGAACGTAGCAGTACTCTCAGCCAGGAGGTACCCAGAATAACACTCCACTGCAGCTGGAGACACCCAGTGTGGAGACATCCACACTGACAGGAGTCTCCGACATCCTCAGGACCCACTGTGAAGGTTTGGGAAGATTTGGGGCCACGTCCATGCCGACAGGAGCCCCCAGCCTCCTCAGGTCTTATGGTGAGGCTTGAGGAAAATGTGGGGCCACGTCAACACTGACAGGACCCCCGTCCTCCTCAGGACCTGCACTTTGGCTTTGGGACATATGCGGCTGCGTCTATGCTGATAGGAGTCTACAGCCTCCTCAGGACCCGCGGTGAGTTTCCGGGGGTACGTGGGGCCATGTCCAGGCTGACAGGAGCCTCCGGCCTCCTGAGGACCTGCTGTGAGGCTTCCAGAGGATGTGAGATCTAGTCCAGAGTGACAGGAGACCCGGTGTCCTCAGGACCCCACTGACTATGACTCAGGAACACGTGAGGCCGCATCTGCACTCACAGGAGCCCGGCTTCCTCAGGACCCCCTGGAGGACTCTGGAGGCGCCGCTGGGGGCCACGTCCACATCAGAAGGGACTCCTCAGAACCACAGGGTAAGTGAATGGGTAGAATGAATGGTAGGGTCAGGGGAGGGGAGACAATTGGTGGTTAGGTTTCATTAGATGTTAGGGGTTAGTGTTTATGCTTATGGTTACGGATTAGAGGTTAGGGTGAGGGATAATTGTAAGGGTCAGTGGTTAGGAGTTAGGATGGGGGTTAGGGATTAGGCATAGGGTTTAGGGTTAGGGACAGGGTTTAGAGTTAGGGTTAGGGTTTAGGCTTTAGGGATTAGGGCAGGAGGTTAGGAGTTGGGGTTAGGGTTATGGTTAGAGTTAGGGTTGGGCTTAGGTTTGCAGTTAGGGTTAGGGTTTAGGGTGTGAGTTAGGGTTGGGGTTAGGGTTAGGGGTTAGGGTTAAAGTTAGGGCTAGGTTTAGGGTTAGGGCAAGGGTTCGGATTAGGATAGGGGTTTGGGGTAGTGTTAGGGTTAGTGTTTAGTTAGGGGTTATGGTTGGGGTTAGGTCAGGGTCAGGGTCAGGGTACGGTTTTGGTAAAGGGTAAGAGATAGGGTTAGGGAGTGGCTTAGGAGTTAGTTTTAGGGTACGGGTTAGGGTACAGTTTGGCGCATGAGATAGCATTAGTATTAGAGGGTTAGGGTTAGAGTAAAGATTAGGAATCTAAGATTAGGAATAGCATTTGAGTACATTAAGTTAGGGTTAGGAGTTAGGGTGAGGGTTGGCAGGAAGATTCAGTGAATGTGTTTCAGTCTTGGGGTTTGTGTTTGGTTTTTGATTAGTGATAGGTCTTGTTCAAGGGTTAGGTTAACATTAAGCTTAAGCGTAGGGTTAGGGTTATGTCTGTGTATGGTTAGAGTTTGGGTCTTGGCATGTGCCTGCACTGGGACTCGTAGTATCTTGGGCAGTTTAGTTTTATGCACTCTATTGAGGTTTTTGGTTCAAAGATAGCCTGATTCCACCAAGTCAGTGGCCTCCCCAGAGCATCAAAATCCAGGCTTCTGCTGGGGTCAGAATAGACATGGCAGGCTTCTCCTGAGCTGAGCTAAGGAGGGGACTTGTGGCTCTAAATACTCTTTATGTGGATTTTCAGTTGCCTTTCTGATTTTATCTCTTGTGCGCACATATTTCATCAATACTACCAATTATTATTTTAGAGTTTTACTTGTAATCCTGTTTGTAAACACAGTATGATATAGTTTCCGGTCTACCACATAGTGATTCAACCCTTGGATACAACGCCTGGTACTGGTCACAGGTGCCCTCCACTATCCCCATCCCCTGATTCCCCATCCCCCTCACCTTCCTCTGGTATTTATTTATTCTCTGTGGTTAAGAGTGTGTTTCTTGGTTTGCTTCTCTCATCCACCCCCTCCGCCCCTTTGTTTGGTTTCTTAAAATTCACATGTGAATGCAATTGTATGGTATTTGGTAACTGTCTTTCTCTGACTGAATGAGTTCATTTAGCATAAGTCCTTTCCACTTCTCCCACGTCATTGTAAATGGCTTCATTTCATCCCTTCTGATGACCGAGTGATGTTGCAGTGTGTATATTTACCACATCGTCCTGCCCATTCATCTGTCGATGGACATCTGGGCTGTATGCACAGTTTGGCTGTTGTTGATAACGCTGCTACAAACAGTGGGCTGCGTGTCCCGCTTCGAATCTACTAAACTACTTTTGTATCCTCGGGGTAAATACCTAGCTGTGCAATTTTGGAATCGTAGGGTAGCTCTATTTTTAACTTCTTGAGGACCCTCCACACTGTTTTCCACAGTGGCTGCACCTGTTCACATGCCCACCAGGAGTGTAAGGGGGCTCCCCCTTCTCCATAGCCTCACCAACACCTGTTGTTTCTTGTGTTGTTAATTTTAGCCATTCTGACGGCTGTCAGGTGACATCTCATTGTGGTTTTGGTTTGCATTTCCCTGATGATGGGTGACGCTGAGTGTCTTTCCGTGTGTCTGGCGGCCATCTGGATGTCCTGTCAGAGACAAAGTCCATTCATGTCTTCTGCCCATCTGCAGTTGGATAATTTGTCTTTAGGTTGCTGAGATTTATATTTGCTTTATATATTTTGGATACTAACTCTTTATTGGATGTGTTGTTTACAAATATCTCCTCTCATTTTGTATGTTGCCTTTTAGCTGTGGTTGTTTCCTTCACTTTGCGGATGCTTTTCAATTTGATGAAGTCCCAATAGTATTTTTGCTTTTGTTTCCCTCGCCTCAGAGGCATATCTAGAAAGAAGATCCAATGGCCAATGTCAAAGACATTGCTGCCTATCTTTTCTTCTTTTTCTTCTTTTCTAAATGTGAGAAAAGGTCTCACATTGTCAGCGAGTGGTCTGTGCGGGGTCTGGGGATGGGCCATGGGGCTGATTGTCAGATGTGCATTTGCCTGGGAGATGCACCTGTGGAGTCAGAGGCGGCGTGGGCGTCAGCGCCTCTGGCCTCCAGCGGGCGGCGCTGTGCTGCTGATACTCAGCGCTGGAGGGCGTGATGCGGTTTGGTCCTCTGGCTCTGGGGCTGAGCATCCCGCCCCCCAGTCAGCAGGGGCTTTCCTTTTCTCTGTGAGAAAAGGTCTCACATTTAGGTCTTTAATCTATTTTGAATTTATTTTTTATATACATGGTGTAAGAAAGTGGTCCAGTTTCATTCTTCTGCATGTGGCTGCCCGGTTTTCCCAACACAATTTGTTATTATCCTGGGGTCAGGATTAGGATTTGTTGAAGAGACTGTCTTTTTGCCATTGGATATTCTTTCCTGCTTTGTTGAAGATTAAGCGATCATAGAGTTATAGGTTTGTATCTTGTTTCGGTTTTCCATTCTGTTCTATTGATCTAAGCATCTCCTGTTGGGAGATTTTTGATTGCTAATTCAATTTCTTTGCTGGTTATCTGTCTGTTCAAGTTTCTTATTTCTTCCTTTTCCATTTTTGCTATGTTATATATTTCTAGGAAGGAATTGATCTATTTCTTCCAGGTTGTAGGTTGCTGGCATATAATTTTTCATAATGTTCTCTTATAATCATGTGTATTTCTCTAGTGTTAGTTCTTTTTTTTCTAGTATTGGTTGTTATTTCTCTTTTCTCATTTGTGATTTTATTTGGGTCCTTTCTCATCTTTTTATTTTTTCTTTTGTAAAGATTTTATTTATGTATTCATGAGAGACACAGAGAGGCAGAGGTATAGGCAGAGGGAAAATGAGGCTCCATTCAGGGAGCCTGATGTGGGACTTGATCCCCCGGGACCCCGGGATCATGACACGAGCCAAAGCAGATGCTCAACCCCTGAGCCACCCAGGCATCCCGGATCATGTTTTTTAAGCCACTGTGATACCCTATATCTTTTGATTGGAGCATTTAGTCTATCAGCATTCAGAGTGATTACTGAAAGATATAAACTTAGTGCCTTTGTGTTACCAGTAGAGTTGGTGTTTTTGGTGACGTTCTCTGGTCCTTTCTAGTCTTTGTTGCTTTTGGTCTCTTTTTTTCCCCCACTAGAAGAGTCCCTCTTAAAATTCCTTACTGGACTGGTTTAGTGGTCATGAACTCCTTTATTTTTTGCCTGTCTGGGAAACTCTTTATCTCTCCTTCTATGCTGAATGACAGCCTTGCTGAAGAAAGAATTCTTACAAATTGAACTCCAATTAAAAAAAAATTAAAAACAATAAATTTTTGCTATTACGATTGAGGAAAATGGCATTTTTTGTTCAGAAATTTTTAATTTCTTCCTTGTGAGATTAAATAAGTTTTCATGATTATTCTTAAAAAAACAGAAGAAAGAATTCTTGGCTGCATACTTTTCCCATTCAGCATATTGAATATTTCCTTCCAACTTCCTTCTGGCTTGCCAAGTTTGTGAACAGATCTGCTGCAAACTGATTCATCCTCCCTTGTAGGTAAGGACTACCCCCCCCAAAGCCCCACCTCCACTGCTTTCAGGATTCTTTTCTCGTCTGTGTATTTTGTGACTTTGACTCGGATGTGCCTGGGTGATGGTCAGCTTCTGTTGAATTTATTGGGAGTTCTCTGTCTCTCGATTTCAGTGTCTGTGTCCTTCCTCAGGTTATAGAAGTTTACATAATTCGTTCAAATAAAACTTCTGCGCCCTTTTCTTCTGAGTCTCCGATGATATGAATGTTATTGTTTTAATAAGTGGCTGAGTTCCCTCAGTCTCCCTCTGTGGTCCATAACCTTTCTTGGGACTGCATCTCAGTTATAGCATTTTTAACGTTGGCCTGACTAGATTTTAGTTCTTTTATTTCTACGGTAAGGGATTCTCTAGTTTTCTTCTGTGCTCTTTTTCCAGCCCAGCTGCTATCTTTATAATCATTGTTTTTAACTCTAGTTAGACATCCTATATGCGTATTGATGCACTTCCTGGCTCTGAGTACGACCTCATGTTATTTTATGGAGGTGAATTTCTCCATCTCATTATTTTTTCCAGAAAAGAAAGAAGGAAGAAAAAGAAAAACCAAGAAAACCAATAACAACTGCCCTCCCCCCCCCAAAGAAACAGCAGATTATTTTGGCCTGCTAGTTACAAGGTAATGTAAATTTCAGCTCTTCTTCTCAGGGGCCTTAAGTATTTCTGGGGAAGCCGGGTGTTGGGCTCCGTTTCAGTGAGACGTTTCCGAAGCTAACAGGCCTCAGCTGGAGCCTGGAAGGAGGCAGGTGCGGCCTCGGCGCAGGCAGGCCGCCTCCAGCAAGGCCTCCTGCAGCGCCTGAGCGTCCCACAGGGGGCGCCTGAGCCCAGGTCCCGCACAGGGAGCCCGCATGCGCAGTAGGTCTCATCCGCCTGCACAAACAGGAGCCCGCCTGTGCTGGGGAGGCCTGAGGACGATGTGGGGACGCGTCCACGCTGATGAGCTGCAGCCTCCTCAGGACCCGCGGGGAGTCTTCAGGGGGATATTGGGCAGCAATCACGCTGACAGGAACCGTGGTCTCCTTAGGACCCGCGGTGAGGCTTCAGGAAGATGTGGGCCAACATCCATGCAGACAGCAGCCCCTGGGCCACCTCAGGAACCGCGGGGAGGCTTCAGGAAGATGTGGTGCCGCGTCCACTCTGGCAGGAGCTCCCAGGCCCCTCAGATAAAAGTTGAGGCTTCTGGAACCTGGGGGCTGCATCCACGGTGACAGGACCCCCGGCTTCCTCAGAACACGTGGTGACGTTTTGGGAGGACGTGGGGCCACATCCACACAACCAGACGCTGACTTCCTCAGGACCCCCGGTGTAGACTTCCGGAAAATGGGGATGCGTCCATGCGGACAGAAGACCCCCAGCCTTGTCAGGGCCTGCGGTGAGGCCTAAGAAAGATGTGGGTGCCGCATCCACACTGACAGGAGTCTCCGACATCCTCAGGACCCACTGTGAAGGTTTGGGAGGATTTGGGGCCACGTCCATGCCGACAGGAGCCCCCAGCCTCCTCAGGTCTTATGGTGAGGCTTGAGGAAAATGTGGGGCCACGTCAACACTGACAGGACCCCCGTTCTCCTCAGGACCTCCACTTTGGCTTTGGGACATATGGGGCTGCGTCTATGCTGAAAGGAGCCTACAGCCTCCTCAGGACCCACGGTGAGGTTCCGGGGGGCCATGGGGCCATGTCCAGGCTGACAGGAGCCTCCGGCCTCCTGAGGACCTGCTGCGAGGCTTCCAGAGGATGTGAGACCTAGTCCACAGTGACAGGAGACCCGGCGTTCTCAGGACCCGCTGACGATGACTCAGGAACACGTGAGGCCGCGTCCGCACTCACAGGAGCCCGGCTTCCTCAGGACTCCCTAGAGGACTCTGGAGGCGCCGTTGGGGGCCACGTCCACATCAGAAGGGACTCCTCAGAACCACAGGGTAAGTGAATGGATAGAATGAATGGTAGGGTCAGGGGAGGGGAAACAGTTGGTGGTTAGGTTTCATTAGATGTTAGAGGTTAGTGTTTATGCTTATGGTTACGGATTAGAGGTTAGGGTGAGGGATAATTGTAAGGGTCAGTGGTTAGGAGTTAGGATGGGGGTTAGGGATTAAGCATAGGGTTTAGGGTTAGGGACAGGGTTTAGAGTTAGGGTTAGGGTTTAGGCTTTAGGGATTAGGGCAGGAGGTTAGGAATTGGGGTTAGGGTTATGGCTAGAGTTAGGTTTGGGTTTAGTTTTGCAGTTAGGGTTAGGGGTTAGGGTGTGAGTTAGGGTTGGGGTTAGGGTTAGGGGTTAGGGTTAAAGTTAGGGCTAGGTTTAGGGTTAGGGCAAGGGTTCGGATTAGGATAGGGGTTTGGGGTAGTGTTAGGGTTAGTGTTTTGTTAAGGGTTATGGTTGGGGTTAGGTCAGAGTCAGGGTCAGGGTACGGTTTTGGAAAAGGGTAAGAGATAGGGTTAGGGAGTGGCTTTTTTTTATATATGTACCTTATATATTTCTTATTTTTACTTTCATGTTACTTTAATTGTGTTTCTTATTTTGGGATTTAGAATCTTTTAACAAGCAGGCCAAGGAATCTGGTGGGGTTTTTTTTTTTTTTTGGGAGGGCAGTTGTTATTGTTTTTCTTGGTTTTTCTTTTTCTTCCTTCTTTCTTTTCTGGAAAAAATAATGAGATAAAAAATTAAAAGAAAGCAATTAATAAAAAAGAATCAAAGTAAAGAAATGAAAATAAAGCCCAAAGTACAAAGGAAGCTAGACCCTACTTTCCAGGGAGAGCTGAAGCTCTGCAGCCTCCGTGGTCCAACCACTTGGTGTCAGCGAGTGGTCTGTGCGGGGTCTGGGGATGGGCCATGGAGCTAATTGTCAGATGAGCATCTGCCTGGGAGATGCACCTGTGGAGTCAGAGGCGGGGTGGGCGTCAGCGCCTATGGCCTCCAGTGGGCGGTGCTGTGGTGCTCTCTGATACTTGGCGCTGATGGGCGGGATGTGGGTGGGGACGCTGAGTCCTCTGGCTCTGGGGCTGAGCATCCCGCCCCCCCCACCCCCAGTCTGCAGGGGCTTCCACAGAAGAGCCCCCAAGCCCCCGGGTCTCCGCCGCTTCTCTCAGAATCCTGCGTTCACTCTGCCTGCGTCCGAGCTTCTTTTGGTTTTGTTTCTTTATCTCAGACTGTTGTGCCCAAGATTGCGAATCCAAGAAACCACCCAGAAGCCGATACTGATGCAAACGCACGAGGGTTTATTTACAAGCTGGAGCTTGTGTCCAAGTTTGCCCGACACAGCGGAGCAGGGACTTCGACCCCGAGGTGGGTTTTAGCTTAGTTTTAAGGGCTGGTCTCGGGGACCTACAGAAGAGCTGGAGCAGGGATCCCTGGGTGGCACAGCGTTTTAGCGCCTGCCTTTGGCCCAGGGCGCAATCCTGGACACCCGGGATCGAATCCCGCATCAGGCTCCTGGTGCATGGAGCCTGCTTCTGTCTCTGCCCCTCTCTCTCTCTCTCTCTCTCTCTCTCTGTCTCTCTCTCTCTCTGTCTGTGACTATCATAAATAAACAAATCCATAAATAAATAAAAATTAAAATTAAAAAAAAAAAGAAGGGCTGGAGCAATTCCTCAAGTTCTGTTTACATTTTGCTCTGGGGCCTTCAAGGGCATTGAGCTCTTTTCTCATTCTAATAGGGGCTTCCTGCCCTTGGCCTGGGCTCAGTTCTTAAGCTAATGCGGGGTTTTCTAAGACATTAAGCTGTAAACTTTTGTTTTTCTGCTGTGACTGAATTAATGCAAATTTCAGGTCTTCTTCGCCGGGTTGTGGGATGGCTGGACGTGTGCTAACCCTGAACTTAAAGTGGAATGGCCTTAATTTTCTCGGCCTCCACACGTCCCGTCCCATCCTATCTAGCTCCTTCCCCGTTCCCCGGAGCTCCTAAGAGAGCAATTGCAAATGACCTCAGCTTGGCAGCGTGTGTTGGGGGACAGGCCCAGGGATTTGGGATCAGGAAGACCTGGAGCGCGGGCGTCCTGGCTGTGCAGTGGGATTCCATGCTTCAGACTCTTATTCCCAAGGCTATCTTGACTTTGTACATAGAAAAGCTCTCCTTTGTCTTTAAAAGATGAAGAGCCAGTCCAAGCGTTTTTTCTCTGCCCATCTGATTGCTCAGATTCCAATCTGAGACGTATTTCCTGTTAATAAGGATAATTTACGCTCCGTAGTACTATGGTTAAAATATTCTGACACAAGTAATTCAGAGGGATGAGGGTTTCTCATCTCTTTCTTCACAGCTCAGTCACTCATCAGGAAATGCATCTTTATGGATTTGGAAAGAACTGAGAGACATTATTACCAATGGTCATATTATTATGTGAAGGATTCTTCCCTGAGATCCCAAGAAGGCAATTTTTCCTTGGGCTTGAGGAGGCCTCTTGGAGTGAGGTTAGAATCAGAAATTGTGTGTTTGGGTTTCAGAAAATGGAACTGGTTAGCTAAGTAAACACGGACAGGCACTTAGGTTCTTTTTGAATTTCAATTGCCTTAAAAGCTATAGAATAATTTCTAAACACCTCATTGGACTGTTGTAGGATTTCTTTATTGCTAATATAAGTTAACATTCATATGGCACATATTATGTGCCAAGAATTGTGTCATGCTTCACATAAAAGAACTCCTGGGATCCTCCAACAACCCTATGGGCAGGTACTGTTATCTTGATGGGCCAACTAAAGGATAGGAAGAAACTTCTTGTCCAAGGTCAAACAGCTAGTTAAGTGGATTCGAACTCAGGAAGCCTGACTCCAGGCTGTTATGGCCACCAGAAAATGTTTATTAAGTACTTCCTAACGTCCTAGGTAATGTACAAATAAAGTCCAACTCTTTACTCACTAGAGCGCTATGGCACAGGCATTATTACTGTCACAGTTTTGCAGAGAAAGAAGAAGGTTCAGAGCCTAAGCTCAAGGGACTTGCCCCGATCCTTACAATTCAGAGGCAGAAACCTTCCTTTTCCTCATAATATTCTCCTTCCACCACTTACCTTCTCCTTTCTCTGTGTCTTAATATATATGTTGCTTCTTCTGGTTATCTTCTCTGAGGCGCCAGTTAGACTAAGCCTTCTTATATATGTACTTGTAGTAAGCTGTATATTTACCTTTGTATTGGCTACTATAATCTTGTCTAGTTGTCTTTCTGTCACTTTTTGGTTAGTATCCGTCTCTCCCACCAGCATGGCCTGGAGGGAGATAGGCACTGCATCTATGGTTAACTTGGTATTCCTAACACCTTGCACATAGTAGGTATGCACCAAATACTTAATAAATTACTGGATCCCTAACCTTCTTGAGTTGATGTTGATAAACATTAGAACATGAAATGGACCAAAATAAGAATGAAATTGCTGAATGAAATGATAAAAAGCAATTTTATCCATTCACTCATTCAGTATTTTATCAGGGGCCTACTGTGTGCCATATCTGAGCGAAGGAAAACGATGCGTGATTCCATTAGGGTATTACAATAGCAACTTAAAAATTGGCCTTCTAAGGCATTTGCTATAGTTGAAAGCTCTAACTAAAAGGCTCAGTGATTAGGAAGGAACTGAATAAAATCAAAATAAAGTATTATCTGGGCAGGAATCTCCCAGTAAATCTGGTTCAATAAAAATTTCACACGAATCCTTTTTTAACTGACACTGAAGCATTGTGAACTCCTTGGAAGACAAATGTCAAGGAAATAAATGTTATGCATTGCTAATTTTAAATGCACTTGCAATATGGTGTCTAATATAAAAGAAGTATTTTTATCTGATTTTTGCTATTTATTATCCTTTCCTGCTTTTCAGGTTGAGGAGGCATTATATGTGTTCCTAAGTGTTTTTCTTTCCTTCCGATATAAAATTCTTACTTTGTTCTCATCGAAGGCACTGTTTAAGAATAAGGCAAAAATTAATTAAACTATTCTTAAAGTGTCTTCACACTTGGAGCCTGATTCATTTAAGTCAATTTTCAAAATAAATCTTATTTATTAGAAAAAAAAAACCAAAGATTTACAGGGAAATTGAGAAGACAGTACAGAGAATTCTCATGCACTCGCACTCGATGTCTCCAATTATCGATATCTTATATTAGTACGGTACAAATATTAGCTAATGAATCAATAGTAAAATATTTGCATTAACCAAAGACCATACATACTTTATTCAGATTTCCTTAGTTTTTGCTAAGTTCCCATGCCTCACATCACATTACACTTGTCCTCATGTTTTCTTAGGCTCCTCTGGATTGTGACAGTTTTTCAGCCTTTCCTTGTTGTTGTTGAACACCTTGAGAAGTAGAGTATTTTGTAAAATCTCCCTCAGTTGGGACATGTCTGTCGTTTATCTCATGATTGAACGGTGATTGTGGATTATATACAGAGATATACTGCCATCTTTATTATATCATATAAAGGATAGATACTATCAACATGATTTATCAGTCTCGGTATCGATCTGATCATCTTGCTGAGGTAGTGTTTGTCAGCTTTCTCCATAGTAAAGTGATTATTATTATTATTTATTTTAACTTTTTCATAACATATTTTGTAGAAGGAAGTTACTATGTGTATTCCACACATAAGAGTGGGAAGCAATGCTCATCCACTTGAGGGTGGAATGTCTGCACAAATTGTTTGAAATTCTTCTACATGGGAGATTTCTCTTTCTTCTGTGTGTGTGTGTTTGTTTCTTTTTCACAGATGTTATTTATTTATTTGAGAGAGAGAGGAGAGAAAAAGCATGAGCGAGAGGGGCAGAGGGAGAGGGAGGAGCAGGTTCCCTGCTGAACAGGGAGCCTTCCTTGGGACCTGGATCATGATCTGAGTCTAAGGCAGAAGCTTAACTGACTGAGCCACCCAGGTGCCCCTCTTTCTTTCTTTTACAATTTTTAATATTAGTATAGATTCTTGGATATTCATTTTATGCTTTGGGTTATAATCCAACACTACTTATTTTGTTGCTTATATTGTCTCCTCTCTGGCCACGGGAGCTCTTTCAGTTGACACCTGTGTGCCTTTAACATATTTCCATGAGTATGGAGTCTCTTGTCTGTTCCTAAATTTTTGAAAGACAAACTTTATGTAAATATCATTTTTGACTGGCACTTTGTTTCTGTCCCCATCCCTATCTTTGCCTCCTTCCCTCTCTCTTCACTGTTTCATTTCTTTATTTATTATGATCTGAAAATAGGAAAGGACATGGGATTTCAAATTTTGCTATTTTAAGGTAAATCACTTCTCCTTGGTGCCTAGCCAGTGGTTCTCAAATGTTAGTGTGCAAGAGAATAACCTGGAGAGCTTGTTAATATGGCCAGCCAACATTTTAATTTTTTTTAGGTTAAAGGAAGGGGCAGGTTAGGATTCTATATGTTAACCGGTACCCTCAGAAAATAATAATGGAGTTCTTTGAGGGCTTTGCTTTGAAAAGCAGTGAGCATGAGGGCAGATGGCTGTTCTGATACACATATTTATTATTTCTAGTGGCTTGGACCCATATACCCACCGCTTGTGATAGAAAGGGATATAGATTTGGGGATTTTCTATCGCCATAGGAGAGAACCCTAAAATACTCAGGATCTATGCTCAGAGTTAGTTTTATAGTTTAGCATTTGAGTATATATAAGATTCCCCCGTCTTTTTGTGCTGAGTATAGAGTGTTTAGGACCCCACAGCAGCATTTCAGGTCTGAGAGGGAACTGAGGGATCATCAGCTCTGGTCCTCTCCTCTGAGGCACAGGAAAGAAACTGAGAGTTCTGGAGGATTGGATTGTCCAAGTTCACACGCTTATTGGTGGTAGAGCTAGGTCTGAAGAAGGTCTTCCTAGAGATTGTTGCATCAAGACAGACACCATTGAACATAACTAGTTTAGATAGGCATTTGTGAAATAGACAATTTTGGGTTACTCTTTCTGCTTTTATACTTTCATATAAAGGTACAACTGCATCTAGGTTTCAGGATTACCCCTTCTGTTAGTTATAAGAGTAGATGATGTAAATATCAGTGTTTGCCATTTGAAATTCTCTGTTTAACTATTTTTAAATGGAGTTTTAAAAATATTAAACCTGGCACTTAGTTCTCGCTTGGACAAACTTAATCTGAGTAAGGTTGGCTTCTCTGAAAATATAGGCAATTAGATATAGAAGCATGAAGACTTGGAAAGTGAAAGGGTAGGCAAGGTCTCACGGCTGAGTTTTTTTTCGGGGAATACCTTTGTTTAATTAATTCATCAGGCAGTATTCTGATGGCGCACATGGAGACCTAATTCGAATCCCTTTTAGGGTGCTTCATGAAATGTAACTATCTGGCAGAAGAAAGACTACTTTGGTTGAATGTTTTATTGAGCTAAAGTGACTCTAATTCTAGATGAGCCTGAAGCTGTGACGTTAACGTGTTGTGGTCGTTTAAAGAACTCTGGACCAGAATCGAGTCTTGGCTTTGCGCCTTGCCACCCGTGTGACCCTGAGCAGTGTGCATTACTTCTCGTGTCTTCTCAGTTTCCTTATAAGCTGTTAGTTGAGGGGATCGGTCTCCATACCGTTCATTAACTCTTTGTTTTTAATGACAATCACAGATTTGTCATTATTGGACCATCACTAATAAATATCACAAAAAGTGAATTCATTTCTCTTTCTCCCTCTCCCTCGTTTTTTGCATTTTTCCATTCTGGAACTTTGATTTGCTTCTCAGAATACTTAATTATTTGAACTGGGAAGGAGTTTCAGGTCATTTTCCATTCACATTCGTAACTTTTTATGATCTAATGAAGGTCATTTCATAAATGAATTGCTGAGGACGGCAGAGCCGTCCAGTACCCTTTTTTAATTTAAATTTAAATTAAAAAAAATGTTAATTTAAATTCAATTTGTCAACACGTAGTATAATACCCAGTGTTCATCACATCACTTGCCCTCCTTAATGTCCGTCCCCCAGTTACACTATCCTCCCACCCACCTCCCCTTCCGCAATCCTTTGTTTCCCCGAGTTAGGAGTCTCTCGTAGTTTATCTTCTGTGAGACCCAGGAAATTTAACAAAAATCCCCTACCCCTGGACAAGCAGAGCAGTACTGATTCCATTTTGTGCTACACCTGCCACCTGCTGTGTAACCCCCACATAACCTGCTTATTGCTTATGGCACTGCCCCACCCTAGTCAAGCCGCTGGGCACACCCTAATCTGAAATCAGCTCATAACCATGTAACCCTGCTTTGTGCCCACCAAAACTGTGCACCAATTCCGAGCAAAGTAATAGGCCAGCTCAAATGGATACTATAGGGTAAGATGTAATTCAATCGGCCACTTGTGTGTGGACCGACATGACTGTGCAACTTTCTGCGTATCCCATGGGCCACTGGCCCCTATAAAGCTGCTACGCCTCTTAGTCTCCGGGTCCAAGTCCCTGCTCCGCTGCGTCGGGTACACTTGGACCCAAGCTCGAGCTTGTAAATAAACCCTCGTGTGTTGGCATCGGTGTCGGCTCCTCGGTGGTTTCTCGGATTAGCAATCTTGGGGACAACACTGCCTCTCTCAATTTTCTCCACTCAGTTTCCCTCCCCTCCCTTATGATCCTCTTCACTGTTTCTTACATTCGACATAAGAGTGAAACCATATGATAATTCTTTCTCCACGTGGCTTATTTTATTCAGCATAATACCCTCCAGTTCCATGTCCATGAAAATGGTAGGTATTCATCCTTGCAGATGGCTAAATAATAATACATTGTATATATAGACCACATCTTCTTTTTTTTAATTTTTTTTAATTTAAAAAAATATTTTAAAAATTTTTATTTATGATAGTCACACACACCCACAGAGAGAGAGGCAGAGACATAGGCAGAGGGAGAAGCAGGCTCCATGCACCGGGAGCCCGACGTGGGATTCGATCCCGGGTCTCCAGGATCCTGCCCTGGGCCAAAGGAAGGTGCCAAACCGCTGCACCACCCAGGGATCCCCAGACCACATCTTCTTTATCCATTCATCTGTTGAAGGACATCAAGGCTCCTTCCACAGTTTGGCTATTAACATTGCCGTTGTGAACATTGGGGTGCAAGTGTCCAGTCATTGCACTACATCTGTGTCTTTGGGGTAAATACCCAGCAGTGCAATTGGTGGGTTGTAGTATAGCTCCATTTCCAGTTTTCTGAGGAACCTCCACACTGTTTTCCAGAGTGGCTGCTCCAGTTCACATTCCCTCCAACAATGCAAGAGTGTTCCACTTTCTCCACATCCTCTCCCACATTTGTCGTTTCCCGTCTTGTTAATTTCCCCCATTCTCACTGGTGTGAGGTGGTATCTCATTGTGGTTTTGATTTCTATTTCCCTGATGAAAAGTGACGTGGAGCAGTTTTTCATGTGCTTGCTTGCTCGCTCTGTGTAGGTCTTCTTTGGAGAAACGGCTGGCACCTTTAAGTTGGAGAAGAGATGGCATCTCAAGGGGTGTTATTTCCTGTCATGGCCACATACCAGAAGGCTCTTGAGTATGTGTGTGTGCGTTTGCCTGTGCCTGTGAGGAGAGGTCGTTGGATAGAATTTGAAAGCAGATCCTCTGCATATTTGTAGGTCTATATCTATTTCTCTCTCTTTCTGCACACATCTATTTCTAACCATTTTGTCTCTATCTCTATAGGGAGATCTATATATGGACGTATAGAGATTAGATATAGAAATATTTATTTTGCATATTTAAATATAAATCTATAGTTCTGTTTATAGATAATAATTATTATATTATCAGTTATACATTGAATAATAAATATATTAAGTGGAAACATAGATTTATGTTTATATGTTTGTTTATATAAACATCTATTCATGTTCCTGGGATCGATCTATCAGTGGATCTATCACTCTATCATCTACCTAGCTAGCTAGCTATATATCCCAGGAAGAGAGAAACCCAGATCGAACAGACGGGAATGTCCCCCTCCGGAATGTGTCATGCAAGAAGATAGGCAAAAATCTTCTGTACTTTCCTGATGTGCCGATGCAATTAACTCAGAGATGTACCTGTGATGTACTGTGGGCCAGGCGCCAGTGGTCAAGAGAGAATCCTTGAGACATTTTCCATGCAAAAAGGTGTTTTTATTAAAGTATGGGGACAGGACCCCTGGGCCTGAAGAGCTTCATGAGGATCATGAGGAGCCTTGGTTATAAACTTTAAAGTTGCCGTGTGGGGTGGGGACTCTAGAGATAAAAGAAGTTTTCAAAAGGATTTTCACAGGTGAAAGATTTACAGGATCCTGGAGGTCTGGCTATCAGCAAATGTTGCTTTTGGCCTCTAGCAAAGCATTAACATTCAGGCAGCTGTGAATTCTTTGAAGAAGGTCCCACTCTGTCGGTTTCAAGTATTTGTTTATGGACTGCAAGTTTGTTAGGAAATGTAATGGTAGGGATGCCTGGGTGGCTCAGTGGTTGAGCATCTGCCTTTGGCTCAGGGCATGATCCTGGGGTCCTAGGATGGGGTCCCAAATTGGGCTACCCGCAGGGAGCCTGCTTCTCCCTTTGTCTCTGTCTCTGCCCCTCTTTCTTTCTCTCTCTCTCTCTCTCTCTGTGTCTCTCATGAGTAAATAAACAAAATCTCTTTTTTAAAAAAGCAGATGTAATTTTAATCTATATTTCTTTGGCCTTAGTTCCCCCTGTCACCTGGGTCTTCTCTCCCTCCCTGCATCTCTTGGTTCGTTGGCCTTTGGTGGTGAAGAATCCAAAGGATATGAGGCAGGAGGAGGGTGAGATGGGATTAAGCCAATGAAGTAATTTCCCAGGGAGCTTGGGTAAGAGAAGTGCAGCAGGCGGAATGAAGTGAGAAAGTCAGGTTCTTGTCTCACGGAGTCGAGGAATGAATCTGGTGGACAAAGAAGAGTAAGTAAAGCGACAGGAGTTTATTAAGCAAGGATACCGAGAAAGCTCTCAGGAGTGGGAGGGGCCCAGGCTGGGTTGCCCACATGGGCCTCCACTGACAGTTTTTCATTTAGAACTGATCAGGGAGCTTGTGGCCTTCTCATTCTTGGGATGTCTTGGTTTGAGTAAGGAGTAGTGATAACATCTTTAACGGTTTACTTCTTTTTAGAGTCTGGTTATTCTTTGTTGGGCACAGAGGACTGTCCTAAAAAAGACCCTCTCTATCCATACCTGGAACAGGGTGGTCTCATTTGTTTCTTTATTTCTGCTTTCCTTACATCTCAGCATCCTTAGGATCTTTGTGAGCCTGAATCTGTAGCCCCCTACCTATTTCTCCCTACCTAGACTCTCCTGTCCCTCAGTCAAGAACAGGAGAGATGTGGCTCTGAGAAAAGGTGCACTAAGAAACATTGTCACAGTTTCAATGTGCCCTCCCCACGATTTGTGAGACCCAATTACTTCCAAACTCCTTTTTCCTCCTTTTTGTTTTGGATGGCAATGCTGCTCTGTGACTGACCTACACAATCAATGACTCGGTAACAGTTCAACTCTGTGGAGAGAACCCAAGGGTCTGCTGGGGAAGTATGAAGGAGAACTGTGGACTTGCTTGTTTTGCCCTCAGAAATCAGCATTAAGACTACAGGTAGTCCTCTGGGACATAGATCGAAACCCGGTGGGGATGGAGCCTGTCTCTGTACCTGCCATATAGAAGGCCAAATAGAATTCTTTTGGAAACGGATGGGTGTTGAATAAATAGGAGAATCTGTGTATGCTGGGTCTGTTTCAGGTCACTGATTCATACTTAGGGAACTGGTTCTCTGAACAAGTCCTGGGAAAACATATCCTAAGTTATTTGAAAAGGAGTAGTAAGATAGATAAGGAGTTCAGAATTGAGAAAAATATTAAAATCATGTGAGGAAAGTAGAGGTGTTGATCCCGGAAGTGGGTTTCTTGCAATTTACTCACTTATAGCTTGTATATTCTGAACAGATAAAAGAAAGGGAAGGAACCGCATGTGCTCGAGGTCATCCATTTCATCTATAAAAAGGAAATAATACCGCCTGTCCCGCAACACTGTCGTGAGGACTAGAAGTGATGGCTGTTGATGTAAAGACTTGCTAGGTCCAGTCACCATAAATGTAAAAACAACACACTTTATTAATATAGCAAATACCAATATAGCTGCAATATACATTTTCTTATTTATTATTTATTTATTTATTTATTATTTGAGAGAGCGAGACAGAGGGAGAGAGAGGCAGAGACAGAGGGAGAAGCAGGCTCCATGCAGGGAGCCTGACGTGGGACTCCATCCTGCATCTCCAGCATCCCACACTGGGCTGAAGGCAGCGTTAAATCGCTGAGCCACCGGGGCTGCCCTGCAATATACTTGTTAAAAATATATTTTATTTATTTATTCATGAGAGGGAGAGAGAGAGAGAGCGAGAGAGAGAGAGAGAGAGAGAGAGGCAGAGAGGCAGAGAGGCAGAGACACAGGCAGAGGGAGAGGCAGGCTCTATGCAGGGAGCCCGAAGTGGGACTCCATCCTGGTTCTCCAGGATCACGCCCTGGGAAGAAGGCAGTGCTAAACGGCTGAGGCACCCAGGCTGCCCATTTTCAATTCTTTTAAAACACACAAGTTGACTTCTTTCTAGCAAAGTTTTATGCGAGTTGGTGTACCTATCAATTAAAAGCTGTAGGGTATGGATCCCCGACTGCCCCTAAGGTGCATGTTAAGAGCCCTCCAGGTGCAGCCTGGAAATCACCGAGCTTGTCTGAGGCCACATCCACAGCTATGGGAACCAAGTGCCAGAGGCAGTCACGATTTACTGGAACCAGTTCTCTCCTGAAACATCTGAGTCAGGGAATTGGTTTATTTCAGGGCAGGGTGAAAAAAGCTTACTCAATCAGGATTTCTCTCATCCCGAGAAAAATGCTTAGCGTTTTTTTGTCTGTTTCTTTTTTCTCATGTTGTTTGGCTATTTCTCTTGTCCTATTGCCCTACTTCCTTTGGTAATTAGTTTTGGAAAGAAACCGCTCACATAATGAAAATGATCTAGAAACTTAACGAAATTTTCTAGCCAGTGTGGATATGTGTGATTCACAGTTGCTTGAAGCCTACAGAATTTGTTTGCACAAATTAATACCAACTTTTAATTAACAGACTTTAGTGTACACTGCTAAAAATATGTCCCTGTCAGAGGGGCAAGACAGCCGAAGAGTAGGGTCCCCAAGTCACCTGTCCCCACCAAATGACCTAGCTAACTTTCAAATCATCCTGAAAACCTATGAATTCGGCCTGAGATTTAAAGAGAGAATAGCTGGAATGCTACAGTGAGAAGAGTTCGCATTTCTATCAAGGCGGTTCCCACCTGGGCCTCACTTGGACCTGGTGACTGTGGTTCCCACCTGGGCCTCAGCCAGACCTGGTGACTCTAGTCCCCAACTGGGCCTCACCTGAGCCTAGTGACTCTGGTCCCCATCCGGGCCTCATGTGGACCTGGCGACTGTAGTCCCCACCTTGGATTCACCTGGACCTGGTGACTATGGTCTCCACCTTCACCTCACGTGGACCTGGTGACTCTGGTCCCCACCCCGGCCTCACCTGGATATGGTAGCTATGGACTTCATCTGGACCTGGTGACTGTGGTCCCCACCTGGGCCTCACCATACCTGGTGACTGGGCTCCTCAGCTACCAATGACTAGGATCCAGAATGGACCCTTAGTTGCTAGTGACACCAGGACCATCCCCAGGGTCTCACTTGTTCCTGGTGACTATGGTCCTTGTCTGGGCTGACCTGACTCATCCTTGGCTCTGATCGTATGGTCTCCCCTATCATGAGTGTGTATTGTCTATGGTCCCTTCTGGGCCTCACCTGATGGTACTGGGCCACGATATTGGCCCTTTGCAAGGCCAGTAGGTTCTCTGAGTCCTCCTGTACGGTGCTGCAATCCAAACACATCCATGAATGACGGCGCATGAATACCTTCCGAGGACACATGCGTCCGGGTGCTCCCCGTGGGCAGGTCCCCGTCCGTCTGACCGGAGCCGGAGACAACCCCATAGCCCTGAGGGGCACAGGCTGGGCTGGAACATCACACACGGGCCCTCACTGCCTGTCTTTTGCTTGCCCACCTACAGTCCACCTTCCCAGCCACTGTCCCAGGACACGCCATCACGCTGGGATCACAGAGCGCTCCCACCCCGGTATCAGGAGCACACGGGCGGAGGACCCAGGAGGCTCTGGGGAATGCAGATCTGATGCTCCCAGCCCAGGGGAGGTCGAAGGTTTCTCTGAGATTCCACAAACACAACGACCGAGGGGAGAAAGCAACGGACTGGACTTCATCAAAATTAAAACCTGATGCCAGCAAGAGTGTGACCACACTCCCCACCCTGAGGGCAAGGATGTGTGAATATCCTGAGGGGGGGTCTGGGGGGAGCACCAGGGACTCCGCCCACATTCCGGTGCGTGAAGAACAAGCCTGCTCACCGGCCAGGGGGACCCAGCAGGCCCTGACTGTCCTCCCCTCACCACATGGTAGGGCGGGGGTGGGGGGGGTGTCATCCCTGTCGGGGTCCATGCATCTAGGACGAGCTGGAAAGGTCATGTATTGGGTCTCCCTGCATAGCACAGGCCTTACAGGGGAGCGGGGGTTCCGGGGAGCTGCCGGTCTCTGACTGCAGCCTCCTTCCCTGGACAGGGCCTTAGGGGGCCGCCCTCACCCCATGGGGCTGTGGAAGGGCTGCAGGAGCTGCTCACGGTCATCTCATTGGGGTCGGGGTGTTTTGGACCCCAGCCCGGGAGGCCAGCGCCCCCACCCAGACCCACAGGCCCCAGAGTGGCCCCCAGGGAGCAGGCATCAGCGGCCACTCACCTGTGACCTGTGGCTGTGTGAGCGCCTCCTCTTTATGCACCGGGTACTGGGGAGAGTGGGAGAGTTGGGGTACTGGGGAGAGTGGGAGTACTGGGGTACTGGAGAGAGTGGGAGAGTTGGGGTACTGGGGAGAGTGGGGGTACTGAGGAGAGTGGGAGTACTGAGCTACTGGGGAGAGCTGGAGAGTCTGGTCGCTGTGAGCCAGATCCAGAGCACGAGTGCTTCCGAAGCTCTGCAGACGCACAGTGAGCGCCATGCAGCGGTGGAACCCGGGGCGGCACAGTTCCGCCCACAGTGGGGTCCCGCATCATGACTGTGGGCAGGCGGGGTCCAATCAGCACTTAGCCCTTCACCCTGAAGGCGGAGGGTCCCGGGGAGGGTCCTGTCCCCACGCCAGGCGGGAGGGGGATGCAGGCACCCTCCCACATCCTCAGTTCCCGTCCTTGGGCCCTGCAGGCCTCCCACCATTCTAGGTAGACTGGGGGTCACAGATGTCCCCCCGACCCCCAGAGTTCACAGCATGGGGTTGCACTTAACATTCGAGGGGCTCTTGTGTGGTTCAGTCGGTTCCACGTCGACTCTTTAGTTTGGCTCAGGTCAGGATCTTGAGGTTGTGGCGTGGAGCCTCGCGTGGGGCTCGGGCTCCGTTGGGTGAGGAGTCCGCTCCAGGTTCCCCCTCTCCCTCTGCCCCTCCCTGCTGCACCCTGTCTCAAGTAAATCTTCTAAAAATTAACATGAAGACACGTGAGCATCTTTATCCCCTCTGCAGAGGTGCCTTCGTGTGTGTAACGACCGTGTAAATGCCTTTCACGGACCCACCGGGAGTCCTACCAGAAACCCCTTTTCCTTGATATTTATTGAAGTACAGTCAACACACAACGTGACAGTAGTTTCAGGGCTACAACTAGTGACTTGACAATTCTGTGCCTTATTCAGCTCCCCCCACGAGAAGCGGCGTCACCGTCTGTCCCCGTACAAAGTTGTCACAACAGTACTGACTCCATTCCCTAGGCTGTACTTTCTAAATTTCTGTGACTTATTTTATTTACGATCCAGACGCTTATAGCTGTTACTATCGTTCATCTTCATTGCCCATGTCCTACCCACGGCCCCTCTGTCCATCAGTCAGCAGGATCCATCACATTAACCAGAGAAAGGACATGGGGCAGCCCCGGGTGGTTCAGCGGTTTAACGCCTGCCTTCAGCCCAGGGCGTGATCCTGGAGTCCCGGGATCGAGTCCCACGTCGGGTTCCCTACACGGAGCCGCCTTCTCCCTCTGCCCGTGTCTCTGCCTTTCTCTCTCTGCCGCTCTCTCTGTATGTCTCTCAAGAATATATAAATAAAATCTTTAAAAAAAGAAAAACGAGAGAAAGGACAAAAAGCATACGATCCTCTCAAGAGTTGCAGAAAAAGCATTTGACAAAGTACAACATCAAAAGCCTAGTGGGTTTTGAGGAAATGTCTATCAACAGAATAAAGTTCCGCTAGGAAGGCCCGCAGCTGACATCCTCTTCAAGGGTGAAAACCTGAAATCGTCTCCCCTAAGAGCAGGAACAAGCCAAGGAGGTCCCCTCTCAGTGCTGGAAGTCCTAATGTAGTCAACAGACAGGAAACAGCAAAGGTTCCACTCCTGGAAGGGGGACGTCACACTGTCCCTATTTGTTGAAGACGCGGTGCTAGAAACAGGAAACCCGAGAGCCGCCACCAAAACCTGTTAGAACTAATGATTGAATTCAGTAAATTCATGGGACACCAACTGAACCTACAGAGCTCAGTAGCCTTGCTGTGTCCTGACAATGAGCACTCAGGAACGAAATGAAGGATGTGACTCCCTTCTCAGGAGCATCACAGAGACTAAATAATGAGACTGAACAAAAGGAGCACAAGACTTGTGCACTGAGCCATACCAGGCTCTGGGAGGCCGTCCTGGGCTCGTGGGGTGGAAGCCTCCTCTTGTGAAAATGTCCACAGTTCCTGAAGCCACCCTCGGTTTCAATGTCATTCCTATCAAAATCATGGTGGTAGATCCTAGAAGTAGGAAAAAAAAAAAAACCCTAACATCTGTCAGCCCCCACAAATGACCCCGGACAGCAAATCAGTATTGGAAAAGCAGGACAGAGCGGGGCGCAGCACTTTCCTATTTCGAACGATGTCACAGAGACACAGGATAAAGCAGTGTGGTTCTCAGCCCCCTGCTGGCTCTGTCAGTTAAGCATCAACTCCTGACCTCACCTCAGGTCCTGATCTCGGGGTCGTGAGTTCTAGCCCTGGGCTGGGCCAGGCACGAGGCGTGGCGCCTACTTAGACCCACAGGGTGTGGTTCCAGCATAAGCTGAAGGAGCAGAACAGGGAGTCCAGAAGGAAATGTGCTCTGATACAACTGATTTTGTTTAACTTAATTTAAACCCAATTAATTAATGTATAGTGTATTATACTTTCAGAGGTAGAATTCAGGGATTCACCAGTTGGAGAGAACAACAGTGCTCGTGACATCACCTGCCGTCCTTTGTGCCCATCCCCCGTTATCCCCTCCCCCGCTCCCCTCCAGCGACCCTCAGATTGTTTCCAATGATTCAGAGTCTGTATTTCATGCATTTGTTTTCATCTTATTCGTTTTTCCTTCCCTTCACAGATGTTCATCTGCTTTGCTTCTTTAATTCCACCTATGAATGACACCATAGGGTCATTGTCTTTCCCGACTGACTTATTTCACTTAACAGGATCCCTCTAGTTGTATCTGCGTCATTGCAAATGGCAAGATTTCCTTCTCTTTGATAGCAGTACCATTCCTCTCTCTATGACCATCATCTATCTCCCATCCTCTATCCATCATCTGTCTGAAGGCACCGAGGCTCCTCCCACAGTGTGGCTACTGTGGACCCGGCTGCTGTGGACATCGGGGCGCAGGTGTCCCGCCCGGCGTTTCATTGCATCTGTATCTTCAGAGTGAGCTCCAGGCCGTGCACCTGCCGGTCGCAGGGCAGCTCTATCTGTAAGTTCCTGAGGAGCCTCGGCACTGTTTCCAGGGCAGCTGCACCAGCCCGCAGTCCCGCCCACAGTGGAAGAGGGTTGAGTGAGTCTTGGCGGACACGGTAAAAGTCTGGTCCACATTTCATTTCGCGTCCTGTGGGCTCCAATTCCTTGTCCTTTAGTATTTCTGGGGAAGCCGGGTGTTGTGCTCCATTTCAGCACGTTTCCGAAGCTCATAGTGTTGGACCCTAGCTCACGGGGGCCAACGTGTCCCGGTAGACGCCCCAGAGACTCAGACCCCAGACAGGCAGATGCAACTAGCAAGAGGGTTTTATTGAACGTTTGCGCAAACGGGCCCTCGGCCTCAAAGGTGGAAGAGCCCCGATTGGCAATTACAGGCATCTTTTAAAGGCAAACCGCGGGATTAGCATAGCATTCGGGTTAATACACGATTGATTTCTTTGGAGGTCAACATGAACATGTTCAGGGACTTTCCAGTCAGGGCGTGGGGGGGGAATGGTTTTCTTATCTCGGAAAAACCACAGAATGTTTTTCGTTGCTTAAATTCCTGCTTAAATTCCGGGAAGGCGCCTGGATGTGCTGCCTCTGGGTTAGGCGTGGTCCTAAATTTTCCCCGGGGGTGGGGGGTGGGGTTGGGTTTCTTCAATAGGTCTCAGCTGGAGCCTGGAAGGAGGCAGGTCCCGCCCTGGGCGTGGGGACGCCGCCTCCCTCACCGCCTCCTTCGGCGCCTGAGCCCAGACCCCAGTCAGGGGGCGTGTGTACCCAGTAGGCCTCGTCCGCCAGCAGTAACAGGAGCCGGTCTGTGCTCTGGCTGCCTGAGGAGGACGTGGGGCCGCGTCCAGGCTGACAGGAGCCCCGGCCTCCTCAGGACCCGCAGGTAGGCTTCAGGACCATGTGGAGCCGTGTCCTCGCTGACAGGAGCCTGGTCTCCTCAGGACCCACGGTGAGACTTCAGGAAGATGTGGGGCCACTTCCTCGCTGACAGGAGCCCCAGCCTCCTCAGGACCCGCGGTGAGTTTTCGGGAAGATGTAGGGTCACGTCCACGCTGACAGGAGCCCCGGCCTCCTCAGGACCCACGGTGAGTTTTCGGGATGACGTGGGGCCGGGTCTACACTGACAGGAGCCCCGGCCTTCTCAGGACCGGCGGGTAGGCTTCAGTCCCATGTGGGGCCGCGTCCACGGTGACAGGAACCTGGCCTCCTCAGAACCCGCAGGGAGGCTTCCGGAGGATGTGAGGCATAGTCCACAGTGACAGGACCCCCCTCGTCCTCAGGACCTGCTGTCTATGACTCAGGAAGACATGGGGCCACGTCTGCCATGACAGGAGTCCGGCTTCCTCAGGAGCCGCTGGAGGACCCTGGAGGTGCTGTTCGGAGTCACATCCACCTCAGCAGCAGCTACTCAGAACGACAAGGTAAGTGAATGGGGACAATTGAGATAGGGTTAGGGTTTAGGGTGAGCAATATGTGGTTAGGGTGAAATTAGATGATATGGATTAGTGATCATGGTTATGCGTTCGAGTTCCTGGTTAGGGTGAGAGATGGGGGAAGGTTCAAGAGTTAGGAGTAAGGTACGGATTTGGGATTAGGAAACTGAGTTAGGGAATGGATAAGGGTGATGTTACAGATAGGTTATAGGGTTTAGGGTTAAGGGATGGGGAGGGAATACGTTTAGAGATAGAGTGGGGGATGGGGTTGAAGTTTAGGGTTAGGGGTTAAGGCAGGGGTTTGGGCTAGGCTTAGGGTACAATTAGGGATTAGGGTACGGGTTAGGGTTAGGAAACGGGTTAGGGTACAGGTTAGGGATTAGGGTTAAGGTTAGGGCTAGGGAACGGGTTAGGGTTAAGGAACGGGTTAGGGTTAGGGTTAGGGTTAGGGGTTAGGGAACGGGTTAGGGTTAGGGAACGGGTTAGGGTTAGGGTTAGGGGTTAGGGTTAGGGTTAGGGTTAGGGAACGCGTTAGGGTTAGGGTTAGGGTTAGGGAACGGGTTAGGGTTAGGGTTAGGGAACGGGTTAGGGTTAGGGTACGGGTTAGGGAACGGGTTAGGGTTAGGGTTAGGGATAGGGAACGGGTTAGGGTTAGGGTTAGGGAACGGGTTAGGGTTAGGGTTAGGGATAGGGAACGGGTTAGGGTTAGGGTTAGGGTTAGGGGTTAGGGGTTAGGGTTAGGGAACGGGTTAGGGTTAGGGTTAGGGAACGGGTTAGGGTTAGGGGTTAGGGTTAGGGGTTAGGGTTAAGGTTAGGGTTAGGGTTAGGGGTTAGGGAACGGGTTAGGGTTAGGGTTAGGGAACGGGTTAGGGTTAGGGTTAGGGGTTAGGGTTAGGGTTAGGGTGAGGGGGTTAGGGTTAGGGTTAGGGTGAGGGTTTGGGCTAGGCTTAGGGTACAATTAGGGATTAGGGTACGGGTTAGGGTTAGGAAACGGGTTAGGGTACAGGTTAGTGATTAGGGTTAAGGTTAGGGAACGGGTTAGGTTTAGGGAATGGGTTAGGGTTAAGGAACGGGTTAGGGTTAGGGGTTAGGGAACGGGTTAGGGTTAGGGTTAGGGTACGGGTTAGGGAACGGATTAGGGAACGGGTTAGGGTTAGGGAACGGGTTAGGGTTAGGGTACGGGTTAGGGAACGGGTTAGGGTTAGGGTTAGGGGTTAGGGTTAGGGTTAGGGAACGGGTTAGGGTTAGGGTAGGGTTAGGGTTAGGGGTTAGGGTTAGGGAACGGGTTAGGGTTAGGGTTAGGGAACGGGTTAGGGTTAGGGTTAGGGGTTTAGGGTTAGGGTTAGGGAACGGGTTAGGGTTAGGGAACGGGTTAGGGTTAAGGTTAGGGAACGGGTTAGGGTTAGGGAACGGGTTAGGGTTAGGGAACGGGTTAGGGAACGGGTTAGGGTTAGGGAACGGTTAGGGGTTAGGGGTTAGGGTTAGGGGTTAGGGGTTAGGGTTAGGGAACGGGTTAGGGAACGGGTTAGGGTTAGGGGTTAGGGTTAGGGGTTAGGGTTAGGGGTTAGGGGTTAGGGTTAGGGTTAGGGTTAGGGGGTTAGGGTTAGGGGTTAGGGTTAGGGTTAGGGTTAGGGGTTAGGGTTAGGGTTAGGGTACGGGTTAGCATTAGGGTTAGGGTTAGGTTACAGGTTAGGGTTAGGGTTAAGGTATGGTTGAGGGTTAGGGTTAGGGTTAGGTTATGGGTTAGGGTTAGGGTAGGTTATGGGTTAGGGTTAGGGTAGGTTATGGGTTAGGCTTATGGTTAGTGTTAGGGTTAGGGTACTGTTTAGGGTTAGGTTTAGGGTTACTGTACGTGTTAGGGTTAGGGTTTGGGTTAGGGTACGGGTGAGGGTTGGGGTTAGGGTTAGGGTTAGGGTACAGGTTAGGGTTAGGGATAGGGTACGGGTTAGGGTTAGGGTTAGGTTATGTGTTACGATACGGGTTAGGTTTAGGGTTAGGGTACTGGTTTGGTTTAGGTTTAGGGTTAGGGTACTGGTTTGGTTTAGGTTTAGGATTAGGGTACTGGTTAGATTTAGGGTTAGGGTTAGGGTTAGGGTTCGGGTTAGGGTACAGGTTAGGTTTTGGGTTAGGTTTAGGTTACGGGTTAGGGTTAGGGTTAGGGTTAGGGCGAGGTTACGGGTTAGGGTTAGGGTACGTGTTACTGTACAGGTTAGGGTTAGGGTTAGGGTACTGGTTAGGGTTACGCTCACGGTTAGGATATGGGTTAGGGTTAGGGTTAGGGTTAGGGTACGGGTTAGGATTAGGGTTAGGGTTATGGTTACGGTTAGGGTACTGGTTAGGGTTATGCTAGGGTTAGGGTTAGGGTACGGTTTAGTGTTAGGGATAGGGTTAGGGTTAGGGTCCTGGTTTGGTTTAGGGTTAGGGTTAGGGTTAGGGTTAGGTTACTGGTTAGGGTTAGGGTTAGGGTTATGGTACAGGTTAGGGTAAGGTTTAGGGTTAGGGTTAGGGTACGGGTTAGGGTTAGGGGTAGATTACGGGTTAGAGGCAGGGTTAGGGTTAGGGTTAGGGTACGTGTTAGGGTTAGGTATAGATTATGGGTTAGGGATAGGGTTAGGGTTAGGTTTAGGGTACGGGTACGGGTTAGGGGTAGGGTTAGGGTATGGGCTAGGTTTAGGGTGAGGGTTAGGGTTAGGATTAGGGTAAGGGTTAGGATTAGGGCTAGGGTTATGGTAGGTGTTAGGGTACGAGCTAGGGTACGGGGTGGGTTTAGGGTTAGGGTAAGGGTTAGGGTCCTGGTTTGGTTTAGGGTTAGGGTTAGGGTACGGGTTAGGTTTAGGGTTAGGTTAGGGTTAGGTTTAGGGTACGTGTTAGGGTACGTGTTAGGGTACGGGTTAGGGTTAGGGTTAGTGTACGGCTTAGGGCACGGGTTAGGGTTAGGGTTAGGTTACGGGTTAGGGTTAGGGGTAGGGTTAGGTTACGGGTTAAGGTTAGGGTGAGGGTGAGGGTTAGGATTAGGGTAAGTGTTAGGATTAGGGTTAGGTTTATGATATGGTTTAGGGTACGGGTTAGGGTACTGGTTTGGGTACGGGTTAGGGTTTAGGTTAGGGTTAGGGTACTGGTCAAATCAAATAAAAAAAACTTGATTCGAATCGAAAATACTCGAATGGAATAGAAAATCCTCAAATCGATTGAAAATACTCGAATCAAAACAAAATACTTGATTCGAATCGAAAATACTCGAATGGAATAGAAAATACTCAAATCGAATCAAAAATGCTCAATCCATTCCAAAATACTCGAACTGAATCGAAAATACCCAAATCCAATAGAAAATACTCGAAACGAATCGAAAATACTCGAATCAAATAAAAAGACTTGATTCGAATCGAAAATACTCGAATGGAATAGAAAATCCTTAAATCGAATCGAAAATACTCGAATCCATTCCAAAATACTCAAATCGAATCGAAAATACCCAAATCCAATAGAAAATACTCAAAACGAATTGAAAATACTCGAATGGAATAGAAAATCCTCAAATCGAATCGAAAATACTCGAATCCATTCCAAAATACTCGAATCGAATTGAAAATACTCGAATCAAATAAAAAAAAATTGATTCGAATCGAAAATACTCGAATGGAATAGAAAATCCTCAAATCAAATAGAAAATACTCAAATCGAATCGAAAATACCCAAATCCAATAGAAAATACTCGAAACGAATCGAAAATACTCGAATGGAATAAAAAATCCTCGATCCGAATCGAAAATACTCGAATCCATTCCAAAATACTCGAATCGAATCAAAAATACTCGAATCAAATCAAAAAAACTTGAATCGAATCGAAAATACTCCAATGGAATAGAAAATCCTCAAATCGAATCGAAAATACTCGAATCAAATAAAAAAAACTTGATTCGAATCGAAAATACTTGAAACGAATCGAAAATACTCAAATCCATTCCAAAATATCGAATCGAATCGAAAATACCCAAATCCAATAGAAAATACTCGAAACGAATCGAAAATACTCGAATGGAATCAAAAATCCTCAAATCGAATCGAAAATACTCGAATCCATTCCAAAATACTCGAATCGAATCGAAAATACTAGAATCGAATAGAAAGTACCTGAATTCAAAAGAATCGAATTGGAAATACTTGAATCGAATCGAAAATACTCGAATCCATTCCAAAATACTCGAATCGAATTGAAAATACCCAAATCCAATAGAAAATACTCGAAACGAATCGAAAATAGTCGAATGGAATAGAAAATCCTCAAATCCATTCCAAAATACTTGATTCGAATCGAAAATACGCAAATCCAATAGAAAATACTCGAAACGAATAGAAAATACTCGAATGGAATAGAAAATCCTCAAATCGAATCGAAAATACTCGAGTCCATTCCAAAATACACGAATAGAATAGAAAATATTCGAATGGAATAGAAAATCCTCAAATCCATACCAAAATACTCGAAACGAATCGAAAATACCCAAATCCAGTAGAAAATACTCGAAACGAATCGAAAATACTCGAATCAAATAAAAAAAACTTGATTCGAATCGAAAATACTCAAATGGAATAGAAAATCCTCAAATCGAATCGAAAACACTCGAATCCATTCCAAAATACTCGAATAGAAAATACTCGAAAGGAATAGAAAATCCTCAAATCGAATCGAAAATACTCGAATCAAATAAAAAAAACTTGATTAGAATCGTAAAAACTCGAATGGAATAGAAAATCTGCAAATCGATCGAAAACTCTCGAATCAAATCAAAAAAACTTGATTCGAATCGAAAATACTCGAATGGAATAGAAAATCCTCAAATCGAATCGAAAATACTCGAATCCATTCCAAAATACTCGAATCGAATCGAAAATACCCAAATCCAATAGAAAATACTCGAACCGAATCGAAAATACTCGAATCAAATCAAAAAAACTTGATTCGAATCGAAAATACTCGAATGGAATCAAAAATCCTCACATCGAATTGAAAATACTCGAATCCATTCCAAAATACTCGAATCGAATCGAAAATACCCAAATCCAATAGAAAATACTCAAAACGAATTGAAAATACTCGAATGGAATAGAATATCCTCAAATCGAATCGAAAATACTCGAATCCATTCCAAAATACTCGAATCAAATCCAAAATACTCGAATGGAATAGAAAATACTCGAATCGAATCGAATCGAATTGAAAATACACGAAACGAATCGAAAATAGTCGAATCGACTCGAAAATACTCGAATCGAATCGAATCGAATTGAAAATACTTGAATCGAATCGAAAATTTTCGAATCAAATAGAAAATACTAGAATCGAATCGAATTGAATTGAAAATACTCGAATCAAATAGAAAATACTCGAATCAAATAAAAAAAACTCGAATCGAATCGAAAAAACCCGATTCAAATCGAAAAAACTCGATTCGAATCGAAAATACTCAAATCCAATCGAAAATACTCAAATTGAATAGAAAATTCTCGAATGGAAACAAAAATCCTCAAATCGAATTGAAGATATTCGAATTCATTCCAAAATACTCTACTCGATTCGAAAATAGTGGAATCAAATCGAAATACTCAAATAGAATCGAATCGAATTGAAAATGCTTGAAAGTTTTCAAAAATACTCAAATCGAATACAAAATACTCGAATTGAATCGAATCGATTTGAAAATACACGAATCGAATTGAAAATACTCGAATTCAATAGAATCGAAATGAAAATACTCAACGAATCGAAAATACTCGAATTGAATTGAAGATACTCGAATTGAATCGAAAATACTCGAATTGAATAGAAAATACTCGAATTCATTAGAATCGAATTGAAAATACTTGAAATGAATCAAAAATACTCGAATCAAATCGAAAATACTCGAATCGAATCGAAAAAAATTGATTCGAATCGAAAATACTCAAATCGAATTGAAAATACTCAAATCGAATAGAAAATACTCGAATCGAATAGAAAATACTCGAATTCAAAAGAATGGAATTGCAAAACCACACAAAGACCCCATCAAAAAGAAGAATTAAAGACCAATTTCCCTGATGAACATGGATGCAAAAATTCTCAACAAGATACTAGCCAATAGGATCCAACAATACATTAAGAAAATTATTCACCATAACCAAGTAGGATTTATTCCCGGGACACAATTGCTGGTTCAACAATCGTAAAACAATCAATGTGATTCATCATATCAGCTAGAGAAAAACCAAAAACCATATGATCCTCTCATTAGATGCAAAGAAAGCATTTGACAAAATACAGCATCCATTCCTGATCAAAACTCTTCAGAGTGTTGGGATAGAGGGAACTTTCCTCGACATCTTAAAAGCCATCTATGAAAAGCCCACAGCAAATATCATTCTCAATGGGGAAGCACTGGGAGCCTTTCCCCTAAGATCAGGAACAAGACAGGGATGTCCACTCTCACCACTGCTATTCAACATAGTACTGGAAGTCCTCGCCTCAGCAATCAGACAAC
The DNA here is from genome assembly GCF_048418805.1 of Vulpes vulpes. NCBI lineage: Eukaryota > Metazoa > Chordata > Mammalia > Carnivora > Canidae > Vulpes > Vulpes vulpes. Next base: position 49,930,733 of record NC_132790.1, on the reverse strand, counting down.
AAAAAGACATTAAAGGCATTCAAACTGGCAAAGAAGAAGTCAAACTCTCCCTCTTCGCCGATGACATGATACTCTACATAGAAAACCCAAAAACCTCCACCCCAAGATTGATAGAACTCATGCAGTTTCACAGTCTCAGGTATTCAAGTCCAAAGGATTTGTTCTGGGGGGAAATTATACCAAGATAGATTTTTATATTTTCATATATCATATACTATAATGTAATTTTATAGTGTATATAGTGTATATAGTGTAATTATATAGTGTAATTTTACACTATATTATAAAACCATTTCATTTATATAGATAGCTGTATAGAAGAATGAAGACAGTGAATTTTACCAAAAAATAAAGCCTTCCACTTTACATACCAACAACTTGTTAAAGCATGTATACTGATTTTTTAATGGAATTTTTTCTAAATGAAATTACATCTTATCCTTATTAAGCAGTAGTTCATGGATATCATTTAAATTTTTCTTGCTGATTTGGAGTCTTAAATAACTATAGATCTCATTAAGAATGTATGCATTTTAAATCTGTCTCCTTTTTTTTTATCAACTCTTCTTGCCTTCCTTTCAGTTTTTTGTTCTCAGTATTCTATTCACAGAGAAAATAAAGTTTTTAATACTCTCTTATACACACACACAAGATAAAAAGTCGATAAGCTCAGTTTTGTAGAATCAGTAACTGTAAAGGACATGGATTTAGTGCAGAGATTTTGTAAAAATTGTCTAGAGAACTTAAAAGCCTTTTTCACCTAATTACAATTCAGAGCTCTGGCCCAGAAGGTTTTGGTTACTGGCAAGGTGTTGCTGTAATTTTATACTAAATATAAAAGACTTTTAAAAAATTTTGGTACACCTACAAAATAAAATAAAATCAAAAGTAAATGGCATTTTTTCTTAACTTGGTAAGGCTTCCTTCTCCACATACCAACCAAAGATGCTTTAAATGAAAATGTCACATGAAGCACTGAAGGTTAAATTATAATATTTCTGGCTCCATAGTGGACTGAAGATATACTACAGAAACTTGAAAATATTTGATTTCCTATTCAACAAGATTTAAATTTAGGAATTAGCAACAGAACCTATATTATTCCATCTGTAGGTTCATAAGCAAAAGATAAGTTCTAAATTATCACTCCCAAGGATCATTCTGATGTAGTCTAATTTTGAATAATATTTGAATAATCTTATTTTTAATATACTTGAATATCTGAATTTTAGGTGAATATAATAAGCATCAGTTTCAGTAATCATTTGTAGTTTTTCTGATATGAATCCACATCTAATCAGAAATATTGCTTGCTTACTTATGCTTAACCATGTTTCTAAATTATTTCCCTATTTGCTGTACAAAATACAGTAACAAGGGTGCCTGGGTGGCATGGTCAGTTGAGCGTCTGACTCTTGGTTTCAGCTCAGATCATAGTCTCAAGGTCATGAGATCTAGCCCTGCTTCAGGCTCTGCACTCAGCGCAGAGTCTGCCTAAGTCTCCCTCTGCTTCTACCCTTCCCACCTCAACCATGCTCTCTCTCAAATAAATACATCTTTAAAAAACTACAGTAACAATATTTAATAAGCAAACATGTGAATGCTTATCAGAAACAAACACTGAAAAACCTTAACTAATCATCTTCATTTTAATTTTATCTAGCTCTCTTTGAAGCAATGGTGGTGCTGAAAAATTCACAGCACAGTTCACAGACCCAGTGCCAAATATTTGAGTATTCTAGCTTTGAGAATTCTGAACATCATTATATTTTGTTTCATATGCTTACAGATGGTTAAGTTTGATCTGAGAAGATGCTCTCAGGAAGAGACTAAAACCTCATCTTGTTGCATAAATAGAGTGACCATATATTCCATTTGTCCAAGACAGCCCCTATTTATGCTAGTCATCACAATCTAATTTCAATAGGGCCCCCATGTCCCTCAAAATGTCCCATTTTAAGTATAAATTACAAGGTCATCCTATTTATTAGGTTAATTCAGAGACAATAGAATGGTTTTGCTTCTTCAACTAAAACTTGAGAATCTTGGATTCTTAGGAGAAGGTAGAGGAGTCAAGAAAGACCAGAGAAGACAAGATGTTGGGGAAGATTCTTTGGTTTCCCATTTGTAAAAAGAAAGTGAACATCAAGTTGGAAGACTATATTATCATTCAACATGTCCTTTGCCTGCTTCAAATCTGGCAGTTCAGTAATGTCTGGTGTATTTTCCAAAAATTGAAATAACATATAGGATAAGAAGATATCTAGAACTAGGTGAATTTGGGACACACATTTTGAGGATCTCTGAGTTAAATTCTTTTTTTTTTCAATATTTCATTTATTCATTAATTAGAGAGAGACACACACACACACACACACAGGCAGAGACAGAGGCAGAGGGAGAAGCAGGCTCCATGCGGGGAGCCCGATGTGGGACTCGATCCCAGGTCTCCAGGATCATGTCCTGGGCCGAAGGTGGCGCTAAACTGCTGAGGCACCCTGGCTGCCCTCTGAGTTAAATTCTTGAAGTGATATTCCACACTCATCATTTTGGATAGTGCCATTTCCTTTATAATATGCCACCTTCTAACCCATGGATATATGAAAATAAAAAAGATAATTACTTCATTTTTTCCTGGGGTTCTTAAAGCTTTAATAACCTACCTATACTTTTACTGGCAATTTTTGATAACAAGGACCATGCAAGGGCCAAGCCTTAGTGGCTGCTGCCACTGCTGGTGAGCCCAGTGGTCCCATAAGGACTGATTTCCAGTCATACAGCGGGGCAGAGAGCCAGACTCACATTTGGGGAAAGTACCAGGAATAACCTCCAGAGACTCGGAATTAAACTATGCCATTTGTTAGTTTTGTGAACCCGAACAAAATCAAGATCAGATCATAGCAAACTGAGGTTTTCTACAATTTTATTTGTAAAACAGAGAGCTAGACCTCTAAGATAAGACCCAGCTCAAACAACTTGGAAATACCTTGAACTTTGTTTTAATGGCTTAAGCAAAATACATATATTCTCTGACTCTGAGGAAGATTAGCAATCAGATCCTCTTCATATCCAGTATATCAACCCCAAAATTTCAGAGTTTCCTATGGGCCTCTCTCCTAAAAACAATTACACTATATAGTATTTTCCTACCAGGAGTTGAGTTTTGTTTGTATATTTGTTTTTGCACTCAACCATTCATTCTTTTTTTCTTCACTGAAATTCCAGAGTGAATCCAACTTCCTTGTTTCCAATTGTCTGTTCCATTTTATGTCACTAACGTATCGGTTAGTTATTATCTGTGATATTTTCTTTCTTTTTTTTTTAAATTTTTATTTATTTATTATAGTCACAGAGAGAGAGAGAGAGGCAGAGACATAGGCAGAGGGAGAGAAGCAGGCTCCATGCACCGGGAGCCTGACGTGGGATTCGATCCGGGGTCTCCAGGATCGCGCCCTGGGCCAAAGGCAGGCGCCAAACCGCTGCGCCACCCAGGGATCCCTCTGTGATATTTTCTTTCCAATCTCCTTCCTGACCTTTGATCGGTCTCCAAGTCAAATTTAAATTTTAGTTTTCTGAGGCAGAAACTCTATCTACAGCTCAGTATTTAGTCAACACTGTGCTTTCTCTGAAAATGTAGCTTCCTCTGACATATTTTTAAAATATAAGATTGATTCCTTTATTTATTTCCAGGTCCACTTCAGTATCATAACTTTTCATAGTGTCTTGTAAATTATATTAGCTGAACTAATTAATTAATTCTTTTTTAACTTGTGGGTTTTTTTAAAAGTAACATAAAACTTACCATCTTCGTTGTTTTAAAGTGTGCAGTTTGCAGTATTAAGTATATTTAGTGTTATACAACAGATCTCCACAACCTTTTCATCTTGCAAAACTGAAATTCTGTAACCCATTAAATAGCAGCTCCCCATCTCTTTCTCCCTAAGGTCCTGGCAGCCACCTTCCTACTTTCTATTCCTATGAATTTGACTACTTTAGATAGCTTGTATAAGTGGCATTTTAAACAAAATCTGACCTATATTTTTATTACATATACAGTCACAAAAGCCATGGCAATATGATTTTATATGTTAGTATATTAGCACGCTAATTGTTTCGAAGAGCTTGCATTGATATCAAGTCCCCCTTTATTCAATACTTTCTCTCCTGTCACCCTCTTTCTCAGACTTCCCACCCTTCGAACCCTTTTCATTATGGCCTTCAAAACTCAATCCCACTGTAAGCAAGCATTCTGTACTCTTAGTCTTAACTGAAACCTCACTTTCCCTGGAGAATCTTTTCTCTCTCCAAACCTATAATGAAGGCTCTTTGTTCTCTTATAACTCACACAGTCCAAGGTCATGGTGATGGGGTATAGGAAGGAGTATATTAGTTAATAGTTAATAGTCTTTTGGTTAGTAGTAATAAAGACTCAGACTAATATCTAGCATAACCTTAAGAAATTATGGACCTATATAACTGAAGAGAGGTATTCTCAAAGATGCAAAAAAATATCAGAAAAATTATTCCAACTTTCATCCATTATTTCTACTTGTCTCTGCTCAAAATAATTTTCTCAGGATTCTATGGCCATCTTCTAGGCAGTGGGCAAGATGGCTGCTGATAACAAGGTCACATCATCTTTACCCTCATCTTGAAGAGTACATCTACAATTCAGAAGTACTGTAGTTGAATAGCTTGGGTAATAAAGCTATTCTTTGATCCAGTTACTTTCTATGCAAACACTTTCCATAACTTTCTATTGGTCCAGCCTGGAACATAAGTCCACTAATCTGTGAGGCTGAACACCAAAATAGATAGCTCCTCCAAAATCACATGAAGTTCATATCTTCAAAGAAAAACATAATACACTATCTACTAGAGAAGAAGTGGCATTCTTTAGTGCCTCATGTCAGTTTTAAATCATTTCTTCTTTATCTTCCTCTAATAAAAGCTAACAAACCTCTCCTCCTTTGAGACATGTTACCCAGCTCCTATTCTCAGCCATCTACTGCCATTGGTCAATACTTAACTTAGATGGGTTTGGCACAAGTTTTTTGAAATATTTATCATCATAGTGTACTACTTCCATGTCCATTTGGATGACTTTCCCCAATAGCCTAAAGTCTTAAGTTCATAGTTCCTTGGTCCCCTAAAATCTAGTCATCTTAATTTTCTTTTTTTCTAAATCTTATCAACCATGGAAATCTTCTTTTTAAAAAACCTTAAGATTCTAGTGTTAATCTCTCTGACCACAAATTCTGACTTTCTCCCACCATGTCCACACAGACATCCAACAGAAACATCAAGCCTGATATGTCTAATTGAAAAATCTGTATTAAGATTGTGCCCCGGGCACTGCTACAGTTCATACACCTTGTCTCTGACCTGCTTGCCCACCTGACAAAGAGCAGCTGCCCATCAACAGCTATTCTAGCTCTGACCAGATCTCCTCCTTTGGATTTTCTGAGTCCTAGTCTAGGTGTACATGCAATAACATGTAAAAGGCACCAGCTTTAATCTCAGGTCATCCAGATGTTGTGAGCATCAAACAAGTTCCCTCTGGCCACATGAGTTCCAGTTGTTTCCTCAGGTTCCACTCTGTCTCTATGGATCTCAGCTTGCATTTTCCTTTCCTATGTGTCCTGCTGACCTACACTAACTGCAAGCCCACCATCATACGCAGAGGGGACTTAAGATATTATTTCTCCAGTTTCCCTTCATGATGATTAGCAACTTTTCTCTGATCTTCCAATGTCACTGTTAAGATTTCTGTGCCTCCAGGTTCTTGTACACTTTGTACGATCTAATCCCTACAATAAATCTATTTCCTATCACTCATAGGGATACTCCTTCCCTAATCAAGCTGTAACTGAGACACCTGATTGGAGGTTATTGCACAAAACTCTGAGAAGTATCTATAGAAAAATAGAAGTCCTTAAGAAGCAAAAGAATTCACATCAAAGGAGAATTTATATTCTTAGATGTGTTTGAAAAGTTCTGTATGATTGGAAATGAGAGGAATAGCAGGACTGAAAAACACTCATAAATTTTATGTCTCAAATCACTTAGGATGCTATTTCTATGTAACCTCATCCCTTTTTCCATTCCACATAAAATCAAGAATCATTAACAAGTTTTTACTAACTGGTCCTATGCTTTTCCCCACCAACCTCAACCAAACATTTTATGTTACATCTCAGTACAAAATGGTAGATTCAGCCTATTTTCAACTTTTCTTCTTCTGTATACCCCATAAGATTACAATAAGGATTATCTAAAATTATAAAAACACAATAACTAAAAGAAAATAGTGGGGGCATCCAAAAACAAGTACTTTAACATATTTCTGGAATACGGAAATTGAGAAAGAATATCTCTTGTGCTAAAGCTCTAGCCCAAAATAAGAGAGAAGGAGGCTTCAGCAGATATGGGAAACACTTTGTCCAGCAGAAATCAAGATGCTTCAGAATAGAGACTATAGGTAGAAGAAAGGTCAGGAGAAAGTGGACATGAAAATGAGATTAAATGAAGACCTGTATAAGACATAGACACCTGTCTTCTCACACAGAATGACTTGTAGTTAGGCAGTTCACTGGTGCCAGAAAGCAAAGCCCCTCTCCTTCTAGTATTAGCTAAAAGAAAAGGCAGCTGGCTCACTTCCCTCTAACTATAATGTAAAGCTTCTAGACACCAAACCTCTTCACATACAGAACACACCATAACCTTTTAAGTCCCTCAGTTTTAAATAGAAATGGGCAACACATGACTACCAGAAAACTGAGGGAAGGTTGCAGTGTAACAGAAAGACCAAGATAAATAGCACAATTTTCCCCTAAACAAAAAGAATATCCAGGAAACAGCAGAAGAGAGCCTTAAGTAAAACTTTAGTGTCCTTACACAGAATATACTAAAGATCAACAAAATTGAGAATCAATATAAAGTCTAATTATTAAGAATTATAAGAGATGAGAGCAATTTATCAAAGAATTAAAATAAGATAATTCTCCAGAGCTGAAAGGAGGACCTGTCTCCAATCTGGTAGGGTCTACTTGCAACCAATGGTATGAATTTAAAAAGAACCACACTCGGGCACATTATTATAAAACTTCAAAACTCCAAAAGTTAAAAGTTATTAAAAAGTTTCCAAGGAGGGCTGGGAAAGATAATTGTGTACACAGAAATTAGAATCAGAAGCATTGATTCCTGGGATGCCTGGCTCAGTGGTTGAGTGTCTGCCTTTGGCTCATTCTGAGGTCCTGGGATAGAGTCCTGCATCAGGCTCCCCGCAGGGAGCCTGCATCCCCCTCTGCCTGTGTCTCTGCCTCTCTCTGTGGGCTCTCATGAATAAATAAATAAAATCTTTTAAAAAAGCATTGATTCCTTTTTGTTTTATTAGCAACACCACATAGTACAGCAATATTTTTAAGGTTCTGTGGGAAGCTTTTTTCCAACTTAGCATTCTCTACCCAGCCAAACCATTAATCAAGTGGGAGAGAATGAAAAAGAACTTTTTGGTCTGAAAGCACTGATAGATTTATCTCCATACCCCCTTCCTTGGGAAGTTCCATGAGGAGTGGTGACAGGTGTGAGAGTTGTGTGAGGTAAACCCTCATGACTCATAGCAGGATGACACCAGGAAGTGTCAAAGTTGGTAAGTCAAGAAATCGCATTATACATGATTTATTGGAGACATGGAGTTAACCACCAGAATAACAAAAAAAAAAAAAAAAAAATGAAGTTGTAAAAGTAGCGACTTCTAAAGAAGGTCTTAGATGGTAGGGTAAACCCTTCAGTACAACTTTAACCACGTACATATATTAACCTGAAGTAATTGTTAAATGTACTACCAGAGCTCCAATTAAAATCCTTTGTCTAATGTTTTACAATATTTTTTTTTAATTTTTTTTTATTTATTTATGATAGTCACAGAGAGAGAGAGAGGGGGGCAGAGACACAGGCAGAGGGAGAAGCAGGCTCCATGCACCGGGAGCCCGACGTGGGATTCGATCCCGGGTCTCCAGGATCGCACCCTGGGCCAAAGGCAGGCGCCAAACCGCTGCGCCACCCAGGGATCCCTAATGTTTTATAATATTAACTACATGGACTGTGGTCAGCAGAATGATGCCAACAACGAGGACCACATCTTGTGAATATGTTATCTTATGTGGCAGGAAGGGACTTTGCAGATATGATTAAGGTTCAGGATCCTGAGATGGGGAGATTAGCATAACTTATCTAGGTGGGCCTGACATAATCACAAGGTCCTTAAAAGTAGAAGAGGAGGGCAGCCCCGGTGGCTCAGCTGTTTAGTACTGCCTTCAGCCTGGGGTGTGATCCTGGAGACCGGGGATCGAGTCCCACGTTGGGCTCCCTGCATAGAGCCTGCTTCTCCCTCTGCTTATCTCTCTCTCTCTCTGTCATGAATAAATAAATAAAATCTTTTTAAAAAAAAGTAGACGAGGAAAGCAGAAGGGAGTCAGAGGAGATGTGACTAGGAAGAGTAGGTGGAGAGGTGTAACTTTGCTGGCTTTAGAGATGGAAGAAGATGCCAAAAATGTAGGCAGTCTCTGGAAACTGGAAAGGCAAAGACATTGATTCAACCCCGGAGACTCCAGAAAGGAATACAGTCCTGTTGACCCCTCAATTTTATTTCAGCAAGATCCATGTCTTGCTTCTAACCTGCCAAGGTATAAGAAAGATTTTTGTTTTGTTTTACCATGTTTGTGGTCATTTGTTACAGCAATAATAGAAGACTAATACATGGACTTACATCTGACCGGAATTAACTCCTTTTGATGTTTTCCCATCTTAGACTGGTATTTTCCTTTCGGCTATTATGATCAGGTTTTCCATTTTAAAGGGCAGCAAAACAGACCCTTTGCTTTTCCTATTTTATAGGTACTGGCTTTTTTGTTTAGTATTTCAGGTAGTTTACCACCATAGTATCAAATCTTCCTTGGTATCAATTTTGGATCCATTATAATGTGTCTATTTTCAGTGAAGCCATGATGGAACATTTTTTGATGATCTTTCCTAGAAACCTGAATAATTCATCTGATTGCCCATGTCTTTTTTCAAGAGCTTCAACATCCAGAAACCACATTTTCAGAAACAAAAAAGAAAGTGATTAAGTGAAAGAAAAAATGATTCTGTTTTTTTCTGACACAATTAGTTTTATTTCTCTGTATCGAGTCTTCTAGACATAACTTCAGGTGTCACAGCAAGGTCAGAAGCTTTTGCTAAACACTCCACTTAGCAATCATGTATTTTCATTTAATTATACCTTAAAGTAATTTTATGGTTGTCATTATATATGTACTAATCTTCACTTGCTCTAAACTGAAATTCTCTTTGCCTCTTTATGGGGAAAACATGTACTTTGAGCTAAATATATCTAGATTCCGGACCTGGCTCTCTCATTTATAGTCTACATAACCTTGGGCTAGTTATTTAACCTCTCTGAGCTTTCTCCAACTATAAACACAGAGGTTGTAATACTTTATACTGCCTACCTCACCTCTGCACTACTGACATTTTGTTTTTAATAATAAATTTATTTTTTATTGGTGTTCAATTTGCCAACATACGGAATAACACCCAGTGCTCATCCCGTCAAGTGCCCCCCTCAGTGCCCGTCACCCATTCACTCCCACTCCCCGCCCTCCTCCCCTTCCACCACCCCTAGTTCGTTTCCCAGAGTTAGGAGTCTTTACGTTCTGTCTCCCTTTCTGATATTTCCCACACATTTCTCCTCCCTTCCCTTCTATTCCCTTTCACTATTATTTATATTCCCCAAATGAATGAGAACACATAATGTTTGTCCTTCTCTGATTGACTCATTTCACTCAGCATAATACCCTCCAGATCCATCCACGTTGAAGCCCAGATGGGGATCAGAGTCAACAGGTCCAAGTGAGGCCCAGGTGGGGACCACAGCCACCAGATCCAGGTGAGTTTCAGGTGCAGACCAGAATCACCAGGTCCAGGTGAGGCCCAGGTAAGGACCAGAGTTACCAGGTCGAGGTGAGTCCCAGGTGGGGAACAGAATAACCATGTCCCAATTATGCCCACCTTGGGACCAGAGTCACCAGGTCCAGTTGAGGACCAAGTGGGGACCAGATTCACCAGGTCCAGGTGAGGTCAAGGTGGGGACCAGAGTCACCAGGTCCAGTTGAAGTCCAGGTGCTGACTACGGTCTCCAGATCCAGGTGAGGCCAGGCTGAGGACCAGAGACACCAGGTCCGGGTGAGGCCAGGTGAGGCCCAGGTGGAGACCAGAGTTACCAGTTAAAGGTGAGTCTAGAAGGACAGCACGGTCACCAGGTGCAGGCCCACAAGACTTGTGCCGCCAAGCTCAATCCAGCGACTTCCGAGGAATTCCTCCCTTAGATTGGAGCTACATACTAACTTCCACACCTGAGAACGAAGTTGAAAGCTGTCTCCCGGGGGAACTTCCTTCTGCGAGTTGAGCTCACATGCAGTCCCTCCCAGTTCCACACTGCCTGCAGATGGAATTTTTTTTAAATAATAAATTTATTTTTTGGTGTTCAATTTGCCAACATACAGAATAACACCCAGTGCTCATCCCATCAAGTGCTGCCCTGAGTGCCCATCACCCATTCACCCCAACCCCCACTCTCCTCCCCTTCCACCACCCCTAGTTCGTTTCCCAGAGTTAGAAGTCTTTACGTTCTGTCTCCCTTTCTGATATTTCCTACCCATTTCTTCTCCCTTCCCTTCTATTCCCTGTCACTATTATTTATATTCCCCAAATGAATGAGAGCATATAATGTTTGTCCTTCTCTGATTGACTCATTTCACTCAGCATAATACCCTCCAGGTCCATCCACGTTGAAGCAAATGGTGGGTAATTGTCATTTCTAATGGCTGAGTAATATTCCATTGTATACATAAACCACATCTTCTTGATCCATTCATCTTTCGATGGACACCGAGGCTTTTTCCACAGTTTAGCTATTGTGGATATTGCTGCTATAAACATCGGGATGCAGGTGTCTCGGCGTTTCATTGCATCTGTATCTTTGGGATAAATCCCCAACAGTGCAATTGCTGGGTCGTAGGGCAGGTTCAATTTTAACTTCTTGAGGAACCTCCACACAGTTTTCCAGAGTGGCTGCACCAGGTCACATTCCCACCAACAGTGCAGGAGGGTTCCCTTTTCTCCACATCCTCTCCAACATTTGTGGTTTCCTGCCTTGTTGATTTTCCCCATTCTCACTGGTGTGAGGTGGTATCTCATTGTTGTTTCGATTTGTATTTCCCTGATGGCAAGTGATGCAGAGCATTTTCTCATGTGTGTGTTGGCCATGTCTATGTCTTCCTCTGTGAGATTTCTGTTCATGTCTTTTGCCCATTTCATGATTGGATTGTTTGTTTCTTTGGTGTTGAGTTTAATCAGTTCTTTATAGATCTGGGAAACTAGCCCATTATCTGATACGTCATTTGCAAATATCTTCTCCCATTCTGTAGGTTGTCTTTTAGTTTTGTTGACTGTATCCTTTGCTGTGCAAAAGCTTCTTATCTTGATGAAGTCCCAATAGTTCATTTTTGCTTTTGTTTCTTTTGCCTTCGTGGATGTATCTTGCAAGAAGTTACTGTGTGTGTTAAGGTATTTGATCTTCATACTGGAGATGATTGTTTTTCCAATGTGGATTAGCCTTGAACGCCAAGTGTGTTAACATTGATCACATGCTGTGTTATCTATAGCTGTGAATTTTTGTTGTAAAACGTTTACCTTATATGCCCAAAGGCCAAGCAAAATTTTATCACCCCACAATAGTATTCTAACCCTAAGGACTCTTTCTACACGGAGCTTCAAGAACAGAAACAGTTCCTTGGAATAAAATGAACCTGAATGTTCATTATACTCGCATTAGACCTAATTGCTTACCATGAATACAGATAGGCGTTTTCAGAGTATTTCTGCCACGGCTCACTTGTAATCGTCTTTCTTCTTCCTTCTGGACCCACAGAGTTCTTGGGCCAAACATGATGCACTAATGTGCAGGCTAAATCAATGATAGCTTTTTGGTGACTCATTATTGTCTGGAAGCTCCAAAGTCAAATGAGATGATAAAAACTGCTTTAAGAAATCATGTCTAATCAATAATAATGTACTTTAAGGTTGTTTGTTGTTTTATTATATTTAGAAAAGATGTAGAATTGAGTATAACTCAGCCAAGGATGACTAACACTTTCTCAGTTTTCATTATGAAAATTATGAGGAAAACTTACAGTTTGTACAAATGAATAGTTTCCGCTTCAAATTATTAGCTTGTCTATGCTATGAAAGGGGACTTCTTTCTGGTTTCAAAAAATATTTGTTACAGCAGTGAAAACTAATATGTATTTAGATGATTGTTGGGAATAATTTTGAGAATGCTATTTTAATCCACTATCTGAAGTTGTGAGCTAAATTATAAATAATGCAATATAATCAACCCCACTTGTGGAATGGGTCATGTCAAACTGATTATTTTAGCTAGTCAAAGCTGAGTAGCAAACCAAATGTTTGCAGAAAGTTAAAGTGTCACTTTATGAAACTTGGTCATAGGTAAAGGATTTCTGAAAACACTGGCCAGAGAAAAGTATAAGTATAGACACTAAAGTTAGTCAGATGCTAAGCAAATATTTGTAATATGAATGTGACCCATTGCACAGGAATCTGAGTTAGGTGTGGCACCACACCACACATTCCTGTGAATGCTTAACCAAATCCTTGACCTCTAGGATATTTGCTAAATGTACATGTTTGCACTTACATCCTTCATATGCTGCTCCTCATCCCTGCTTACCAGCGTTCCTAGGTTCAGAAATCTGTCAGAAAGTAGGAAAGCCTGCTACTCTTTGTTTGTTTTGCTTTTAATGTTAATCCTATTTTAAAGAAAAGACCAAGGTTTCCATCCATTCAGTTCATTCAAGAAACAATTACTGTGCACCCATTATTTGCAAGGCGTTTGCCTAAATTCTGCAGATACAGCAGCAATGACCCAACACAAACAAAATCTGTCCTTATGAAGCTCAGGTATTAGTGTTTTGGTTTATAGGAAGTTATACTTAACTCGGAAAGCTACTGTTTTAGTACTAGGCAATGAGAGGCAGTTGCTAGGAGGGTCCTCTTCAGGCCGGATATTCATCAGAATAAACATCAATCCATCATCTCTAAAACAAAAGTCCATTAACAGCCCCTCTTCTAGTTCTACAAAGACTTCATTTGTATGTATTCTGGAAGTGATTATCCTGTCTATTAACTCAGCACCTTGCTATAAGACTTCTTGTTATGTGTTTACTCAATTTCTTAATTGACATTTTGCTATAACTGAAACTTGAAAGAAAAAACATGGCAAGAATCATCAGATCAATCAATTTTGTTAACTCATTAGCAGTTCAGATATAGAAGTGACAAGCCAATATAATAGTTAATATTTAAGGAACACCACCTGCCAAAAAATGAGCCTCTATTACATACACAAAATCTGAAGTGAATATATGTATATATCCATGTATATATTTAAATGAGTATCATTTATACATCTTAAGTAGATATATATCTTAATATATATCCATATACAAAGTAATGCATATAAAATATGATCTATATCTCTTAATTGTAGATATATGTATAGAGATATGCATATATACATATGTATAGAGATACATACAGATACAAACCCACAGATTTTACTTAAACCTCGAGCAACCCTCCTTTTACAACCAAGACAATGAAACTGAAGCCGGAAGAGGTTAAGTAACTGCCCAAGTCATACAGCTATTGAATATTTAGACCTGAATCCAAGTACTCTGTACTCCAGGGTCTGTTCTTAACAGCAACACTGTCATGCCTCTGTCTACTGACCGCAATGATTTTGGATCTTCTACGGATTTCACCTTGCAGTTTGTATTGCTCTTCCCTTTCACTATCACAAATGCAAGTGTAGATGTCTAAAAACCAGGCACTAGTAACAAAAACACTCTATTCCATGGGAAATAACAAGGATTTATTAATACCAGGATACATAACTGAAAATCAGCCTAGTACTAATTCCTCAGGTAATAGTCTTATATTTAAGCAGAGCTCTGAAGTGGAGTTCTTCATTTGAAGTCAGGCAATCTTGATCGAAGAATAATACATCAAGAGGCATGATACCTTATATCACAAGCTAGGAAAAATACATAATTATTGTTACTAGCATTTGGAAGGATCATCATTGTGAGAGCTAAATGCCCCAAAAGTTAAAATTAAATTTTTTGCACCAACATTTATTCTGAGTTGGATTAAATACCTTAAAGTCTAAGGAGTCCTGAATAGAAAACATGGAAGAAAAGTAACAAGTATGATTTTTGCTCCATGTTTAACTTCAACAACACTGCAATTTTCTTCTAAAGGTGCTTTAAATTTTAAATCAATTCTATCTGGGCACTGTATCTACAGAGAAATATGATCTTTTAAGTTTCTCATGTTAACAATGACATTTTTAGGTTCTGCAAAGACTCCAAAAGGTTGATAATCCATATCAATATTTCAGACATTTCGGTGTACTTAACTTTTAATATTTTATCAATATTTGACATTTCATGTTTCGACTCAGCAAAACACAACTTAGAAAAGTATGACCTGTCCTTTGTTATTTAAGAAATGTTTCTAACTGGTTAATCCTATCCTTTCGGAAAAATAGTTTTCCCATACTGTTTTGAAATAGACTCCATTGAGATATTGGACCTGGTTCTATTTAATAGGGATGGTGAAGAATTTTGGTAGACTGTTTTGGTTCTTTTTCCACTTCCATAATACATTTAAAAATCAATATACTTGGAAAGGAAGTTATAGTCATGCTACAGACTTGGAGTGATAAATAAATCATTGTATTGTAATGTCTGAAAGCATTTTAATAAAATCAATTTTTGTTTATATTAAAAGGTATTAAAAACACTTTACATTTTAAATTAATTTTAAACATAACTATCTCCAATATGTTTTCCAACATTGTTTAATGGAACTAAGCTCCTTTACTGAGGGGAAATAAAAGAAACACTCTTTCCCTCCCTCCATCAAACACATGCCTCAGTTTATGCTGAAGAGAAAGATGGCTGTAAAAGATGATGTTGCTGTGTTGCCAGGTTTTTTTTTTTTCTTTCTCTTAGACTTGGTACCAGAGGAACCAACAAAAACAGCAATTGTTTGTGTGGACTTCTATTCACTAGAATTGGCCTCATTCTGATTTTTAACATTGAGGTATGAAGCCATCACAGAGGCAGTGGCTTCTAGACACTAGCAACCCAATTGTAAATTAAACTGGGATGAGTGTAGCGAATTTTTCCCTAGAGACTTTCTTCTTAATATAAAGAGAAGCTTTATATTATATTTAATATATTATAATAATATAATAATATAATATAATAATATTAATATATTATAATATATTTATATTTATATTATATAAATTTAGAGACTTTTCCCCTTAATTTTTAAATTCTCTTTGCAGAAATGGTCTATTTTTAGGTACCCCTTAGAGGGAAAGAGAAAGAAAGAAAGGGTAGGAGTGAGGGACTGGTCTTTGAAATACAAAAAGACTTGATTTTCATCTTTTATTGATTCCATTAGAATCCAAACATCACATGGACCAACTTTCCCATTTGGAAAAAATGAATTTTTACCATGATTAAGGAGAGTCAAGGTTTGAAAGAAAGCTGGTTAAACTGGTTAACATCCAGTTCCATCCCAGGCAGGAATTACTGACTTGACATCTCTGACAGATGGTTTCTCAACTCAGCTTGGACTATTCAAGGAAGTATTAATTATGTTTTTCATGCAAAGACTGAATGAAGGGAAAGCTGTCAACAGTTGAGCTGATGAAACCCACTCTCTATCAGTGAAGGAAAAGGCTTTTCAAGGCTTTCAGGAGCTAGCATGTCTTGTGTATTGCACATTGCTAATGTATTGCTTAATACATTTCTTGTGTGTTGCAATGAAATGTTTTATTAGACACTCTTTTCTTGTCATTAAAAGAATTGGTGTTTCATTCTTTTATCATGATACGTATGGTCTTACATTTTTTCCAAACTATGCCTTTATTCACTGAGTCTAAGCAGCAAGGCTTTGAGAACTTTGAGAGTAATTGACATTACTTCAGAGAAAGAGGAAAAAGAAACATTGGCTGTAGATAGAGGAGTTGAAGGTTAAATGTTAGGGACCCTGCTTGGGTTGCTGGAGTCTCAAAGTGGCTGGACCCAGGAAAAGCCTTTGGTTGCTTCTCAGGGCTACCTACAGAATGTCAACTGGGGGACTTTCGTGATAGTTTCCTCTGGCAGACTGCATTAAGAAAGGAATTGAGAGGCCACAGGTGTCACAGAAGCAAGTAGCTAGTGAGGAAGGATGAAAGATGCCAATCGGAAAAAGAGAATTATATATTAAAGGGAAAGCTAGCTCCACTTTTGATGGGATTCCAACAGACATTTAGGTTATATCTGAGATGCTTTATTAATGTATTATTAAGATCCATGATGAAAATAAGACTTGTTTCACAGGATTTCAGATTCAGAACTTTAAATATTTGAAAGGTAGTTGTTGTTGGAGAAAAAATGGTATTGAGAAGAATATGCAGAATGTTTACATCATCTCATTTTGATTACCCACTAACTTTTAGATACTAAAGCAAAATTAAATATGCTCTTGTACATTTCTGAGGGAGAACTATTTTAGTCTTAACCTTTTATCAGAAACAATGAATGGACAGGAAGATAAAATAAATAAGAAAATTCCCTGGAGTACATCAGAGCAAGTACTGAGATCCTAAGTACTCAAAAGCAAATATTTAACAAAATTTATCATTGTTCTTACTTGTAATGAGGATATTTTCAACAAACAAAACAGAAACAAAAGAATAATAAGGCATTAATAGGAGATATAATGAAAAGGATAGTATTCAGTAGCTTTAGAGAGCCCATGGATTATCTTTCTATGTAAAATAATTCAGATTATGAATGTTTTTCTAAGTCTTTATATCATGTAAGATTTGAATTAAAAGAAAATGTTCAGTTCATAAAATACTGTACACCCTTAGTTTGGTGAGGTATCAAAATGTGTACTTTATTATGTTAATATTTATTCAACAAATTTTCTGAGGGTTTTTTTTTGCATGTGTAATGATATGATTGGACATACTATAAAAGTTTTAATACTGTGCTTTTGAAGTGTCTACAAATGTGCAAGTAAGCAGTCCACAACTTACTAAAATCTAAAATTATGGTATTTCAGGGGCACCCGCCTGGCTTAGTTGGTAGAGCATGTGACTCTTGATCTGGGGTTGTAAGTTCGAGCCCCACATTGGGTGTAGAGATTACTTAAAAAAATTAAAATCTTAGGGAAATAAAAATAAATAAAACCATGGAGCTTCAGAATTTGAGGAGAGAACTAAAGGTCATCTAATTTAACTTCCAGACAGTAGATTAATTCTTTCTAGATCATCTTTTACAGGTGTCGTCCACTCTCTTCTTGATCACATCCAATGAGACTATGATACTTACTCACCTCTCACAGGCCAAGCCTTTGCTTTGTTCTATTGCTTTAGTTGCTAGAAAGTTCTTAACAGTAAGGGATATCTGTAATTTTCACACATTTTCCAAGTTTTCACCCATCGAAAGAGGACCAAAGGTTTGAAGAAAGTTTCCGAGTGTGTCTTAATTGTTTTACTCCAGGTGAAATATTCAAGATCTTTCAGCAATAGATAATAAAGTGTACAATTAGAAAATTATTATCTACTTCAATCAGGGCACTTTGTTTCTGCAAATGGGAACAACATTAAGCACCACTAGCTTTTTTAGCAGCTCTGACCACTGGATTGTTTCTTGTCATTTTTTTAAGGAGATTTATTTATTTGAGAGAGGGAGCAAGCTTGGGGCTAGGGGAGGGGCAGAGGGAGAGGAAGAGAGAGTCCTCAGCAGACTCTGCACTGAGCATATAGCCAGGCTTGTGATCTCAAGATTCTGAGATCACCACCCGAACTGAAACCAAGAGTCTGACTGATGTTCAACTGACTGTGCAACCCAGGTTCCCCCCACTTCAATTGTTTCAATTGGATTTTTATTTCTCCAAATACTCCAAGTGTTTTGTAAACTGCTGTTAAGCCCGCGATCACTTTGTGTATATGCACACTTGTATAAAAATAATTGGCATGGATCTGTGCTATTCCCATACTCCATGAATTGGCTTGAAGGTGAATGATAGAGAAATGAAGGCAAATTGAGTGAAGAACAGAGAATCTACCATTGAATTCACTCTTCATTTCCTTCATTCCTCTGATTTTCCTACTCTCATTTTGAGAATGAGAATTTGTCATTCTTTATGTTTTCTCCACAGTTAGGAAAGAACCTAGCACAGAGCAGGTACTCAAATTCTGTTGTTGATGATGAACTTATCTGAGCTTTCATGTCAGACAATTCAATAGTGGAAGCAGGAATTAGGAATGTGCCACATGGCCACATGGCCACACAGGACATTAGTTTATGGAACATACACGAGACTCACCACATGCCTAGAATAAAGGTGGAATTTGCCTAATCTCTCCTCTCCTTCCCTCATCTGTTCAGAAACTTCTTTTGTCAGGTGCAGAACTCTATAAGAGATTTTAGCTACATTATAGATTAAAATTTGTAAGCTATTTATAGAACCTAAGTACACTTTGAAATGTTATTTTGGAAATATGAATTTTAAAAAACTGACATGCACATGAACTAGTTGGTGGTATAAGTATTACTACATGACACTTCCCTAAAGACTGTCTTGCTCAGTTTGCAGCTTACTGATGTTTGTCTTGATTTTTGTTGGTGTTTTTGCTGATGACCTTCTGGATTTTGGCAATTTTTGAATAAAAAAGAAAAACAAAATTCAAAATTAGTTTTATTTAGAAAATTGCTGCTAGTGACAGGTGGTAAACATTTATGTTTATTATCTATGTATCTGATCACTTCTTGGTATATTTTCAACTCCAAATATTATTGACAGATTGTATTAGTCAGGATTCTTCAGAGAAACGGAACCAATAGATATATATGTATAGGTAGACAGATATTGTGATAGATACAGAGATAGATAGAGATATACAAAGAGAGAGGCTTATTATAAGGTATTGGCTCACACAATTATGGAAGCTGACAAGTCCTGAGAACTGTGGGGTGAGTTTACAAGCTGGAGACCCAGGAGGGTCAATGGTGCAAGTTCTAGTCTGAGCCCAAAGACCTAAGAACCATAAGAAAAAATAGTGCACCTTCAATTCAAGACTAGCAGTCTCAAGAGAGGAAGAGCTGATGCTTCAATTGGAGTCTGAAGGCAAGAAAATACCAAAGTCCCAGCTAGAAGGCAATAAGGAAGGAAGAACTTCCTTTTATTCAGAGATGGTCAGTCTTTTTGTTCTATTCAGGACTTCAGCGATTGGATAAGGCCCACCCACATTAGGAAGGACAATCTGTTTTACCCACATTAGGAAGGACAATCTGTTTTACCTCATCTATTGATTTAAATATTAAATTCGGGGCACTTGGGTGGCTCAGTCGCTGAGCATCTGCTCAGATCATGATCCTGGGATCCTGGAATCGAGTTCTGCATCAGGCTCCCTGCAGGGGGGAGCTTCTCCCTCTGCGTATGTCTTTGTCTCTCTGTGAGTCTCTCAGGAATAAAATAAAATCTTTAAATATATATGTTTATATACTAAATATACTATATATATATATACATATATATACATATATATTAAAGTCAGCCAGAAATATCTTCACTGAAATATTCAGAATATTTGATGAAATATTCAGGCATCCTTGGCTCCATCCAGTTAAGACATAAAGTTTGCCATCATACGGAGCAACGCATTTGAACCAAAGGATTAAAAATGAGCATAAGGAAAATTGAGGAGGGTTTATTCACTTGCTTGTTCAACAAATACTTAAATGTGTATTGTGTGTTAAAAGTCAAAGGAGACAGATAATTCTTCTCATGGAGAAAAGATACAGATTTTAAAACAAAATTTTATGTCAGAGAAAGATGCTATTGGAGGAGAAATAACAGACTTCCACCTAGACTGAAGAACATGATGGCAAAATTCTACAAAGAGGGTCCAGGATGCTAAAGGTCCTGGCAAGAGTATCAGACACTGAGTAACTCGAAGCACATGGAGTGTAGATTAAGAGAGAGTAGTATAGAAGGGTGAGTGAGAGCTGAACTAGAAAGGTAGGCAAAAGGCAGGTCCTGAAGCCTTCCTGGCACATTAGAGTAGGAGAACATTTCCTAAGGGTGTTGACAAGTTACTTAGAGAGTTTGAACAGACAAAGGACTGATCCTCTTTGCATTTTTGAAAGGAAACTGAGAGAGGACAAGATGAGAAATAGAAAAAGCCAGCTACGGGGCTATTATACAAAAAAATGAGAGGGGCACCTAGGTGGCTCAGTGGTTGAGCATCTGCCTTTGGCTCAGGTTGTGATCCCGCGGTCCCTGGATCAAGTCCCACATCGGCTTCGCTGCAGGGAGCCTGTTTCACCCTCTGCCTGTGTCTCTGCCTCTCTCTGTATGTCTCTCATGAATGAACGAATGAATGAATGAATAAACAAACAAATAAATAAATCTTTAAAAAAAGTGAGAGATGGATGCTGGGCTGGGTCAGGATTGATGGTGGAGATGGACTAGCATAATACATCTGAGAGACACGTAAGAGACCCAGCAGACAGTGTGTGGTGATTAGATGGTTGTGCAAGGAGAAGAAGAGAAGCAGATGCAGTTGGATGAGAGTGACTGTAGACTCAGAGCCTTGAGGACCTCCCAAAGCAAGTGATAAGAGGAAGTCTGCAAGAGATGCAGGGATAAATGGTCAGATAAGCAGGTGGTCCAGAGAATGTGGTTTGGCAGACAACAGAAGAGAGAGAAGGAGGATGTGTTCAGTATCATTAAATTCAGCTTGAAATGAAAGCAAATTAAGAACAGAATCAATGACCATTGTATTCCAAGATATTCAGGAAGAGGAAGAGTAGGCAAGGATCTGAGATGTGAAACTGAAATATGCTGAGGGTTGCAACTTGGAAAAATGATGATGGTTGCATATGTGATTTGTCTGAAAAGTGGCTGTGGGGGCACCTGGGTGGCTCTGTCCACTAAGCCTCTGGCTCCTGGTTTTGGCTCAAGTCATGGTTTCCTGGTAGGGGAGATTGAGCCCCATGTAGAGCATCACATAGGACTCTCTGCTGAGTGGAAGTCTGTCCCACTCCCTTGTCCTCTGCCCCTTCTTCCCTCCCCCACCCCATCCACATGTCTTTCTCTCTCTCTCAAATAAATAAATCTTTAAAAAAATATAAAAGCAGAGGGAAAGGACTGGCCTGTAGGCAAAGAGAGGTAAAGGGTCAGGGGAGAACTTTTTATCTTCTAAATTGGGAGATTTGTTCATATATAAATGTTGCTGGGAAGGAGCCAGTATAGAGGTTGAAGGTACAAAAGGAAGGAGATATTAGATCTCTGGTTAAAGTATGTTTAAGAATAATTGATAACTATGAGTGATGAGAGCTCACTATTTGTTTTCTAAGCATGACATGTATCAGTTTAATTCCCCCAGCAACCTCCTCATAGGTACTATAATTATCTCCATTTTTTTTTAATTTTTTTAAATTTTTATTTATTTATGATAGTCACACACACACAGAGAGAGAGAGAGGCAGAGATACAGGCAGAGGGAGAAGCAGGCTCCATGCACCGGGAGCCCGACGTGGGATTCGATCCCGGGTCTCCAGGATCGCGCCCTGGGCCAAAGGCAGGCGCCAAACCGCTGCGCCACCCAGGGATCCCCCTAATTATCTCCATTTTTACACATGCTGTTATTGGCACATGGGGTAGTTAACCACCTTGCTTAAGGCCACGAGAGGTAGAGCCAGGACTTGGGCCCAAGCAGTCTGGATCCCAAGCTGCATTCTCTAAACACCTACATAGTCAAATGGAGGAAGAAGGTAAAGGGGCAGATAGAAAGGGAAGATCCTGGGATTGGCTCTACACTGAATGTCCATGCTGCCCATATACAATCTAATAAACAAGCCAGAGAATGCATCTGAAACCAGTTATACTCCAAGAGAATTCAGATGCTTATCTGTTGACTAACTTTTGTATTTTGGATTCAATTATAGATTTGTTTATTCAGTAAAGACTTTTTGAGCACCTACTATGTAATAGGCACTGAAAGAGCACTGAAAATGCTCTGGGATTAAAAAATGAGCAAATCTAGGAATGCCTGGGTGACTCAGTCAGTTAAACATCTCCCTCTGGTTCAGACACGATCTCTGGGTCCTGGGATCGAGCCCTGAGTCCATTGGACTCCCTGCTCAGCAGGGAGTCGGTGTCTCCCTCTCCCTCTGAACCTCCCCCCTTTCTTTGCTCTTCCTTGCTCTCTCTCAAATGAATGGATAGAAAAAATCTTTTAAAAAATATGAGCAAGTCTAACATGGACCCTACCCTTGATACCCTAACTTATTGTATTACTCAACTCAGGCTGCAGACTGGTGCTGTGAGCAGCAGAAACTTGTTTTCTCTGTTCTGGAGGCTGGAAGTCCAGGATCAAGGTCCAGCAGGATGGGTTTCGCATGAGAGTGCTCTTCCCGGCTTGCTGATGGCTGTCTTCTCACTTGTCCTCATATGGCAGAGAGAGAGAGCAAGGTCTCTGGTGTCTCTTCCTATAAGGACTAATCCTATCAAGATCAGAGTCTTATCCTTATGATCACATTTAAACATTACCTCCATAAAGGCCCTGTCTCCAGATATAGTGACATTGGGGGTTAGGGCTTCAACATATTCATTAGGGTGGGAAGGAGGGAGATAAAATTCGGTCCATAGTATATATTCTTTCTTAATTCCCCCAATGACCCTGTATGGTGGTGGTTGTTGTTATTTTTTTATTTTCATTATTAATTTACAGTTCACAGATGAAGTGATTGAAACATATCTGCCACACAGCTAGTAAGGGACAGGAATGAGACTCCATTTCAGCATTCTTTTTAGGCAACACATCAGTCTCTTAGAAAGTCCAGGGTGGTATTAGTCAAGAGGGAAAGACTCTAAAAAAGAAGGAGCATCCTGTTAGTCTTAACCCTCTATAGTTATATAAACCAATCATCATTGGTTTTTATTCTCTCTAGAGATAAATTCTATTTTGTCCATGCCTAATTTTAACCTTTCTTAGTATTTATACACAGATTTCTAAGTGAACCCCTCCCCATTTTTATTTTATTTTTTCTCCAGAGTCTATTTGTTACCTCAGAAAATTAACTCTCTGGAAACATCTGACCACAGACACTATGTCTCCAGCACTTTCCACAAGTTAACACAGAGGTTTTAAAGGGCAACTACACTCAGAGCCAATTCACTTAATTTCATACAATATATCTTGAGATTAGTGTTTAATATAGTTCCCCAGTGGTATTCAAGAGTACAAAATCAATTTTCGATGTATTATAACTTTTACTAGGTAATCACATTTCCATTAAGTTTATAGGGTATTTATTTCCATTTCAGAAACATAAATTCCTAATATTATTTCTAGATGATCTATAAATAACTGTAGATATGCTTGCCAGTGTGTTGCTTTGCTTTTGATGGCATAAAATGGAAAAACATAAATAACAAAGTATTTCGTTTTATTAGCCAAAGGAAAGAATATCTTTTTTAAATCCAGAAAATTGTACATTACTTTGGAAGCTGTATGCAAATCAGACAATTTAGACGCAATATCAGAAGGAAAGGCAGTCTCCTAGGAAACTCTTGGCAGTTTAAATGTTTGGTAGGTTCCTTCTTCAATTAAAGCAGAGTACAGTAAAGGGACATATCCCTTGAGTCACCCCATGTAGTAGAAGTCATCAGCCTTCCCAAAACACTAGAGGTAGTCTGAGTGAAAAGTTTTTGTTGGAGCAACTGGCTGAAATCCTGGAGCATATATAAATCCCAGATTTTAAACTTCACACAAATCACATTTTGGGGGATAATATGTTTAATTTCATGGTAAGAAATTCTGTTGAGGGTCAACTTGCTGCCCCCAAATAGTTTAAGTAGGTCAATGGAAACTTCTCAAAAATGGTAAAGGTCAGTGCCTTTCTACAAAAATACTTTCTTTTCCAATACTAGACTTTCTTGAATAGGCTCATTCACTAAATCAGATAAATGTTGATAAATAATTTGATAGTCAACTTTACACCAGGATGAACCAATAGAACACTTGTTTTGTTTTGTGCTTTGGCCTTTTATAAAACACAGTTGGGAAAAGGTTGCCCTAAATGGATCAACTAACATTCAGCCTATGCCATGACTCACTCTGATCTTCGTACTGTTGGTAACTCTACAACAAAAGCACTCCTTTTGCCCAGGATTTAATGTATTAAAAAAGTTTCTCAAAATTTAAGAGTAGTTGAGATTCCTCCTTTTTATATACCTTACATGCAGCCAGGAACCCAGAATCTCCTCTGAAATTGCCATTTACGTTAATTTCTTTCCATTCCCTCAGCCTCCAGAGCAAACAGAAATCAACTGTAAGGGTCTCATACATTACCTCCCTCACCCCAATTTCTCAATGTCTAAACTAAGATTAGTCTAAACTAATCTTAGAGGACAGTGTGGAGCTGCATCTTCTACTGTATACCTAATACCTGTAGTTGACTTTAGCAAAGCAACATCATCCATCATATTAAAGTTTATTTTTTATGTTATTGCTTTATATTAATATATAGTGCATTTCAGTTTTATCTTCACATAGAGCCATGAATACAAGGTTTCATCCCCATTTTTATTTATTCATTATTTAATATCTCTGATAATTTTTTCTCCCTCAAGGACATTTCTGTAAGTTTCTTTCATGCAAGTGCCAGAAACATACTTTCTGCAATTTCCAGTTTTCATATACTGTTTTGTAGAAGAGCTTGGTACTTCAAATGGAGGCATTTTTTAAAAGGGTTTTATTTATTTATTCTTAAGAAACATACAGAGAGAGAGGCAGAGACATGGGCAAAGGGAGAAATAGGCTCCCTGCAGGGAGCTTGATGTGGAACTCCATCCCTGGACCCTGGGGTCATGACCTGAGCCAAAGGCAGATATATGCTCAAACACTGAGCCACCCAGGTGCCCCGAAATAACAGAATTTAAAGACTGGTGCTGGCAAGTTCCAGGACTTGGGGTCAGCAAATAAGCAGAAGCCACACTTCCAAGCAAGGTACACTGCTTCTCATCCTCTGTTATCATCCCTCAGGCTGCCACAGGCTACGTTTTGGAATGTGCATTTTTAGTAGAAGTAAGACAGCCCTCCTAATTGCAGCTTGCAAGAAAGCACTAGGAACAGAACTATGTTAAGGACACTTTCATAGGAGGGCACAGATGTTCTGGGTGAATTCCAGGTCTAATAGTTATGAATCCTTCAGTGGATCCATATTTTTCTATTCCAGAAAGTGTGTGTATGATCTGACTCTGAGCCTATGTACAGACACACATGGGAGATCTAACAAGGGAAAGTCCTGTTACCTGACCTATTTCCACATTATCTAAACCAAAAGTGAAAAATCCATTTAGCCATAGGCTATAGAAATACAAATAAGAAAGAAAGATTTACAAGTAGAATATCTCTGACTAGATTTATGATTGTAAAAAAACACTATGTTTTTCTCCTTGTTTTTCTTATCTGAGAGTTGAAAGATATCCACTTTAAAACAAATACAGCATCATAGAAACATAACTTATTATATTACCTAATAAATAATAAATGGAAAAATAATACTTATAAATATATATTAATAACTTTCTTGTATTAGTCTGGGGCTTCTTTTGATTACCTTGCATAGCATATTAAGTGATTTATACAGTTGAACTTTTACATGTTTTAGAAGACGAGCATATCTTAAAGTAATATGCTTAACGTTTTCAAACAGAAATTTGCAGTCTTTCATCTTTTA
Organism: Vulpes vulpes; assembly: GCF_048418805.1. NCBI lineage: Eukaryota > Metazoa > Chordata > Mammalia > Carnivora > Canidae > Vulpes > Vulpes vulpes. Next base: position 49,904,766 of record NC_132790.1, on the reverse strand, counting down.
AAGTGTCCTTGCTCTCTTTTTTGAATGTATTTATCATTCAGTGGCCTATAAGAAATGGTTACATTAGCACATTATAGTAGCATGTTTTAAAAATCTGTTGTTATAAATTTGTTGAGTATGGATATGGTTTAACTTAAGGAATATTAATTTGGAATAAAATTGATTTGTGTATTTTTATCATTCAATGTAGTCTAAGAGCAAGACACTTTAATACTCAGAGTTACTATTGAAAGATATATATTTACTGTCAGCATACCTATTCAGTCCCTGTTTTTGTGGATTGTTCCCTTGAACTTCCTCTATTACAGAATCCCTCTTAGTATTTCTTGCTCAGCTGGCTTTGTGGTCACATATTCTTTCAGTTTCTGCCTATCTTGGAAGCTCTTGATCTCTCCTTCTGTTCTGAATGAGAGCCTTGCTGGATACAGTATTCTTGGCTGCATATTCTTCTCATTTGGGACACTGAATATATCTTGCCAGCCCTTTCTGGCCTTCCAGGTCTCTGTGGAGGGTTCTCCTGTTATGCTAATACTTCTCCCCATAAAATTTAGAGATTACTTGTCTCTTGCTGCTTTAAGGAAATTCTCTTTATCTTTCGAATTTGCAAGTTTCCCTATTAAATGCCAGGTGTAGAGCAGTTTTTATTGATATTGGGGTGGGAACTATCTATTTACTAGATCTGAATGCCTGTTTCCCTCCCGAATTTAGGGAAGTATTCAGCTATTATTTGTTCAAATACGTATTCTAGGCCTCTGTCCGTTTTGAGACACTCGGTAACACCAGTTAAACGTAGATTTTTCTTTCTGAGGCTACTATTTTTTCCCTTAAACTATCCTGATGACCTTTTAGTGGTTTTCTATTTTTTCCCTCAGTTCCCCTCCGTGCCATCAACTTGTCTTCTATGTCACTCATTCGTTTAATTGATTTTTAATTTTGGCCTGATTAGATCTAAATTCTGCAGTCATGAAGTCTCTGGAATCATTCACAGTTTTTTCGAGAGCCACCAGTAGCTTTATAATTGTGCTTCAGAATTGGCTTTCTGACATTGAATTGTAATTCAAATTTTGTAACTCTGTGGGAGAGCTGTTTCTGATGCTTATTTGAGGTGATTTTTTCCTTCTAGTCATTGTACTCAGTGCAAATTGGCCAAAAACAAGTTGTATTGGGAAAATGAGAAAAAGAGAGAAGAGAAAGAAGAAAAGAAAAAGAAAGAAGAAAAAAGTAAAAAGAAAAAAAGAAAAGAAGGAAAAAAGAGAATAGAATAAAATGAAACGGGGGGGGGGGGGGGGGGGGAAGCATACCAAAATCAAAAGACAAAAAACAAAGGGGAGTATCCTCTCATTTTCTATACTGTAAATCCCTCAGCTTCTCCTGGAACTTTCCAGTGCTTCTTAGACAATAATTAGTTTTTCCCCTGTCCGTCTAGGTGGTCTTCTCTGGGATAGGCCTGCTGTGCTGATTTTCGGGTTTTAGCACTTGGGGGAGCTGCTCAGCCCTCTCCCTGGTGCAGGGCTCAGTGAAAGATGTTTAACCTGTTTATCCGTTGAGGCCAGTGAGGTCCAGTGGGGTTGTTTATCCTGTGAGGCCCCAGGAGGAACAACAACAGTAGAGGTGCCCAGCTCTGAGCCCTGGGGTAAGCTCCCGCAGTAGCTATGGAGCTTGCAGTCTGCAGAAGACTGGATGCTCTGGGGGCAGGGGCCGCTGATCTGCCCAGCTCGGGGCCACACGGTGGCAAGAGTGTCCTTGCTGTCTTGAGCCTTCCTGGCTTCTGCCTGTCCCGGGGGAGGCGCCGGATCTTGAGCTGTGTCCCCGGAGCACTGTGCTCCCAGACCTGAGCTGTTGGAATCGTGCTCCAGGCCGCCCAGCCCCCTCCATGTGGAACCTCTGCCCGAGCGCATTCTGAGCAGGTCCCAGGGCCCCTGCGTGGAGCCTCTGCCTGAGCTGCTTCCGAGCTGTGCCCGGGGCGCAGCTCCCTCCCAGCGGAGCCGCTGCCTGAGCCGCCTCCAAGCTTCTCCACAGCCCTGCCATATGCACCCTGCAGCCCTTTAGGGAGCTTGGCTGCAATGTGGGGCGCGCTCTCCCTGGGGGGCTGGTGCTCTGTTACTGTCCCAGGTAGGCTGAGGGCATCCCCGCCCCTCCTGGGATCTTGCTCCAACTCCCGGGAAAATTGGTGAAACCCCTGCTTCTCCAGGATGGGGCTTTTGTGTCCTGGAGACACTCGCCGCCGTGGCCTTAGCCCGGGTCCTCGCAGGGCCCCTCCCACTTGGACGTCTTTTGTTTCATTATTTCTTCCCCCAACCCCGTCTTCCTACCTTGAGAGAAGCGCGAACTCTTCTCATTGTAGCGTTCCAGCTGGTCTCTCTTTAAATCTCAGGCCGAATTCATAGGTTTTCAGGATGATTTGAAAGTTATTTAGGTAGTTTAGTGGGGACAGGTGACTTGGGGACCCTACTCTTCCGCTATCTTTCCCCCTCCTATTCTGTTTTCCGTTAAAAATTGTTTCTAGGCAACGGTATCAGGAGGGTCAATGAGAAAGCCATCTGACATTGGCCACCTGAGCTGCATGGTGATTGGCCACCTGAAACAGGCCCCTCTGAGAGAATGCGTGATTGGCGGGGACATGGCGGTGACATCACAGAGGGGCACTCTGATGCACCTGGGCTGATATAAAAGCATGACAACCGCTCAGGAGCTGCTACAGGGGCCGCGCAGCCTCCCCCCGACGGAGCCTCTGTCAGAGCTGCTTCTGAGATGCTCCTGGGGCCGAGAAGACCGTCCATGCAGCGCCGCCTAAGATGCCTCCAAGGTGTTCCCATGGCCAGGCAGTCCCGTCCCCTCGGAGCCTCTGCCCGAGCCGCCTTCGTGCTGTGCCCGGGCCGCTGGGCGGGCGCTCCAGCCCTTTTCAGAGCTCCGTCCTTGGTCTTTGGCGCGCTCTCCCCATTTCCTATGTTCGTGACCCCGGGAACCCGGGGGCTCCACTGCCCCTCCTGGCAGATGGAGAGCTCCGTAGTTATTGTGGGAGCTGACTCCAGGGCTCCAGAGTTGGCCCTCATCACTGTGGTTGTTCCTCCCAGGGCCTCACGGGGTAAACAGCCCCCACTGAGCCCTGCACCAGGCAGGCGGCAGAGCAGCTCCCCCAACTGCTAACACCTGAAAATCAGCACAACAGGCCCCAACCCCAGAAGACCAGATAAAAGGACAAGTTCCAGGGGGAAGTCAAGGGACTTAAAGTATACAGAACCAGGGATCCCTGGGTGGCGCAACGGTTTGGCGCCTGCCTTTGGCCCAGGGCGCGATCCTAGGGACCTGGGATCGAGTCCCACGTCGCGCTCCCGGTGCATGGAGCCTGCTTCTCCCTCTGCCTGTGGCTCTGCCTCTCTCTCTCTCTCTCTCTCTCTCTCTCTCTCTCTCTGTGACTATCAAAAAAAAAAAAAAAAAAGTAAACAGAATCAGAAGATATTTCCCTGTGGGTTATTTTGTTTGTTTGCTTTTCCCACCCTTTTTTTCTTTCTCTTTTTTTTTTCTTCCTTTTTTCTTATTTCTTTTTCTCTTTTTTTCCTTCTTTCTCTCCTCTCTTTTTCTCCTTTTCCCAATACAACTTGTTTTTGGCCACTCTGCACTGAGAAAAATGCCCAGAAGGAAAACCTCACCTCAAAAAGAATCAAACAGTCCTCTCTCCCACAGAGTTACAAAATCTGGATTACAATTCAATGTCAGAAAGCCAATTCAGAAGCACTATTATACAGCTACTGGTGGCTCTAGAAAAAAGCATAAAGGACTCAAGACACTTCATGACTGCAGAATTTAGATCCAATCAGGCAGAAATTAAAAATCAATTGAATGAGGTGCAATCCAAACTAGAAGTCCTAACGATGAGGGTTAACGAGGTGGAAGAACGAGTGAGTGACATAGAAGACAAGTTGATGGCAAAGAGGGAAACCGAGGAAAAAAGAGACAGACAATTAAAAGACCATGAGGATAGATTAAGGAAAATAAACGACAGCCTGAGGAAGAAAAACCTACGTTTAATTGGGGTTCCCAAGGGTGTCAAAAGGGCCAGAGGGCCAGAATATGTATTTGAACAAATCATAGCTGAAAACTTTCCTAATCTGGGAAGGGAAACAGGCATTCAGATCCAGGAAATAGAGAGATCCCCCCCTAAAATCAATAAAAACCGTTCAACACCTCGACATCTAATAGTTAAGCTTGCAAATTCCAAAGATAAAGAGAAGATCCTTAAAGCAGCAAGAGACAAGAAATCCCTGACTTTTATGGAGAGGAGTATTAGGGTAACAGCAGACCTCTCCACAGACACCTGGCAGGCCACAAAAGGGCTGGCAGAATATATTCAGGGTCCTAAATGAGAAGAACATGCAACTAAGAATACTTTATGCAGCAAGGTTCTCATTCAGAATGGAAGGAGAGATAAAGAGCTTCCAAGACAGGCAGGAAATGAAAGAATATGTGACCTCCAAACCAGCTCTGCAAGAAATTTTAAGGGGGACTCTTAAAATTCCCCTTTAAGAAGAAGTTCAGTGGAACAATCCACAAAAACAAGGACTGAATAGATATCATGGTGACACTAAACTCATATCTTTCAATAATAACTCTGAATGTGAACGGGCTTAATGACCCCATCAAAAGTCGCAGGGTTTCAGACTGGATAAAAAAGCAGCATCTATTTGCTGTCTACAAGAGACTCATTTTAGACAGAAGGACACCTACAGCCTGAAAATAAAAGGTTGGAGAAACATTTAACATTCAAATGGTCCTCAAAAGAAAGCAGGGGTAGCCATCCTCATATCAGATAAACTAAAATTTACTCCGAAGACTGTAGTGAGAGATGAAGAGGGACACTATATCATACTTAAAGGATCTATCCAACAAGAGGACTAAACAATCCTCAATATATATGCCCCAAATGTGGGAGCTCCCAAATATTTAAATCAATTAATAACCAAAGTGAAGAAATACTTAGATAATAATACACTTATACTTGGTGACTTCAATCTAGCTCTTTCTATACTCGATAGGTCTTCTAAGCACAACATCTCCAAAGAAACGAGAGCTTTAACTGATACACTGGACCAGATGAATTTCACAGATATCTACAGAACTGTGCATCCAAACTCAACTGAATACACATTCTTCTCAAGTGCACATGGAACTTTCTCCAGAATAGACCACATACTGGGTCACAAATCAGGTCTGAACCAATACCAAAAGATCAGGATTGTCCCCTGCATATTCTCAGACCATAATGCCTTGAAATTAGAACTAAATCACAACAAGAAGTTTGGAAGGACGTCAAACACGTGGAGGTTAAGGACCTTCCTGTGAAAAGATGAAAGGGTCAATCGGGAAATTAAGGAAGAATTAAAAAGATTCATGGAAACTAATGAGAATGAAGATACAACCGTTCAAAATCTTTGGGACGCAGCAAAAGGAGTCCTAACAGGGAAATACATCTCAATACAAGCATCCATCCCAAAACTGGAAAGAACTCAAATACAAAAGCTAACCTTGCACCTCAAGGAGCTAGAGGAAAAAACAACAGATAGATCCTACACAGAGCAGAAGAAGAGAGTTAATTAAGATTCAAGCAGAACTCAACGGAATCGAGACCAGAAGAACTGTTGAACAGATCAACAAACCAGAAGTTGGTTCTTTGAAAGAATTAATAAGATACATAAACCATTAGCCAACCTTATTAAAAAGAAGAGAGAAGACTCAAATTAATAAAATCATGAATGAGAAAGGAGAGATCACTACCAACACTAAGGAAATGCAAACGATTTTAAACATATTATGAACAGCTCTACGCCAATCAATTAGGCAATCTAGAAGAAATGGACGCATTCCTGGAAAGCCACAAACTACCAAAACTGGAGCAGGAAGAAATAGAAAACCTGAACAGGCCAATAACCAGGGAGAAAATTGAAGCAGTCATCAAAAACCTCCCAAGACACAAAAGTCCAGGGCCAGATGGCTTCCCAGGGGAATTCTATCAAACATTTAAAGAAGAAACCATACCTAGTCTACTAAAGCTGTTTGTAAAGATAGAAAGAGATGGAGTACTTCCAAATTAGTTCTATCAAGCCAGCATCACCTTAATTCCAAAACCAGACAAAGATCCCACCAAAAAGGAGAATTACAGATCAATATCCCTGATGAACATGGATGCAAAAATTCTCAACAAGATAGAGCCAATAGGATCCAACAACACATTAAGAAAATTATTCTCCATGACCAAGTAGGATTTATTCCCAGGACACAAGGCTGGTTCAACACCTGTAAAACAATCAATGTGATTCATCATATCAGCAAGAGAAAAACCAAGAACTATATGATCCTCTCATTAGATGCAGAGAAAGCATTTGACAAAATACAGCATCCATTCCTGATCAAAACTCTTCAGAGTGTAGGGATAGAGGGAACATTCCTCGACATCTTAAAAGCCATCTACAAAAAGCCCACAGCAAATATCATTCTCAATGGGGAAGCACTGGGAGCCTTTCCCCTCAGATCAGTAACAAGACAGGGATGTCCACTCTCACCACTGCTATTCAACATAGTACTGGAAGTCCTAGCCTCAGCAATCAGACAACAAAAAGACATTAAAGGCATTCAAACTGGCAAAGAAGAAGTCAAACTCTCCCATTTCGCCAATGACATGATACTCTACGTAGAAAACCCAAAAGCCTCCACCCGAAGATTGCTAGAACTCATACAGCAATTTGGCAGTGTGGCAGGATACAAAATCAATGCCCAGAAATCAATAGCATTTCTATACACTAACAATGAGACTGAAGAAAGAGAAATTAAGGAGTCAATCCCATTTACAATTGCACCCAAAAGCATAAGATACCTCGGAATAAACCTCACCAAAGAGGTAAAGGATGTATACCCTAAAAACTATAGAACACTTCTGAAAGAAATTGAGGAAGACACAAAGAGATGGAAAAATATTCCGTGCTCATGGATTGGCAGAATTAATATTGTGAAAATGTCAATGTTACCCAGAGCAATTTACACATTTAATGCAATCCCTATCAAAATACCATGGATTTTCTTCAGAGAGTTGGAACAAATTATTTTAAGATTTGTGTGGAATCAGAGAAGACCCCGAATAGCCAGGGGAATATTAAAAAAGAAAACCATAGCTGGGGGCATCACAATGCCAGAATTCAGGTTGTACTACAAAGCTGTGGTCATCAAGACAGTGTGGTGCTGGCACAAAAACAGACACATAGATCAATGGAACAGAATAGAGAATCCAGAAATGGACTCTGAAGTTTATGGTCAACTAATACTCCATAAAGGAGGAAAGACTTTCCACTGGAAGAAAGAGAGAGTCTCTTCAATAAATGGTGCTGGGAAAATTGGACATCCACTTGCAGAAGAATGAAACTAGACCATTCTCTTACACCATACACAAAGATAAACTCAAAATGGATGAAAGATCTAAATGTGAGACAAGAGTCCATCAAAATCCTAGAGGAGGACACAGGCAACACCCTTTTTGAACTCAGCCATCAGTAACTTCTTGCAAGATACATCCACGAAAGCAAAAGAAGCAAAAGCAAAAATGAACTATTGGGACTTCATCAAGATAAGAAGCTTTTGCACAGGAAAGGATACAGTCAACAAAACTCCAAGACAACCTGCAGAATGGGAGAAGATATTTGCAAATGACGTATCAGATAAAGGGCTAGTTTCCAAGATCTATAAAGAACTTATTAAACTCAACAGCAAAGAAACAAACAATCCAAACATGAAATGGGCAAACGACATGAAGAGAAATCTCACAGAGGAAGACATCGACATTGCCAACCTGCACATGAGAAAATGCTCCGCATCACTTGCCATCAGGGAAATACAAATCAAAATCACAATGAGATAGCACCTCACACCAGTGAGAATGGGGAACATTAACACGGCAGGAAACCACAAATGTTGGAGAGGATGTGGAGAAAGGGGAACCCTCTTACACTGTTGGTGGGAATGTGAACTGGTGCAGCCACTCTGGAAAACTGTGTGGAGGTTCCTCAAAGAGTTAAAAATAGACCTGCCCTACGACCCAGCAATTGCACTACTGGGGATTTACCCCAAAGATACAGATGCAATGAAACGCCGGGACACCTGCACCCACATGTTTCTAGCAGCAATGTCCACAATAGCCAAACTGTGGAAGGAGCCTCGGTGTCCATCGAAAGATGAATGGATAAAGAAGATGTGGTCTATGTAGACAATGGAATATTACTCAGCCATTAGAAACGACAAATACCCACCATTTGCTTCAACGTGGATGGACCTGGAGGGTATTATGCTGAGTGAAATAAGTCAATCGGAGAAGGACAAACATTATATGTTCTCATTCATTTGGGGAATATAGATAATAGTGAAAGGGAATAGAAAGGAAGGGAGAAGAAATGCGTCAGTATACCAGAAAGGGAGACAGAACATAAAGACTCCTAACTGGGAAACGAACTACGGGTGATGGAAGAGGAGGAGGGCAGGGGGTGGAGGTGAATGGGTGTCGGGCACTGAGGGGTCACTTGACGGGATGAGCACTAGGTGTTATTCTGTATGTTGGCAAATTGAGCACAATAAAAAATATATTATTAAAAAAATCCAGCGATTTCCAAGGAATTTCTCTCATAGATTGGCGCTACATACTAACTTCCCTGTATGAGAACCTAGTTGAACGCAGTGTCCAAGGGGAACTTGCTTCTGAGAGGTGAGCTCTCACGCAGTCCCTTACAGTTCCACACTGCCTGTGGATTTAGTTTCTAATGACACCGTTTGACACGCTCACCAGTTGCTGAGTGGGAACCAAGTGGCAAGCTGCAGGCCTAGAAGCTCTGTGTCTCCGAGTACACCTCAGTGCTTATTCATGGAGCCTCCTCACCTAGAATGGTGCAAGGTTCTTACAGCCGCAGGAGTGAGGCGAGTGGAAAGCTGGTTTCAGGGCCCAGTTCTTTCTGAGAGTTGCACAAAGGGACCATCCCTCATGGTTCCACGCGGCCTGTAGTCTTACCTTGGAACTACATTACGGTTGAGGCCAGGCAGAAGTTGGGTGAGAAGCAAGTGGCAAGCTGCAAAACAGGAAGGCTTGTTTCTCCAAGGTCAATAGAGCGCTCTCCATGGAAACTCCTGACGGAGGGTTGGCCTGGTGTGTAATTTGGAGTGGAGAGAGGCTAGTGGAAAACCGGCTTCAAAGCCTACTTACTTGTGAGAGTCGAGCACACATGCTGTCTCTCGCCACTCCACACTGCCTATGGACTTAGCTTTGAACTCCTTTAAGTCGACATCTGGTTGCAGTCGTTTGAGAGGCAAGTGGCTCGTTGCAGACCAAGGAGTCTTGCATCTCCCAACTCAAAAGAGAGCTTTCCTTGGACACTCCTCACATACAATGGAGCCATGTTCTAACTTCATAAGAGACAGGCTAGTTGAAAGGTGGCTTCAAGGCAAACTTACTTCTGAGAGTTGAGCCCATGGCCTGTCCCTTGCACATCCACACCGCCTGTAGACTTAGCTTCTAACACCCTCATGTTAGACGCCTGACAGGAGTTGCGTGAGGGGCAAGGGGCTAGCTACAGAACGGGAAGCCCTATGTCTCCGGGGGAGAAGACAGTGCTTTCGACGGAAAAGCCTCACCCAGGGCTGAGCTGTGGGAGAAGGTCTCCTTGCGAAATGGCTTCAGGGCATACTTACTTCTGAGAGTTGAGCACGGGGGCTGTCCCTCGAGCCTCCACACTGACTGCAGACTTGGCTTCTGGCACCCTGTTATGAGATGCCCGGCAGAAGTTGTGTGAGAGGCAACTGGTAGGGGGCAGGACACAAAGGCCTGTGTCTCTGAGTTCCATACCGTGCTTTCCTTGAAACCAGCTCAGGTAGAATGCAGCTTGCTTTGAACTTTCCCAGGGGAGAGGCAAGTTGAACGCTGGTTTTGAATCACAGTTACTTCTGAGAGTTGAGCACAGGTGCTGTCCCCGGCAGCTCCACACTGCTGGTGGGCTTCGCTTCTAACTCCCTTCTATTACATGTTTGTCAGAAGTTGCGTGAGAGCAGAGTGCACAGTCACAGGCCCAGAAGCCTTGTGTCTCTGAGGTCAATCCAGCTTTGTGGATGGAACGTGGTCACTCAGAATGGAGTTGGCCTCTAACGTCTACAGGAATGAGGCTAGGAGTCAGTTCGTTTTGAGATCTTCTTCCTTCTGAGAGGTGAGCACAGGTGCTGTCCCTCCCAGTTCCACAGGACCGGTGGGTTTTGTTCCTCAGGACCTCCTTGGAGATATTTGTGAGAAAGTGCGCAAGAAGCAAGAGGCAAGCGGCAGGTCCGCAAGCCTTGGGCTTCGGAGTACAGTACAGCGCTTTTCCTGGTACCTCCTCACCTCGAATGATGCCTGCTTCTAACTCCCATAGAAACGAGGCTAGTTGGATGACGGCTCCAAGGCAAACTTATTTCTGAGAGCTGAGCAAAGGGCCTGTCCCTTGCGGCTGCACCGTGTGCATGGACTTCACTTCTCACTCCCTCCTGTTAGATACCTGAAGGAAGTTGTGCGAGAGGGAAGTGGCAAGCTGCAGAACAGGGAGGATTGTTTCCTCTAGTGCGATACAGCGCTTTCCATGGAGAATCCTCAGCTGGAGATGAGTTACGTTGCATTTCTGATCAGTGTCCTTTTGAAAGCTGGCTTCAAAGCATGCATCTCAGAGTTCAGCACATTTGGTATTCCTCGCAGCCTCACATTCTCTATGGTTTTAGCGTCCAATTCCCTTTAAATGATGCCTGACTTCAGTTGCATGAGTGCAAGTGAAAGTTGTAGGCACAGAAGGCTTTTGTCTCCAAATTCAATACAGATTTTCTTTGGAACCTCCTCACATATAATTGTGCTATGTTCTAACTCCGTATTAGAGTTGCTTGTTGAAAGCTGGTTTTGCGGCGCGTAGGTACTTCTGTCAGGTAAGCACATGGCCTTTCCCTTCGGACTCCACACTGCCTGGAAGCTTAGCTTCTAAGACCCTTATATTAGAAGCCTGAGAGAATTGTGTGAGAGGCTAGTATCCACCTGCCGCATCGGAAGGTTTGTGTCTCTGAGTTCAATATAGCGCTTTCCATCCAAACACCTCACTTAGAATAGAGCTTGCCTTGAACTCTTAGAGCAGAGACCAAGTTGAGAACTGGCGTCAAAACAGAGTTCCTCATGAAAGTTGAGCACAGGTTTTGTCCCCTGCAGCTCCACACTGCATTTTCACTTAACTTTTAACTCCCTTATGTTAGATGCTTGTCTGATGCTGTGTGTCAGAGGGTGTACTACTACAGGTCCCAAAGGATTGTGTCTCTGAGTTCAATACAGCTTGTTCCATGGAACCTGCTACTGTAGGATAGAGTTAGCCTCCCAATACCATTAGAGTGAGCCTAGTTGTAAACTGTTTTCAAGCATTGTTACTTCTGACAGTTGGGCACATGGCCTGTCTTTTGTGCATCCACACTGCCTATAGACTTACCTTCTAAAACCCTTATATTTGATGCCTTACAGAAATTGAATGAGAGGCAAGAGGCAACCTGCAGACCAGGAAGTCTTCTGCCTCTGGTTCAATAGAGTGCTTTTCATAAGCCTCCTCTGTATGGAGATTGCTTCGAACTATTATAGGAAAGGCTAGTTGAAAGCTGGCTGAAAAACACACTTCCTTCTCAGAGTTGAGCATGGGGGCTGTCCCTCGTATTTCCACACTGCTTGTCGATTTAGTTTCTAACTATGTCATTTTCCACGCTTGTCAGTAGCTGAGTGAGAAGCAAGTGGTAAGCTGAAGAACAGGAAGGCTTGTATCTCCTAGTTCAATACCCAACTCTCCATGGAAACTCCTCACCTAGAGTTAAGCTACATCGTGAATCTGATAGGATAGTCTAGTTGAAACCTGGCTTCAAAGCATACTTGCTTCTGAGAGTTGAGCACATGTCCTGTCCCTGGCAGCACCATTCTCCCTATGGACTTAGCTTCTTACTCCTTTAATCTAGATGCTTGACTTAAGTTGTGTTTGAAGCAAGTAGCATTTTCAGACCCAGAAGTCTTGGGTCTCCAAGTTCACTACAGATATTTCCTTGGAATTTCCTCACCTAGAATGGTGCTATGTTTTAACTCTATAAGAGAGAGGCTAGTTGAAAGATGGCCTCAAGGATTACTTACTTCTGAAATTTGACCCATGGCCTGTCTTTCGCACATCCACACTTATCGTAGACTAAGCTTCTAACACCCTTATATTAGATACATGACAGAAGTTGTGTGAGAGGCAAATGGCAAGCTACAGAAGAGGAAGGCCTAGTCTCCATGTTTAATATATCTCTTTCCATGGAAACTCCTCACCTAGGGTTGCACTAGTTCTAATTCCCATAGGGGGAAGTCTAATTGTAACCTGTCTTCAGGGGATACTTCTGAGGGTTGAGCATATGGCCTATCCCTCGCACATCCACACTGCCTGCAGACTTAGTTTCTAACACCTTTATATTACATGCCAGACAGAAGTTGTGTGAGAGGCGAGTGGCACCCTGAGAACAGAATGGCTTGTGTCTCTGAGTTAAATATAGTGCTTTCCATAATACCACCTCATTTAGAATGGAACATTTTCTAACTTATTGAGAGAGGCTAGTTGAAACCTGGTGTCACAACACACTTTCTACTGAGAGTTGAACAGAGGTGCTGTCCCTTGCGGCTCCACACTGCATGTGGACTTAGCTTCTAAATCCCTTATGTTAGATGCTTGTCGGAAGCTGTGTGTCGGAGAGTGCACAGCTACAGGTGCGGAAGGCTTGTGGCTCTGAATTCAACGAGCTTTTTCCATGGAACCTGCTACCATAGAATGGAGTTAGCCTCCAACTACCATTAGAGCAATTCTAATTGTAAGCTGGTTTCAAGGCATTGTTACTTCTGACAGTTGAGCACAGGTGCTGTCTTTCACAGCTCCCCACTGCCTTTGGGTTTAGCTCTAACTATGTCATTTTAGATGCTTGTCAGATAGTTCTTTAGAGGCAAGGGGCAAGCTGCCGGTCTGGAAGGCTTGAGTCCCCAGTACAGTAGAGCGCCTTTCATGGAACCTCCTCACTTAAGGTAGTGCCCAGTTCTAGCTACCATAGGAGTGTAGGTAGTTGAAAGATGGCTTAAAGGCATACTTATTTCTGAAACTGGAGCAGAGGGCATGTCCCTTGCGGTTCCAACTGCCCATAGAATTAGCTTCTAACTCCCTTATGCTTGTCAGAAGTTGTGTGAGAGGGAAGTGGCTAGCTGCAGAACAGGAAGGCTAGTGTCTCCAAGTTCAATACTGCGCTTTCCATAAAACTTCCTCACTTAGAATGGAGTGTGCTTTGAACTATCTTAAGAGAGAAGCTAGTTGAGACCTGGCTTCAAAACACACTTCTTTTTTTTTAAATAAATGCATTTTTTATTGGTGTTCAATTTGCCAACATACAGAATAACACCCAGTGCTCATCCCGTCAAGTGCCCATCTCAGTGCCCGCCACTCAGTCACCCCCACCCCCCACCCACCTCCCCTTACACCACCCTTAGTTCATTTCCCAGAGTTAGGAGTCTTTCATATTCTGTCTCCCTTTCTGATATTTCTCACTTATTTTTTTCCTTTCCCCTTTATTCCCTTTCTCTATTATTTATATTCCCCAAATGAATGAGAACATATAATGTTTGTCCTTCTCCGATTGACTTATTTCACTCAGCCTAATACCCTCCAGTTCCATCCACATCGAAGCAAATGGTGGGTATTTGTCGTTTCTAATGGCTGAGGAATATTCCATTGTATACATAAACCACATCTTCTTTATCCATTCATCCTTTGATGGACACCGAGGCTCCTTCCACAGTTTGGCTATTGTGGACATTGCTGCTATAAACTTCGGGATGCAGGTGTCCCGGCATTTCACTGCATTTGTATCTTTGGGGTAAACCCCCAGCAGTGCAATTGCTGGGTCGTAGGGCAGATCTATTTTTAACTCTTTGAGGAACCTCCACACAGTTTTCCAGAGTGGCTGCACCAGTTCACATTCCCACCAACAGTGTAAGAGGGTTCCCTTTTCTCCGCATCTTCTCCAACATTTGTGGTTTCCTGCCTTGTTAACTTTCCCCATTCTCACTGGTGTGAGGTGGTATCTCATTGTGGTTTTGATTTGTGTCTCCCTGATGGCAGGTGATGCAGAGCATTTTCTCATTTGCTTGTTGGCCATGCCTATGTCTTCCTATAACACACTTACTTCTGAGAGTTGAGCAGTGGTGTTGTCCTTTGCAGCTCCACATTGCACGTGCACTTAGTTTCTAACTCCCTTATGTTAGATGCTTGCCAGATGCTGTGTGAGAGGAGAGTGCACAGTGTGGGATCTGAAGGCTTGATATTCAGAGTTAAATAAAGTTTTTTTTTAAAAAAAAGTTTTTTCCATGGAAACTGCTACTAGAGAATGGTGTTAGCCTCTAATATCATAGGAGAGAATCTAGTTGTAAGCTTGCTTCAAGGCTTACTTACTCCTAAGAGTTGAGCACAGATGTCCCTCACACTTCCATACTGCCTGTGGGTTTATTTTCTAACCACCTCATTTTAGATGCTTGTCAGAAGCTGCGTGAGAGGGAAGTGCCTCTTTGCATAACAGGGAGGCTTGTTTCTCCTTGTTCAGTACAGACCTCTCCATGAAAACCCCTCACCTCTAGTTGAGTTACTTTGTAATTCTGATAGACGAGAGGCTAGTTGAAAGCTGGCACCAATCATACCTACTTTTGTGAGTTGACCACATGTCCTGTCCCTCGCAGGTCCACACTACCTATGGACTTAGTATTCTAACTTCTTTATGTTCGATGCCTGACTAAAGTTTTGTGACACGCATGTGGCAACTTGTGATTCCAGAAGTCTTGTGTCTCCAAGTTCAATACAGATCTTTCCTTAGAACCTCCTCACTTAGAATGGAGCTATGTTCTAACTCCATAAGAGACAGGCTGGTTGAAAGGTGGCTTCAAGGCATACTTACTTATGAGGATTGAGCCCATGGCCTGTCCCTCAGGGATCCACACTACCTGTAGTCTTAGCTTCTAACACCCTCATGTTAGATGCCTGACAGAAGTTGTGCGAGAGGTAAGTGGCAAACTGAAGAACATGGATTGTTTCTCCTAGTATGATAGAGTGCTTTCCATAGAAAGTCCTAAACTTGAGCTACTTTGTAATTCTGATTGGATAGTGTCTAGTTGAAAGCTGGCATTAAAGCATACTTACTTCTGAGAGTTGAGCATATGTGCTGACCTTTGCATTTCCACACTGCCTGTGGGTTTATTTTCTAACTACCTCATTTTAGATGCTTGTCAGAAGCTGCATGAGATGCAAGTAGCAAGCTTCAGGCCTGGAAGGCTTGTGTGTCCAAGTACAGTACAGTGCTTATTCATGGAACCTCCTCACCTAGAATGGTGCTCGGTTCTAACTGCCATAGAAGCGAAGCTAGTGGAAAGCTGGTTTCAAGGCAAAGTATTTTCTGATATTTGAGCAAAGGGACTGTCCCTCATGGTTCCATACCTCCTGTACACTTAGCTTCTAACTACCTTATGTTAGATGCCAGAAATAAGTAGTGTGAGAATCAATTGGCAAGCTGCAGGAGAAGAAGGCTTGTTCTCTTGGTTCAATATAGTGCTCTCCATGGAAACTCCTCACGTAGAATTGACCTAATTCATAATTTTGATATGTTAGAGGCTAGTTGAAAGCTGGGTTCAAAGCATACTTTCTTCGGAGAGTTGAGCATATGTGCTTTTCCTCACAACTCCAAATTGCCTATGGAATTAGCCTCTCTAACTCCTTTAAGTAAGATGCCTGAGTGCAGTTGTGTGAGAGGCAAGTGGCAGGTTGTAGTCCAAGAAGTCTTTTGTCTCCGCGTTCAATACAGATCTTTCCTTGAAACCACCTCACTTAGAACGGAGCTATGTTCTAACTCCATAAGAGAGAAGCCTGTTGAAAGCTGGCTTCAAGGCTTACTTACTTCTAAATGTTGAGCCAATGCCTGCCTCTCACAGATCCACACTGCCTGTAGACTAAGCTTCTAACACCCTTGTGTTGGATTCCTGACAGAAGTTATGTGAGAGGCAAGTAGCAAGCTGCAGAACTGGAAGGCCTCTGTATCCTGGTTTAATATAGAACTTTCCATGGTAACTCCTCACCTAGAGTTGAGCTAGTTTCTAACTCCCATAGAATGAAGTCTAGTTGAAAGCTGGTTTCAAGGCTTACTTTCTTCTGAGAGTTGAGCTCATGGCCTGTCCTTCACGCAACCACACTGCCTGTAGACTTAACTTCTGAAACCCTTATATTAGATGCCTGACATAAGTTGCATGACAGGCAAGTGGCAACCTGCAGAACAGGAAGGCTTCTGTCTCTGGTTCAATAGAGTGCTTTCCATAAAACCTCCTCAGTTAGAATGGAGATTGCTTTGAACTATTAGAGGAGAGAGGTAGTTGAAAGCTGGCTTCAAAACACACTTACTTCTGAGAGTTGAGTTGAGCACAGGGGTTGTCCTCTCGGCTTCACACTGAATGTTCACTTTGTTTCTAACTCCCTTTTGTTAGATGCTTGTCAGAAGTTCTGTGAGAGTAGAGTGCACAGCTGCAGGCCCAGAAGGCTTGTGTCTCTGGTTTCAATAAAGCGATTTCCATGTAATCTGCTACCATAGAATGCAGTTACCCTCTTACTCCCTAGTTGCGAGTCTAGTTTTATTCTAGCTTCAAGGCATACTTCCTTCTGAGAGAGGAGCACAGATGCTGTCCCTTGTATTTCCACACTTCCTGTGGGATTTGTTTCTGACTAATTCATTCTAGATGCTTGTCAGAAGCTGCATGAGTGGCAAGTGCAAACTGTAGCCCTGGAAGGCTTGAGTCTCGGTACAGTACAGCGCTTTTCATGAAACCTCTTCACCTCTAATTGTGCTCGGTTCTAACTCCCATGGGATCGAAGCTAGTTGAAAGCTGGCTTCATGGCGTACTTATTTCTGAGAGTTTAGCATAGGAACTTTCCCTTGAGGTTCTTCACACACCTGTAGGCTTAGCTTCTAACTCCCTTATGTTAGATGCCTAACAGAAGTTGTGTAAGAGGCAAGTGTCAAGCTGCAAGACAGGAAGGCTTGTTTCTCCCAGTTCAATACCCCACTCACCATGGAAATTCCTCACCTAGAGTTAAGCTGCATTTTAATTCTGATAGAGGCTAGTTGAAAGCTGGCTTCAATCATTCTTACGTTGAGAATTGAGCACATGTCCTGTCCCTCGCAGCACCACAATGCCTGTGGACTTACCTTCTAACTCCCTTATATTAGATGCTTTTCTGAAGTTCTATGACAACAGAGTGCATTGCTGCAGCCCCAGAAGTCTTGTTTCCTAGATCAATAATTTTTTTCCTTGGAAACTACTACCTTAGAATGTAGTTAGACTCTACGTCCCATAGGAGCATGTCTAGTTGTAAGGAGGCTTCAAGGCTTACTGCTGAGAGTTGAGCACAGGTGCTGTCCCTCACAGTTCCCACTGCCTGTGGATTTAGTTTCTAACTACATATTTTGGATGCTTGTCAGCAGCTGCCTGAGAGGCAAGTTACAAGCTGCAGGCTTGGAAGGCTTGTGTCTCATAATACAGTACAGAGTTTATTTCTGGAACCTCCTCACCTAGAATTGTGCTAAGTTATAACTCCCTCCTGTAGAGGTGAACCTAGTTGACAGCTGGTTTCAAGGTGTACTTATTTCGAAGAGTTTAGCAAGGGCCTGTCCCTCACATTTCCACAATACCTGTAGAATTAGCTTCTAACACCCTTATGTTGGATGCCTGACAGAAGTGGTGTGAGAGGCAAGTGGCAAGCTGCAGAACAGGAAGGCCTGTGTCTTCAGATTTAATACAGTGCATTCCATGGAAACTCTGTAGATAGAGTTGAGCTACTTGGTAATTCTGATAATAGGGTAGTTGAATAGTGGCTTCAAGGCATAATTACTTCTGAGAGGGGAGCACATGGCCTGACCCTCGTGGCTCCACATTACATGTAAACTTAACTTTTAACTCCCTTATGTTAGGTGCTTTTCAGAAGTTGTGTGAGAGGCAAGTGGCAAGCTGCAGAACAGGAAGGCTTGTTTTCCCAGATTCAATACAGCTTTTTCTATGAAACTTGCTACCTTAGAAATGAGTTAGCCTCTAGCTCCCATAGGAGCGAGTCTAGTTGTAAGCTGGCTTCAAGGCATACTTCTGAGAATTGAGCACAGGTGCTGTCCCTCACATTTCCACAGTGCCTATGGACTTAGCTTCTAACTCCTTTAAGTTAGATGCCTGACTGCCGTTGTGTAAGAGGCAAGTGGCAAGCTGCAGGCTTGAAAGCCTTGCATCTCTGAGTTCAATATTGCCCTTTCCATGGAACTTCTACACCTTGAAAAGAGCTAGCTTCTAACTCCCATAATGGCGAGGCTAGTTGAAAATTGGGTTCATGACCTACTTATGTCTGAGTTTGAGCAATGGGGCTGTCCCTCGAAACTCCATACAGCCTCTGGGCTGAGATTCTAACATCCTTAATTTAGATACTTCTCAGAAGCTGTGTGAGAGGGAAGTTGCAAGCTGCAAGGTAGGAAGACTTCTGTCTCCGAGTTCAATACAGCACTTTCCATAATGTCCTCACCCAGAATGGAGCTAAGTTCAAACTCCCTTAGTAGTGAGTTTGTTGAAAGCAGGGTTCAAGGTTTACTTAATTCTGGGAGTTGTGAAAAGGGGCTGTCCCTCATGGCTCGACATGCCTGTGGACTTAGCGTCTAACTCTCTTATGTTAGATGCTTGACAGAAGCTATGTGAAAGGCAAGTAGCAAGCTGCAGGCCCAGAAGGTTTGTGTCTTCAAGTTCCATACAGTGCTTTCCATGGAACCGCTTCATCTAGAATCGAGCTTGGTTCTAAATCCTATCAGCGTGAGTCTAGTTGAAAGCTGGGTAAAGCCATACTTAATTCTGAGATTTGAGCACAGGTGCTGTCCCTCCCTGTTCCACACTGACTGTGGACTTAGCTCTTAACTCCCTTAGGTTTGATGCTTTTGAGAGGTTGTGTGAAAAGCAAGTAGGAAGCTGCAGGCTTGAAAGGTTGTGTCTCCAAGTTCAATAGAACTTCCAGGGAACCTCCTCACCTAGAATGGATCTGGCTTCTTCTTCTATAGAAGTGAGGCTAGTTGAAAGCAGGCTTCAAGGCATGCTTATTTCTGAGAATTCAGCCAACTGCCTGGACCCCATGGCTCCATGCTGCTTGTGGACTTAGCTTCTAACTCCCTTATTTTAGATGCTTCCCGGAAAATGTGTGAGAGAATTAAGTTGCAAGGTGCAAGGAAGGAAGACTTCTGTCTCTCAGTTCAATACAGTGATTTCCATGGAACCTCCTCACATACAATTGAGTTAGTTTCAAACTACCATAGTACTGAGACTTCAGGGTTTACTTACTTCTGAGAGATGTGAACAGGGCCTGTCCACTGGGGCTCCACATTGCCTGTGGACCTAGATTCTAGTGTCCTTATTTGAGATGCTTGTCAGAAGCTGTGTGAGAGACAAGTTGCAAGCTTCAAGGCAGGAAGACTTCTATCTCTGAGTTTAATACAGCACTTTCTATGGAATGTGCACACACAGAGTGGAGGTGGGTCTAACTTTCATAGCAGAGAGTCTAGTTGAAACCTGGGTTCAAGGCCTACGTAACTCTGAATGTTGAGAATAGGTGCTGTCCCACCCGACTCCACACTGCTTGTGGACTTAGCTTTTAAAAACGTTATGTGAATGCTTGTCGGAAGCTGTGTGAGAGGCAAGTGGCAAGCTGTAGGCCTGAAACATTTGTGTTTCTGAGTTCAATTCAGCACTTCCATGGAGCCCCCTCAACTAGAATGGTGGTAGCTTCTAACTCCAATAAAATTGATGTAGTTGAAAGCTGGGTTCAAGGCAAAGTTATATCTGAGAGCTGAGCAATGGGACTGTCCCTCGAGGCTCTACACTGCCCATGGACTTCTAACGCCCTGATTTTAGATGCTTGTCAGAAGCTGTATGAGAATCCAATGACAAGCTGCAGGCCCGGAAGGCTTCTATCTCTGAGTTCAATACAGCGCTCTTCATGGAAACTCCTCACCTAGAATGGAGCTAGCTTCAAACTCCCATAGTAGAGAGGTTAGTTGAAGGCTGGGCTCAAGGCTTCCTTATTTCTGAGAGTTGTTAACTGAGCCTGTTCCTCATGGCTCAACATGCCTGTGTCTTTAGCTTCTAACTCTCCTGTGTTAGATACTTGTCAGAAGCTGTGTGCAAGGCAAGTAACTTTTATAGAAGTGAGACTAGTTGAAAGCAGGCTTCAAGGCACACTTATTTTGGAGAGTTCAGCAAACAGCCTCTAGCTCATGGCTCCATGCTCCCTGTGGACTTAGATCTAACTCCCTTATTTGAGGTGCTTCTCAGGAAATGTGTGAGTGATATGTTATAAGGTGCAAGGGAAGAAGATTTCTGTCTCCGAGTTCAATACAGTGTTTTCCATGAAACCTCCTCACCTAACATTAGCTAGGATCTCACTTTCATAGGAGAGAGTCTTTTTGAAAGCTGGGTTTAAGGACTACTTAATTCTTTAAGTTGAGCATAGGTGCTATCCCACCCATCTCCACACTGCTTGTGGACTTAGCTTTTAACTCTCTTATGTTAGATGCTTGTCAGATGCTGTGTGAGAGGCAAGTGGCAAGCTATGGGCCCACCAGTTGCAAGATGGCTTCAAGGCATACTTATGTCTGAGAGCTGAGCAATGGGGCTGTCTTTAGAGGATCCACCCTGCCTGTGGACTTAGCTTCTAATGTCCTTATTTTAGATGCTAGTCAGAAGCTGTGTAAGAGGCAATGACAAGATGCAGGCCCAGAAGACTTGTATCTCTGAGTTCAATACAGCACTCTCCATGGAACTCCTCACCTGAATGGAGCCATCATCAAACTCCCATAGTCGTGAGGCTTGTTGAAACCTAGGTTCAATGCTTACATATCTGAGACTTTTGAAAGGACCTGTCCCTCGAGCCTTCACAGTGTCTGTGGACTTAGCTTCTAACTCCTTAATTTTAGATGATTTTCAGAAACTGCATGAGAGACAAGTGGCAAGCTGCAAGGCATGAAGACTTCTGTCTCTGAGTTGAATACCACACTTTCCATGGAGCTTCTTCACCTAGAATGGAGCTAGCTTCAAACACCCATAGCAGAGAGCTTAGTTTAAGGCTTACTTATTTCTGAGAGTTGTGAGTACAAGGCTTACTTATTTCTGAGACTTGTGAATGGGGCCTGTCCCTCGTGGATCCACATGCTTGTGTACTTAGCATCTAAATCTCTTATGTTTGGGCAGCCCAGGTGGCTCAGAGGTTTAGCACTGCCTTCAGCCCAGGGCGTGATCCTGGAGACCTGGGATCGAGTCCTACATCGGGTTCCTTGTATGGAGGCTGCTTCTCCCTCTGCCTGTGTCTCTGCCTTTCTCTCTCTCTCTCTCTCTGTCTCTCATGAATGAATGAATGAATAAAATCTTTTAAAAAAAGAAAAAATAAATCTCTTATGTCAGAAGCTGTTTGAAAGGCAAGTGGCAAGCTGCAGGCCTGAAAGGCTTGTGTCTCCAAGTTCCATACAGCGCTTTCCATGGAACCTCTTCTGCTAGAATCAAGCTAGGTTTTAACTCCCATAAGAGTGAGTCTAGTTGAAATCTGGATCAAGCCATACCTAATTCTGAGATTTGAGCAAAGGTGCTGTCCTTCCCTGCTTCACACTGACCCTGGACTTAACTTTTAACTCCCTATGTTTGATGCTTCTCAGAAGCTGTGTGAAAGGCACATGGCAAGCTGCAGGCCTGAAAGCCTTGTGTCACCAAGTTTGATACAACACTTTCCATGGAACTTCTTCACCTAGAATTGAGCTAGTATCTAACTCCCATAAGAGCGAGGCTAGTTGAAAATTGAGTTCAAGATATACTTCTGTCCAAGAGCTGAGCAAAGGGACTTTACGTTATTTTAGATGCTTTTCAGAAGCTGTGTGAGAGGCAAGGAACAAGCTGCAGGCTTGGATGGCTTCTCTGAGTTCAATACAAGGTCTCCATGGAAACTCTTCACCTAGATAGAGTGAAGCTAGTCTCAAACTCCCATTGTAGTGAGGCTAGTTGAAAGCTGGGTTTAAGGCTTACTTATTTCAGAGAGCTGTGAACAAGGCCTGTCCCTTGCGGCTCCACACTACCTGTGGAGTCAGCTACTAACAATGATATTTTAGGTGCTTGTAAGAAGGTGTGTGAGAGGCAGGAGGCAAGCTTCAGGCCTCAAAGCCTTGTGTCTCTGAGTTCAATACAGCGCTTTCCATGGAAATTCTTCAGCTAGAATGGAGATAGTGTCTAACTCCCATTAAAGTGAGGCCAGTTGAAAATTCTGTTCAAGACATACTAATGTCTAAGAGCTGAGCAATGGGGTTGTCCCTCGAGGCTTCACACTGCCTGTGGGCTTAGCATATAAGGCCCTTATTTTAGATGCTTGTCAGAAGCTGTGTGAGAGGGAAGTAGCAAGCTGCAAGGCAGGAAGATTTCTGTCTCCAAGTTCAGTGCAGCACTTTCTTTGGACTGTCCTCCAAGGAGTCCTCCTCTATCCAGAGTGTAGATAGCTTCAAGCTCCCCTAGTAGTGAGACCAGTTGAAAGCTGGGTTCAAGGCTTACTTATGTCTGAGAGTTTTGACCTGGACCTGTCCCTCGTGGCTCCACATGCATGTGTACTTAGTGTCTAACTCTCTTATGTTAGATACTTTTCAGAAGGTGTGTCAAAGAGAAGTATCAAGCTGCAGGGCTGGAAGACTTAGTGTCTCCAAGTTCTGTACAACACTTCCCTGGAACTTCTTCAGCTAGAATCGAGCTATGTTCTAACTCCCATAGAATGGAGTCTGGCTGAAAGCTGGGTTCAAGACATGATTATTTCAGATATTGCAGCAAATGGCCTGTACCTTGTGACTCCATATTGCCTGTGGACATAGCTTCTAACTCTTCTTTTAGATGTGTGTAAGAAGCTGCCTGAGAGACAAGTTGCAAGCTGCAAGGCAGAAAGACTTCTGTCTCCGAGTTCAATATGGCACTTTCCAAGAAATCTCCTCAGTTAGAATGGAGCTAGCTTCAAACTCCCATAGTAGCTAGGCTACTTGAAAGCTGGTTTATGGCATAATTAATGCTGAAAGTTGAAAACAGTTGCTGTCCCTCCAAGCCCCACAGTGCCTGTGAAATTAGCTTTTAAATCCCTTATGATAGATGATTGTCAGTAGCTGTGTGAGAGACAAGTGGCCCCGACGGCTTGCATCTCCAAGTTCAATACAGCACGTTCCATGAAACCTCCTCACCTAGAGTGGAACTAGCTTCAAACTCCCATAGTAGCAAGGCTAGTTGAAAGCTGGGCTGAAAGCATACTTATTTATTACTGCTGTGAATAGGGTCTGTCCTTCACGACTCCAGATTGCCTGTGGATTTAGCATCTAACTCCCTTATATTTCATGTTCGTCAGAACCTGCGTTAGAGTCCAGATGCGAGCTGCAAGGCAGGAAGACTTCTGTCCCTGAGTTCAATACAGAACTTTTCCATGAAATGTCCTCACCTACAGTGGAGCTAGCTTCAAACTCCCATCATAGAGAGGCTAGTTGCAAGCTGGGTTCAAGGCTTATTTACTTCTGAGAGTTGTGAACTAGGCCTGTATGTCGCAGCTCCACATTCCTGTGTACTTAGCATCTAACTCTCTAATGTTAGATGCTTGTCAGAAGGTGTGTGAAAGGCAAGTAGCAAGCTGCAGGCCTGGAAATCTTGTGTCTCCAAGTTCCATACAGCGCTTTCCATGGAACCTCTTCAGCTAGAATCAAGCTAGGTTCTAATTCCCATAGTAGCGAATCTAGTCGAAAGCTGGGTCAAATCATAAATAATTCTGAGATTTGAGCACAGGTGCTGTCCCTCCCTGCTCCACACACACTGTGGATTTAGCTTCTAACTCCTGTATATTTGATGCTTCTCAGAAGCTGTGTTAGAGGCAGGTGGCAACCTGCAGTCCTGGAAGGCTTGTGTCTCCGAGTTTAATACAGCGCTCTCCTTGGAACCTCTTTACCTAGAATGGAGCTAGCTTCTAACTACCATAAAAGTGAGACTAGTTGAAGCTGGCTTCAAGATACGGTTATTTCAGATAGTACAGCAAACGGCCTTACCTTATGGCTCCATATTACCTGTGGGCTTAGCTTCTAACTCCCTTATTTTCGAATCTTGTCAGAAGCTGTGTGAGAGGCAAGTGACAAGCTGCAGGCCCAAAAGGCTCGTGTCTCCGAGTTCAGTACAGCCCTTTCCATGGAACCTCCCCACCTAAAATTGAGTTGGTCTCAAATTCCCTTAGTAGTGAGTCTAGGAGAATGCTGGGTTCAAGGCTTCCTTATTTCTGAGAGTTGTGAACAGGGCTTGTTCCATACTGCCTGTGGATTTAGCTTCTAACGACCTTATTTTAGATGCTTGTCAGAACCTGGGTGAGAGGCAAGTTGCAATCCGTGAGGCATGAAAACTTCTGTCTCCAAGTTCAATATAGCGCTTTCCATGGAATCTCCTCACCTAGAGTGGAACTAGCTTCAAACTCCCATTGTTGTCAAGCTAGTTCAAAACTGGTTTCAAGGCTACTTATTCCTGAGAGTTGACTACTGGTCTGTACCTTGAGGGTCCACACTGCCTGTGGCTTACCCTCTAACTCCCTTATCTTAGATGCTTGTCAGAAGCTGTGTTCCGTCATTTGTAACGTATAGATCTTTTACCTCTTTCGTTAGGTTTATTTCTAGGTATCTTATGCTTTTGGGTGCAATTGTAATTGGGATTGACTCCTTAATTTATCTTTCTTCAGTCTCATTGTTAGTGTCTAGAAATGCCACTGATTTCTAGGCATTGATTTTTGTATCCTGCCACACTGCCAAATTGTTGTATGAGTTCTAGAAATCTTGGGATACAGTCTTTTGGGTTTCTATATACAGTATCATGTCATCTGCAAAGAGGGAGTTTGACATCTTCTTTGCCAATTTGAATGCCTTTTGTTTCTTTTTGTTGCCTATTTGGTGAGGCTAGGATTTCTAGTACTATGTTGAATAGCAGTGGTGAGAGTGGACATCCCTGTTGTCCTTTCCCCGGATCTTAAGGGAAAGGCTCCAAGTATTTCCCCATTGAGAATGATATTTGCTGTGGGCTTTTTGTAAATGGCTTTTAAGATGCTGAGGAATGTTCCCTCTATCCCTTTACTCTGAAGAGTTTTGATCAGGAATGGATGCTGTATTTTGTCAAATGCTTTCTCTGCATCTATTGAGAGTATAATATGGTTCTTGTTTTCTCTCTTGTTGATATGATCTATCACATCAATTGCTTTACAAGTGTTGAACAGGTCTTGCGTCCCAGGGATAAATCCCACTTGGTCATGGTGAATAATCTTAATGTACTGATGGATCCTATTTGCTATTCCTTTTTGAGAATTTTAGCATCTGTATTCATTAAGGATATTGGTCTGTAATTCTCCTTTTTGGTGGGGTCTTTATCTGGATTTGGAATTAAGGTGATGCTGGCCTCATAGAACGAATTTGAAAGTATTCCATCTCTTTCTACCTTTCCAAAAAGCTTTAGTAGAATAGGAATGGTTTCTTCTTCAAACGCTTGATAAAATTCCCCTGGGAAGCCATCTGGCCCTGGACTTTTGTGTTTTGGGAGGTTTTTGATGACTGCTTCAATTTCCTCCCTGGTTATCGGCTTGTTCAGGTTTCCTATTTCTTCCTGTTCCAGTTTTGGTAGTTTGTGGCTTTCCAGAAATGCGTCCATTTCTTCTACATAGCCTATTTTATTGGCATATAGCTGCTCATAATAAGTTTTTAAAATCGTTTGTATTTCCTTGGTGTTGGTAGTGATCTCTCCTTTCTCATTCATGATTTTATTCATTTGAGTCTTTTATCTTTTGTTTTTAATAAGGCTGGCTAATGGTTTATAGTCTCTATCTTATTAATTCTTTCAAAGAACCAACTCCTGGTTTTGCTGGTCTGTTCCACAGTTCTTCTGGTCTCTATTTCATTGATCTGCTCGAATCTTTATTAACTCTCTTCTTCTGCTGGATGTAGGATCTATTTGCTGTTCTTTCTCCAGCATCTTTAGGTG
Organism: Vulpes vulpes; assembly: GCF_048418805.1. Lineage (NCBI taxonomy): Eukaryota > Metazoa > Chordata > Mammalia > Carnivora > Canidae > Vulpes > Vulpes vulpes. The sequence continues at coordinate 49,878,581 of NC_132790.1, read as the reverse complement.
CAAAGTTAGCTTTTGTATTTGAGTTTTTCCAGTTTCTTGATGGATGCTTGTATTTCCCCTCAGGACTGCTTTTGTTGTATCCCAAAGATTTTGAATGGTTGTATCTTCATTCTCATTAGTTACCATGAATTTTTTAAATTCTTCTCTAATTTCCTGGTTGACCCTTTCATTTTTTAGCAGGATGGTCCTTAACCTCCACGTGTTTGAATTCCTTCCAAACTTCTTGTGGTTTAGTTCTAGTTTCAAAGCATTATGGTCTGAAAATATGCAGGGGACAATCCCAATCTTTTGGTATTGGTTCAGACCCTATTTGTGACCCAGTATGTCAGTATGACCCAGTATGTTATTCTAGAGAAACTTCCATGTGCACTTGAGAAGAATGTGTATGCAGTTGCATTTGGATGTAAGTTCTGTAAATATCTGTGAAATCCATGTGGTCCAAAGTATCATAAAGCTCTTTCTTCTTTGGAGATGTTAATCTTAGATCTATCAATTGCAGAAAGCACCGTGTTCAAGTCTCCCAGTGTAAGTGTATTATTAACTAAGTATGTCGATTTCTCAGCTTTATTTTGAGGACCATTTGAATGGTAAATAGTTTTCCAGCCTTCTATTTTCAGTCTGTAGGTGTGCTTAGGTCTAAAATGAGTCTCTTGTAGACAGAAAATAGATGGGTCTTGCTATTTTATCCAATCTGAAACCCTGCACCTTTTGGTGAGATCATTAAACCCATTCGTGTTCAGAGTTTCTATTGAAAGATAGGAATTTAGTGTCATAGTAATACCTATTCAGTCCCTGTTTTTGTGGATTGTTTCCTTGGACTTTCTCTTTCTTTTACAGAGTCCCCCTTAATATTTCTTGCAGAGCTGGTTTGGTGGTCACATATTCTTTCAGTTCCTGCCTGTCTTGGAAGCTCTTTATTTCTCCTTCTATTCTGAATGAGAGCCTTGCTGAATAAACCATTCTTTGCCGCAGGTTCTTCTCATTCAGTACCCTGCCAGGTCTCTGTGGAGAGGTCTGCTGTTAATCAAATACTTCTCCCCATAAAGTTTAAGGATCTCTTGTCTCTTGCTGCTTTAAGGATCTTCTCTTTATCTTTGGAATTTGCAAGTTTCCCTATTAATGTTGGGGTGTTGAATGGTATTCATTGATTTTACATGGGGGATCTTTTTATCTCCTGGATCTGAATGCCTGTTTCCCTTCCCAAGTTAGGGAAGTTCTCAGCTATAATTTGTTCAAATACATATTCTGGACCTCTGTCCCTTTTGGCGCCCTCTGGAACCCCAATTAAACATAGATTTTTCCTTCTGAGGCTGTCATTTATTTCCCTTACCCTTTCCTCATGATCTTTAAATTGTTTTTCTCTTTTTTCCTCAGGTTCTTACCTTGCCATCTACGTGTCTTTTATGTCTCTCATTCGTTCTTCTACCTCCTTAACCCTTGTTGTTAGGACCTCCAGTTTGGATTGCATCTCATTTAATTGATTTTTAATTTTGGCCTGATTAGATGAATTCTGCAGTCATGAAGTCTCTTGAATCTTTTATGCTTTTTTTCAGAGCCACCAGTAGCTTCATAATTGTGCTTTTGAATTGGCTATCTGGCATCGTTTTGTAATCCAAATTCTGTAACTCTGTGGCAGAGAGTACTGTTTCTGATTCTTTCTTTTGTGGTGAGTTCTTCCTTCTAGTCATTTTGCTCAGTGCAGAATGGCTAAAAACAAGTTGTACTTGATAGAAGCATAAACTCTTCTCACCGTAGCATTCCAGCTGTTCTCTTTTTAAATCTCAGGGCGAATTTGTAGGTTTTCAGGATGTTTTGAAAGTTATCTAGGTAAGCTGGTGGGGACAGGTGATTTAGGAATCCTACTCTTCCACAATCTTGCCCCACCTCTCCTGGTCATGTTTTAGAAGGTATTAACTTCTGCCATTATAAAACAGAATGAGGCAGAAAAAAAACAAAAAACAAAAAGCCATATCTCGTATATCTCCCAAAATTACATTGAGTATGTTGAAGGGAATCTAGAAGTGGAAAATATATCTAAGACATGTAATTGTAGAAATATGAATGTCAAAAAGGAAGAAACTTAAAAATGAAGAGGTGGTGAAATATTGTAGTTAAGTTGGGAAAAGAGAACAAATGTTGGGAATTTTTAGTCTGATACAAAAACGAGTTGTAATGGAGAAAGGAAAAAAAGGAAAAAATAATTTTAAAATGGGGAGGCCTCTAGTTTCTTTTTTTTTAAGGCGTGTGCTCTTTTTTTTAAAAAAAGATTTTATTTTTCATGAGACACACACACACACACACACACACACACACACGAGAGGCAGAGACATAGGGAGAGAGAGGCAGGCTCCATACAGGGCGCCTGATGTGGGACTCAATCGCGGGTCTCCAGGATCAGGCCCTGTGCTGAAGGTGGCACTAACCCGCTGAGCCACCCAGACTGCCCTCTAGTTCCTTTAAAAAAAAAAAGATTTTATTTATTCATGGAGAGAGAGAGGCAGAAACGCAGGCAGAGGGACAAGCAGGCTCCATGCAGGAAGCCCAATATGGGACTCGATCCCAGGACTCCAGGATTATGCCCTGGGTGGAGGAGGGCCCTGAACTGCTTGGTCAGTTTGTGATTTATTGATGCTGATACTCAGGCCTTGACTGCATACACAATCCCTATTACTTATGGGAGATTTAGTAATCAGCAACTGTTGTCATCTGAAACACATAGATGCCAGATTCTGTGCTAGATCTTGATCTTAATTATCCCATGTAATCTTTCTGACATCTCTATGAAATAGGTATTGTTGTTTTATCAGAGATGAGAATAGTCAAATTCAGATCAGATAGTTTACTCAAATCCATCCATGCAGCTAATTTTTGTAAGAATTAGAAATTAAATTAAGGTCTGTTTGAAAACCTCAGTGAAGTGGAAGGAATGCAGGTGATGAACTCATTGTATTTAATTCACTCAGATGTGGTTGCTTTTGATGACACAGGGTGGTTTATATACATTCAATGGTGTTGCAGAGGGAATATAATAGTATTGCACAAGTGGAAGGATATATTATCAGCTCCCTGTTCAGTTGCCACCCCATACACTATCACAGCCTGTGAAGAACACTAGTTCCTTAGGAGAGTCGAGACTCTATAGGTCCCCCAGGTCACAGAGAGAGCACCCACTTTACGTTGTCATGTCCAGAGTTAACATAGACAAAATACTTACTTTGGTTTTTTTCCAAAGGTCCTATCTGTTCAGATGAGACTGTCAGTTTTACTGCCAGTCTAATCTGAATTCCCTTCCATTCCCTCACCACATGGGTTAAAACAAACCCCAGCTCCTTAGTAAGAACTTGGAGGCTGAGCTCTACAACTTATCAATGATATACACAGAAGGTTTTGATAAGTGTATAGAGTGGGTTTTATTTACTTCTCCTTGAAAAACATTTTAACTTGATACTTTCTTAAGATGACTAAAAGCTTTGTCAAGAATCACTGTGCCCCACCCCATTTTTTCATACATTTAGATTCCATCAGGCAATTCAAATTAAAAATTTGAATTTTTAATTCTCAGAGTAAGGGGGAAAATGTGTTTAAAGAATGAGTTTAATGTGTATTATTTTTCTCTGGGCATGCTTCATGTGATCTCTTAATGTATCTGCTTGTTTTAATCCCCATATTGAGGTTTTGAGAAAAGAAATAACAATTATTATTGTTTGAGATCTGAATTCTAAGCCCAGTTTTTTTTTTTTTTTTTAATTTCAGGATAGTACTTTATGCGTGCAAGCACATAATGGTCAAAGAAGAGCCTACCTCCAAGAGGAATAATGTTGAAGTAATCATCAAACTCGAGTCAAGTTGGTCCTCTTTTAGCAGTAAAGTTGGGTAAAGAATAGATTATCCTTCAATTTACCTGGCAAGGATAGCAGCAAAAGAGCACCTTGACAAAAGTTAGCCACTAGGTGGTGCCATCGTTCCTCTCTGTTTGTGTGGTGATGCATTCAGTATGTTGGTCCAGCTTGCCTAAAGAGGTCCAGAGGAGAGATTTCTAAACTTTTGAGGACGTAAGTCCTTTGCATTTGTTTCCCAAGCAATTCAGGAGATTATGAAAACAATTTTCCTTTAAGCAAATAGGAATCTGAGCTTTATGGATACAGATAACTTGATATGTTATCTTTGAAACTTTGAAGGACTTTTTATTTATTTATTAAAGATTTTATTTATTTATGAGAGACACAGAAAGAAAGAGAGAGAGAGAGGCAGAGACACAGGCAGAGGGAGAAGCAGGTTTCATGCAGGGACCCTGATGTGGGACTCGATCCTGGGTCTCCAAGATCACGCCCTGGGCTGAAGGCAGCGCTAAACCACTGAGCCACCCGGGCTGCCCTGAAGGACTTTTTAAAACTCACTGGCAAATATATAAAAATGAATAAATGAAACCCAGGAGGGAAGACAATAGCTCATGTTGTCTTTCTTGGTAAAGCTTTAATGTCCTTTTTGAGGGAGAAAGGACCAGTCTGTCAATAACCAGCTTTGCTCAGTTCTATCAGGAGAATCAGAGAGTTTGAACTTTGATATAGGATATCACATCTCTAACCTCATCCCCTAACCACCACCATTAATTCTATCTCATCCAGCCACTTTATTGGACAGGAGGATAAAACTGGAAAATACAGAGACTTCTATTCTTACTGAGCACTAAATAACTGCTGGTTAAATAAATGAAGAAATGAATGAATGATTGTAATCTCTGTCTGAATACCTCCAACAGTAACAAGGTGATCATCACCCTTCTCAAACTTCCCTCCTGCCACGGTCTTGAGCTGTACTGCCTATATGGATCAATAGTGATCATATTGAAGATCAAGCATTGAGGATGTTTAGGTTTTCTTTTTTCCATACAATGGTTACAGATACATAAGATGCTTCATAAATACCTGAAGAATTGAGTAGATAGAACTGGCTCTAATTAGGAATAATAGATGAAACTGAGCCATGTAAAATAGAGTATGGCACAATTTAAGGGAGAGATTAATGATAAAATCTGCTCATGTGTGTAATCATCTCCTAGGTCTCAGCAGTAACTGTACCCAACCTTAATTAACTCAGAAAGTTAAGCCCATAGGCCTTGTGGGGTCAGAAGAAGCACAGCAAACATACCCTAATGGGTTTTCCACAACTAGGTTGATTGTTGAGAAAAGAAAGAACAGCTTGTACTATTCCAGGTAGTACAAGTACTGTAAGTTGTGACAGCTATAGGTCATGTGTCTATTTTTCTGTCTGACAAAGATGAAGAGCAGCTGGTGACTGGTACAAACTCAGACTGGCTTGTTCAGGCTGTGAACTATGGAGATAGAGCCTCAGCTTTCAGTTTGAGCTTTAAAGGAGGTATCGTGTGTGGTTAATGCTTGCATGTCTGTACAAACTTAACTGGAGCTTAACAGATTTCTGGCTGTAGGTGGGAAAATGAATCTTAATGATTCTAAGAACTCTGTCCTTAATTTCCTGAGTATGAAACAAGTAGATTTTACACCTTTTTCTTTTCCCTCTCCAGTCTCACTGTGGCTACCTTCAATTAAATTAAATCTAATAAATATCAGTGGAGCTCTTATTAAATATCTGATACTCTGCTAGGTACTGAGGAAGTGAGGTGAACATGGCATGCTACCTGTGCCTCCAGGATTAGTTTAATACTGAAAGCAGACATTTGCAACAACATGGATGGAGCTAGAGTATATTATGCTAAGTGAAATAAGTCAGAGAAAGAAAAATATCATATGATTTCATCCATATGTAGAATTTAAGAAACAAAACAGATGAGCATAAGGTAAAGGAAGGGAAAATAAAATAAGATAAAAACATATAAGGAGGCAAACAAAAAGATACTTAAATGTAGAGAACAAACTGAGTGTTGCTTGGAGGGGAGATGGGTGGGGGGAATGGGCTAAATGGGTGGTTGGCATTCAAGAGTTCACTTGTTGGGATGAGCACTGGGTGTTATATGTAAGTGAGAACCCACTAAATTTTATTCCTGAAACCAATATTACACTGTACATTGACTAACTTGAATTTAAATTTTAAAAAATAAATAAATAAAGGCAATCTTTAAAAACAAACAAAAATGCTGAAGACAGACAAGTGGTAATGGTGACAATAGATCTATGAAATAAAAACTACAAGAAACGGTACAGATAAGGGAGGATTTACTCTATTGCTGTAGAATAAAGAAAATTATAGAAAACTTCTTAGTGGAAATGAGAACACCATGCTAAGGAATACAATGGGTCTCCAGCACATAATACCAACTTTTCCCTCCTTTAAGTCGACTAGGAAAAAGCTGATAGGTAAAAGGACTGTCTCATCTATGTAGGTATGGATTCCTTTCAGAATGCCCCCAATCCTCTTCCATCCATGCCAAGGGATAAGCCTCCTATTTCTGACTGTCTGCTTTGCAGCCATAGTACTAATGCTCCTAGGAGGGGTACCATTAGTCTTTGCTTGCCCAACTTCATTTTATTTCATTATTTTTTTTTCCTACAAAACTGTTTGTGATCTTCATTTTATTTCCTTTTGGACACACACACACAAAAGATCCTAGAAAATGTACTTAGCTGGAGTGTTTTTGTCTTCTATAGCCAAAAGTACCAATATTTCCCTTAGGCATTGTTAAAGATTCATCTAGTTATGCCACAGGTTAAAGCATATAATTAAATTGGAAACATAGGTAGTCCAATACACAGGGTTTCCTGCCTATTTTTAGTTGTTCTATACATACTCATTAATTCTGTCCTCATTGTCCTCTACTCCCTTCTTTTCTTTTTCCTCTACTCCCTTCTTAACGACAGCTTCTACCAACCCTCATTTCACAGGCCCTTTCCTTACTTGCCTATTATACCTCAACAAAAGGCATGCTCATATAAACTGTCAAATGACAATAATACAATTTTCTAATGAGTTTGATGTCTTAATTGAAGGGAACACAATCCATGGATTGGAGAAGTACAGTGCCTCAGAAGTGGTGGAACACTTCCCAAGGAATTTAGGCAAGGTCAAGTTATAATATTAGAAGAAGCTATTTGGAAATAGGAAATGATTGGCTAGGAGATCAGGGATTTCCTGTTAGGGCTAATGGGTCATATTTTCTAGGGTCAAGTGAATTTGCTAAAGCTGAGTTAGAGGATTGAGATGGCTGTATTTTTTGTTTCCTTGACAGTGAGACATTTCCCCTGAGTGCAGATTGACTTAGGTCTAGATTTGTGATATGGGCCAAACCACTGGGGCAGGTTTTATTCCCTGGGTCCTGATATAAAACACTTTATAAACACTATGACACTTCTCTACACCAGAGAGTAAAAATGAATAACAAAGGGGAAAGGGGAAAATCATAATGGCTACTGTTATAAGAGTGGCACTGTAATTCACTTTTGGGCACAGATGCAGAATGAGTGATATGAGGATGAAAAACAAGTCCGGTGCATAAAAAATCTCATATTAAGGGAATAAATATCTGCCTTCAGATCCTAGTGAAAATAAATGAGGAATAAATACATAAATATAAAAAATAGTGAAATAAATTCTCAATGTTATATGAAGAAAATTCATGGGATCTTTTAAAGAAATTGCATGTAACAACTAAATATTCCACTATGTGGCAACAATTTCCTTTATATTTCCAGAAAGTCCTCTAAGGTCAGTATCCCTGAGCTAACATAAGATATTTAAAAATTGAAAAATAAAATAAAATAAAAATAAAAATTGAATTATGTCCAACTCAGATTGAGTCTCAAGACTTAAGAAAACCAACAAGTGCTTCTATAAGGGTACTCTTCCCAAATTCTATATTCCAAAGATTTGAGGTGGGTAATAGCCAAGCATTTAAATATTTTTCATTTGATTTAGGCTGTTTCCTTACTTGGGTCTCTGACTTACTCATCTATGTGGAAATAAGCCTTTGACTCCAGAGGGGATTTGGGAAAAGTGTTCACTCTAAAGTAAACCAGGTTATTTTTATACCACAGCTCTTTTTTAAAAATATTTTATTTATTTATTCAGCAGAAACACATAGGAGGCAGGGCAAGATGGCGGAAGAGTAGGGTCCCCAATCACCTGTCCCCACCAAATTACCTAGATAACCTTCAAATCATCCTGAAAATCTACGAATTCGGCCTGAGATTTAAAGAGAGACCAGCTGGAATGCTGCAGTGAGAAGAGTTCGCGCTCCTATCAAGGTAGGAAGACGGGGAAAAAGAAATAAAGACACAAAAGGCCTCCAAGGGGGAGGGGCCCCGCGAGGAGCCGGGCTGAGGCCGGGGCGAGTGTCCCCAGGACAGGAGAGCCCCGTCCCGGAGGAGCAGGAGCTGCACCAACCTTCCCCGGGGGAAAGGGGCCCGCAGGGAGATGGAGCAGGACCCAGGAGGGCGGGGATGCCCTCGGGCTCCCGGGGACACTAACAGGCACCTGCGCCCCGGGAGAGCCCCCGAGCTCCCTAAGGGCTGCAGCGCGCACGGCGGGACCCGGAGCAGCTCGGAGGGGCTCGGGCGGCGGCTCCGCAGAGGGGGCTGCGGGGCGGGAGCGTGAATCCAACAGTGCAGGCCCCGGAGCACAGGGCGCCGGGACACAGCCCAGGATCCGATCCGGCCTCCCCCGGGACAGGCAGAGGCCGGGAGGGCCCAGGACAGCAAGGACGCTCCTACCCCGAGCTGAGCAGATCAGCGGCCCCGCCCGGAACCTCCAGGCCCTGCAGATGGAGAGCCCCGGAGCTACTGCGGGAGCTGACTCCAGGGCTGCAGAGCTGGCCCCGCCACTGTGGCTGTTCCTCCTGGGGCCTCACGGGGTAAACAGCCCCCATTGAGCCCTGCACCAGGCAGGGGCAGAGCAGCTCCCCCAAGTGCAAACACCTGAAAATCAGCACAACAGGTCCCTCCCCCAGAAGACCAGCTAGACCCACCAGTTCCAGGGGAAGTCAAGGGACTTAAAGTATACAGAATCAGAAGATACTCCCCGTGTTTTTTTTTTCATTTTGATTTGTTTGCTTCCCCACCCCTTTTGTCCTTTCTTTTTCTTTCTCTTTTTCTTATCTTTTTTCTTCCTTTTTCCTTTTTTTCTTTTCTTTCCTTATTTCTCTTCTCTCTTTTTCTCCTTTTCCCAATACAACTTGTTTTTGGCCACTCTGCACTGAGCAAAATGACAAGAAGGAAAACCTCACCTCAAAAGAAAGAATCAGAAACAGTCCTCTCTCCCACAGAGTTACAAAATTTGGATTACAATTCAATGTCAGAAAGCCAGTTCAGAAGCACTACTATACAGCTACTGGTGGCTCTAGAAAAAAGCATAAAGGACTCAAGGGACTTCATGACTGCAGAATTTAGATCCAATCAGGCAGAAATTAAAAATCAATTGAATGAGATGCAGTCCAAACTAGAAGTCCTAACGATGAAGGTTAATGAGATAGAATGATGAGTGAATGACATAGAAGACAAGTTGATGGCAAAGAGGGAAACTGAGGAAAAAGAGACAAACAATTAAAAGACCATGAGGATAGATAAAGGGAAATAAATGACAGCCTGAGGAAGAAAAACCTACGTTTAATTGGGGTTCCCCAGGGTGCCAAAAAGGGACAGAAGTACAGAATATGTATTTGAACAAATCATAGCTGAAAACGTTCCTAATCTGGGAAAGGAAACAGGCATTCATAATCCAGGAAATAGATCCCCCCCTAAAATCAATAAAAACCGTTTAACACCTCGACATTCAACAGTTAAGCTTGCAAATTCCAAAGATAAAGATAAAATCCTTAAAGCAGCAAGGACAAGAAATCCCTGACTTTTATGGGGAGGAGTATTAGGGTAACAGTAGACCTCTCCACAGAGACCTGGCAGGCCAGAAAGGGCTGGCAGGATGTATTCAGGGTCCTAAATGAAAAGAACATGCAACCAAGAATACTTTATCCAGCAAGGCTCTCATTCAGAATGGAAGGAGAGATAAAGAGCTTCCAAGACAGGCAGGAAATGAAAGAATATGTACCTCCAAACCAGCTCTGCAAGAAATTTTAAGGGGGACTCTTAAAATTCCCCTTTAAGAAGAAGTTCAGTGGAACAATCCACAAAAACAAGGACTGAATAGATATCATGATGATACTAAACTCATATCTTTCAATAGTAACTCTGAATGGGAATGGGCTAATGACCCCATCAAAAGGCGCAGGGTTTCAGACTGGATAAAAAAGCGGCATCTATTTGCTGTCTACAAGACACATTTTAGACAGAAGGACACCTACAGCCTGAAAATAAAAGGTTGGAGAACCATGTACCATTCAAATGGTCCTCAAAAGAAAGCAGGGGTAGCCATCCTTATATGAGATAAACTAAAATTTACCCCGAAGACTGTTGTGAGTGATGAAGAGGGACACTATATCATACTTAAAGGATCTATCCAACAAGAGGACTTAACAGTCCTCAATATATATGCCCCGAATGTGGGAGCTGCCAAATATATCAATCAATTAATAACCAAGGTTAAGACATAATTAGATAATAATACACTTGGTGACTTCAATCTAGCGCTTTCTACACTCGATTGGTCTTCTAAACACAACATCTCCAAAGAAACAAGAGCTTTAAATGATACACTGGACCAGATGGATTTCACAGATACATACAGAACTTGACATTCAAACTCAACTGCATACACATTCTTCTCAAGTGCACATGGAACTTTCTCCAGAATAGACCACATACTGGGTCACAAATCGGGTCTGAACCAATACCAAAAGATTGGGATCGTCCCGTGCATATTCTCAGACCATAATGCCTTGAAATTAGAACTAAATCACAACAAGAAGTTTGGAAGGACCTCAAACACGTGGAGGTTTAGGACCATCCTGTGAAAAGATGAAAGGGTCAACCAGGAAATTAAGGAAGAATTAAGAAGATTCATGGAAACTAATAGAATGAAGACATCTCAAAATCTTTGAGATGCAGCAAAAGCAGTCCTGAGGGGGATATACATCGCAATACAAGCATCCATCCCAAAACTGGAAAGAACTCAAATATAAAAGCTAACCTTACACATAAAGCAGCTAGAGAATAAACAGCAAATAGATCCTACACCCAGCAGAAGAAGAGTTAATAATGATTCAAGCAGAACTCAATGAAATCGAGACCAGAAGAACTGTGGAACAGATCAACAAAACCAGGAGTTTGTTCTTTGAAAGAATTAATAAGATAGATAAACCATTAGCCAGCCTTATTAAAAGAAGAGAGAGAAGACTCAAATTAATAAAATCATGAATGAGAAAAGAGAGATCACTACCAACACCAAGGAAATACAAACGGTTTTAAAAACATATTATGAACAATTATACGCCAATAAATTAGGCAATCTAGAAGAAATGGACGCATTCCTGGAAAGCCACAAATTACGAAAACTGGATCAGGAAGAAATAGAAAACCTGAACAGGCCAATAACCAGGGAGAAAATTGAAGCAGTCATCAAAAACCTCCCAAGACACAAAAATCCAGGACCAGATGGCTACCCAGGAGAATTTGATCAAATGTTTTAAGAAGAAAGCATACCTATTCTACTAAAGCTGTTTGGAAAGATAGAGATGGAGTACTTCCAAATTCGTTCTATGAGGCCATCATCACCTTAATTCCAAAACCAGACAAAGACCCCATAAAAATGAGAATTATAGACCAATATCCCTCATGAACATGGATGCAAAAATTCTCAACAAGATACTAGCAATAGGATACAATAGTACATTAAGAAAATTATTTGCCATGACCAACTAGGATTTATTCCCAGGACACAGGGCGGGTTCAACACTTGTAAAACAATCAATGTGATTCATCATATCAGCAAGAGAAAAACCAAGAACCATATGATCCTCTCATTAGATGCAAAGAAAGCATTGGACAAAATACAGCATCCATTCCTGATCAAAACTCTTGGAGTGTAGAGATAGAGGGAACATTCCTCAACATATTAAAAGCCATCTACTAAAAGCTCACAGCAAATATAAGTCTCAACGGGGAAGCACTGGGAGCCTTTCCCTTAAGATCAGGAATAAGACAGGGATGTCCATTCTCACCACTGCTATTCAGCATAGTACTGGAAGTCCTAGCCTCAGCAATCAGACAACAAAAATACATTAAAAGCATTCAAATTGGCAAAGAACTGGAGGGCATTATGTTGAGTGAAATAAGTCAATCGGAGAAGGACAAACATATGTTCTCATTCATTTGGGGAATATAAATAAAGTGAAAGGGAATAGAAGGGAAGGGAGAAGAAATGGGTAGGAAATATCAGAAAGGCAGACAGAACATGAGGACTCCTAACTCTGGGAAACGAACTAGGGTTGGTGGAAGGGGAGGACGCGGGGGGGGTGGGGGTGAATGGGTGATGGGCACTGAGGGGGGCACTTGAGGGGATGAGCACTGGGTGTTATTCTGTATGTTGGCAAATTGAACACCAGTAAAAAATACATTTATTATTTTTTAAAAAAGAAACACATAGTGAAGCAGAGACACAGGCAGAGAGAGAAGTAGGCCCTGTGTAAGTAGTCTGATGTGGGACTCAATTCTGGACCCCGGGGATCACTCCCTGAGCCAAAGCCAGATGCTCAACCACTGAGCCATACAGGCATTCCATATCAGGAAGCTTTGGAATGTATATGCATCCTGGAAGGGTTTGATAAGTCTCAGATTTCGATGTCCAATAGGTTTGAAAACAAACCATAATTAAGAAGCCTTCAAACATAAGAGAAGTCTGGACTCATGGCTAAAATAATTAAGTGTACACCTTATAGTCTGGCAATTTTTAAAGTTGCTAGGATTAAACAATATTGTGTTACCAAAGAAGCACACAGAGCTTTAAATTGTTCCCAGTCTTTATGGCTCTGGCTGCAAAATGGATCAGCCTTATTTCAGTTTGACTTCTTATTCAGCAGAGGATGATATCCTACATTCTTTTCATTTATCTTTGAATTTTGCACATGCCAGTCTGAGGTATTAGTTGTGGAAAGTTTCACTGAAAAATAAAACAGGATGGACTCCATAGATTTTGTCATAAACAATTTCAGAAAATGTTATGCACTTTATCTCTTTCTTGAAGATTCATCACGTTCTTAGTCATCTTATACACTCTGAGAAGTTTAAGTCAAAACTTTTTTTGTATTCCTTTAAATATACTTTTTTTAGTCCAGCATTTAAAAAATTAATTTAGCCATTTAAAAAAAGATAAACAGACCTAAAACAGCAAAAAAAACTATTAGAAGTAATAAATGAATTCAGTAATGTTGCAGAGATTAAGACTCAGAAATCAGTTGCATTTCTATACACTAATAATGAAGTAGCAGAAAGAGAAATTAAGCAGTCTCATTTACAATTGCACCCCACAATAATAAAATACCTACACATTGACAAAAGAAATTTTTTTTTTATTTTTATTTATTTATGATAGTCACAGAGAGACAGAGAGACAGAGAGAGAGAGAGAGAGAGAGAGAGAGGCAGAGACACAGGCAGAGGGAGAAGCAGGCTCCATGCACCGGGAGCCCGATGTGGGATTCGATCCCGGGTCTCCAGGATCACGCCCTGGGCCAAAGGCAGGCGCCAAACCGCTGTGCCACCCAGGGATCCCGACAAAAGAAATTGAAAATGACATAAACAAATGGAAAGATATTCTATGCTCATGGATTGGAAGAACCAATAATGTTAAAATGTCTATACTACCCAAAGCAATCTACAAATTCAATGCAACCCCTAGCCAAATACAAATAACATTTTCACAGAATTAGAATAAATAATAATAAAATTTATATGAAACCTCAGGGTCTTTTGATCCTGAATAACCAAACCAATCTTGAAAAAGAACAAAATCTGGAGATGTCACAATCTAATATTTAAAGATATACTACAAAGCTGTAGACATCAGAATGGTGTGGTACTAACACAAAAATAGACACATAGGTCAATGGAATAGAATAGAAAGCACAGAAAAAAACACACACTTTTATGGGCAAAGGAGGCAAGAATATACAATGCGGAGAAGACAGTCTATTCAATAAATGGTATTGGGAAAACAGGTCAGCTACATGCAAAAGAATGAAATTGGATCACTTTCTTATACCAGACACAAAATAAGCTCAAAATAGATTAAAGGCCTAAATGTGAGACCTGAAACCATAAAATTTGCAGAAGAAAACATAGGCAATAATCTCTTTGACATCAACTGTGGCAATTTTTTTTTTACATATGTCTCCTAAGGCAAGGGAAACAAAAGCAAAATTAAACTATTGAGACTACAGCAAAATAAAAAGCTTTTGCACTGAAAAGGAAACCATCAATAAAATAAAAGGGCAATCTACTTAATGTGAGAATATATTCTTAAATGATATACCCAATAAGGGGTTAATATTCAAAATGTATAAAGAATGTACAAAACTCAGCACCAAATAACCCATAAATAATATGATTTTAAAATGGGCAGACTGTCTTAATAGACATTTTTCAAAGAAGACATTTGAATAGACAACAGACACTTAAAAATGCTCAATATCATTGACAGAGGTATATCATGGCTCCTCCAGTCTCACTTAAACTGAGAGGGCAAGAAAGAGGCTCCCTACCCCTACTCCATACATATGACTAACAAGAGGAACATAGGAGAAGTTTAGATTAATCCCTAATAGGAGATTGGCATTTCTAGCTTGATAGACTATGACCAGCAAAAAAGTGACCTGGATGTTAAGGAATCTGCCCAAAATGTCATGTAAGACCCTGTTCTGAGCAGGGAAAGGAGAATCAGTTTTGACCACCAGCAGGGAATGAAGAATTATAAAACAATTTCCAACTGAGACACTCCATGAAGCTAGCTATAAATTTAAAGTTTTCCTCAGGGCAATCAGGAGACATTTGAATTATTTAAAGAAAGAGGGTGGTCTGATCATATTTACATTTAGATAGATTACTTGGCAGCATAGGGAAAATGGAAAGAAGGTAAGGTGTTCTCTCTGTGTATGCACACAGTGGGAGGAGGGGTTTTTGAAATCAAGACAGGAGGCAGACTAGTTGGAAGGTGGAGTAGTGTTAGTGGAAATAGAGACAAGCGGATTTTGAAATGTGAAGTGCATACGTCTTTTGAAGTTAACTGGATATTGGAAGTTGGGGGGAAGAAATAGAATAATTTCCATATTTCCAGCTTGAACAAGAGTGGATGTCAGTACCACTCACCTAAATGAAGAGCATGGAGAATAGCATGCTTGAGGACAAGACAATAATGTTAGCTATAATCCTATGGATTTGAGGTATTTGTGGGAAAATCAAATGAAAGATGATATTTAACTAAGCAGATATATATGCTGATCTAGACTTCAAGAGAGAGTGGAATTTGGAGGTGAGAGATACAGACTTTAGGGTCATTAGCATACATATAATAATTAAAACAATGCAGCCTGGGTGGCTCTGGTTTAGAACCGCCTTCAGCCCAGGGCCTGATCCTGGATATCCAGGATCGAGTTGCACGTTGGGTTCCCTACATGGAGTCTACTTTTCCCTCTGCTTCTCTCTCTCCCCCCCGCCCCTGCATCTGTGTGTCTCTCATGAATAAATAAATAAAATCTTCTAAAAAAATGGACCTGAGTAAGAATAACCATGAAATTAAGGAAGCAAGAGGAGCTGAACAGGAGCTTAACATCAATATTGATGGGGTGGACAATGAAAAAGAAGCTGAAAAGAAAACTCTAACAAGGGGTGTGAGAGAGTTAGGAAGAACATTAAAGAATGTACTGTTCCCAAGAGAAGAAATGGTTTCAAGAAGAGGGCTGGAGTGGTCAGCACTTTCAGTATATATACATGTAACCTCTGTATGTAAAAATGACTGTGGATTTAGCCAAAAGAATTTATGGCGACCTTGAAAATTATAGTCTCAATGACATTGAAGAAACTGGGGCCAGGTTATATAAAATTGAAGAGTGAATAGAAAATGAAGATAAGCGATAGGTGTAGAAAACCACAATATAGTAGCAGGAAGGTTATTATTTTGGAGAGAAGTCATTATTCTTAAGATTGGAGACATTTAAGCATATTTAAATGCAGATGAACCACAAGTTGAAGGGTAGGAGGATGCTGAGATCACTCCATCCCACATTTTCAACTAGATATCATCCACATCCAAATAAATAAGCCAGAGACGGATTTGAAGACTAGCAGAACAAATTTCACAACTACATATAGAGAAGAAGCTGCATCTGAAATGTTTGGGAGGTTGGAATATCTAGCGAGGGTGCCTGCAGGAGAGACAGAACTGTGCACAGAGAGAGCAGAGAAATGGGCCCTCAAACCAGGGAGCTTACATAGGGAGACTAATTTCCATAAGGTTTGGCTTTAAAAATCAGAATTTCTTGCTGCTGTGAACATTGGGGTGCAGGTGTCCTGGCATTTCACTACATCTGTAACTTTGGAGTAAATAGCAGCAATGTCCACAATAGCCAAATGGTGGAAAAAGCCTCGATGTCCTTCAACAGATGAATGGATAAAAAAGATGTGATCTATGTATACACTGGAATATTAGTCATCAGAAAGGACGAATACCCACCATTTGCTTCGATGGGGATGGAACTGGAGGGTAGCATGCTGAGTGAAATAAGTCAGAATAAGACAATCATCATATGGTTTCACTCATATGGGAAATATAAGTAATAGTGAAAGGGATTATAAGGGAAAGGAGGGGAACTGAGTGGGAAAAATGAGAAGGAGAAAAACCATGAGAGACTCCTAACTCTGGGAAATGAACAAAGCATTGTGGAAGGGGAGGTGGGTGGGGGGCTGGGGTAACTGGGTGATGGGCACTGAGGAGGGCACTTGATGGGATGAGCACTGGGTGCTATACTATATGTTGGTAAATTAAACTTAAATAAAAAAATGAAAATTCAGAGGATCTGAATTGTTTGAGTTTGTAAAACCAGTGGGACTTGATTTCAGGAGCTTTGAAAATCAGCTGACTCAGCAGTGAGCCTGGAGGGTGAGGTCATTGCCTTTAAAGAGACAGCAACCTTCATGGAAAGGCAACATAAAACTGACAGTTTATACAATGCTGGAGGCAAATAGGAGACAAATCAGTTCATACTGGTCATGTTGAACCCTTTCTGAAAATGAGGGAGCTGACAGGCTCTATTTTCCTCCTCTAACCCCCAACATAAATTCAGGTCTATCTGCAGGATGGGAAGTTGCACAGATACTAGCCACCCAATCTTCTATCAGTGTGTCACACTCATGACTTATCCTGAGGACTTGCTCACTCCAAGCCTGCTAGCCTTGGCCTTAGGCTGAAAACAAATTTTGTTAAAGCTGCACCTGTGCTATGCCAAGGCAGCAGATGCACAGTTGCTTCAATGCACCATGTCCAACCACCAGACAAATATTACTCTGCACCCAGCCACAAAGCCACAGCCACCCTCAAATGCCATGCCCAGATGCATCTCATTATTGCTGCATGCCATGCTCACCCTCACACCTCTGGTCACTCCAGTTTGCAGCCATCAGCCATTGCAGCACATCAGGTGTTCTGGGATAGGACTAGTGCCCCAGTACAAATTTTGCTAACACCATCACCCTGCATCAAAATTCCATGACAGGCATATTTACATGAAAGGAAAAGTGACTCAGACACAACAGCAAGGCATAAGAAACATACATAGGATACTCTCCTGAAGTGTTATGTTATTTGGAGAGGAGACTTTGCATTGCAGGGAACTCCAGAACCTCTTCCCCATAAAGCCACATTTTTAAAGAGTAGAATACATAGCTGGTTTTCCTAGCACAGAAAGAGACACCGAGTGGCAAACAAAAGTAAGAGACAAGGAAATTTGTCTCAAATGAAAGAACAAGACCATGTCCAGAGATCTAATCAAAACAGATATAAGTAACATGCCAGAAAGATAATTTAAAGCAATGGTCATAAGGATATTCACTGGACTTGGAAAAAAAGTGGAAGATATGAGTGAGAAGCTTATCAGAGAGATAAACAATATATACCAGAGGTAAAGGGCTTAATAACAAAATGAGAAACATGTCTGATGGAATGGGCAGCAAAATGGAAAAAGTAGGGGAATGAATTAATGGCCTAGAAGACAAATAATGGAAAGTAATCAAGCTGAACAAAAGAGAGAGAAAAGAATTATGCAAAACAGGAATGAAATTATGGAACCTATGAAACATAATAAGAGTAGCATTATAAAAGTCCCAGAAGAAGAAGAGGGGACAGAAATATTATTTGAAGAAATAATAGCTGAAAACTTCCCTAATCTGAGGAATAAAGCAAATGTTCAAATCTAGGAAGCACAGAGAATCCCCAACAGGATCAACAGAAACAGATTCATGCCAGGACATATTGTAATGATATTGGCAAAATACAGTGACAAAGAAATAATTTTAAGAGAAGTGAGAGAGAAAGAAGACAGTAACTTATAAGGGAAACCCTCAAGTCTAGTATTTCTCAGCAGGCACTTTGCAAGTCAGAAAGGAAAAGCATGATATATTCAAAGTGCTGCATGGGAAAAATCTGAAGATATAATAATAATAATGTCACAATAAATACATATCTATCAATAATTACTTAGAATGAATATGGACAATACACTACAATGAAAAGACATAGGGTGATAGAATGGATAAAAACAAAAACAGGGGGTACTTGGGTGGCTCAGTGGGTTAGCACCTGCCTTCGGCCCAGGGCATGATCCTGGAGTCCCAAGATCGAGTCCCGTGTCAGGCTCCCTGCATGGAGCTTGCTTCTCCCTCTGCCTGTGTCTCTGCCTCTCTCTCTCTCTGCATCTCTCATGAATAAATAAATGAAATATTAAAAAATAAACAAAACAAAAATAAGACTCATCTTTATGCTGCCTATAAGATACTTCTTTCTTTCTTTCTTTCTTTCTTTCTTTCTTTCTTTCTTTCTTTCTTTCTTTCTTTCTTTTCTAATTAGGCTGTTTGATTTGGTATGATAAATTACATTGGAAGCATTGTCCAAAAATATGATGATACACATTCTTATGTTGTACTATTGAATACCCATTTTTTAATAAAAAGATTTACTTATTTATTCATGAGAGACACAGAGATGGGCAGAGACATAGAGGGAGAAGCAAACTCCTCGAGGGGATCCCGATGTGGGACTCGATCCCAGGACTCCGAGATCACACCCTGAGTATAAAGCAGATGCTCAACAACTGAGCCACCCAGGCATCCCACGACACCCATTTTAGATCTGAAGAAACCTGCATATTGAAAGTGAGAGAATGGAGAAATATCAATTTGGCAAACATGTAAAAAAAACCTGGAGTAATAATATTTGTATTGGTCAAAGTAGAGTTTAAAACAAATATTGTAACAAGAGACAAAAAAGGCAATATATAATAATTAGGGGGAGAATCCAGCAAGATAATATAAAATCGTAAATACTTATGCCTCCAACATAGAAACACCCAAATACATAAAATAGTTAATAACAAATATAAAGATACTAATTAATAGTAATACAATAATATTAGGGAACTTTATGGGATGCCTGGGTGGCTCAGCTGTTGAGTGTCTGCCTTTGGTTCAGGGCATGATCCCGGGGTCCTGGGATCGAGTCCCATGTCGGGCTTCCCATATGGAGCCTGCTTCTCCTTCTGCCTGTGTCTCTGCCTCTCTCTCTCTTTCTGTGTGAATAAATAAAATCTTAAAAAATAATGTTAGGGAACTTTAATATCCCACTTACATCAATGGACAGATCATCTAAACAGACTATTAACAAGGAAACAATGGCTTTTTTTTTTTTGAAACAATGGCTTTGAATGACACATTGGAACAGATGGACTTAACAGATATGTTCAGAACATTCCGTCCTATAACAGCAGAATACACATTCTTTTCAAGTGCACATGGAACATTTTCCTGGGTAGATCACATAACAATCCTCAACAAATTTAAGAATATGAAAATGATACCTTGGATCTTTTCTGACCACAATGCTATGAAACAAAAAAATCAACCACAAGAAAAAAAAAACTAGAATAAGCACAAATACATGGAGGTTAAATAACATGCTACTTAACAATGAATCGGTCAATCATAAAATAAAAGAAGAAATAAAAAATACTAGAAAAAAGTGAAAATAAAGTAGAATGGTTAAAATACTCCAGGATGCAGCAGAAGCAGTTCTAAAAGAAAAGCTTATAGCAATACAGGCGTACCTCAGGAAGCAGGAAAAATATCAAATAAACAACTTAACCCAGCACCTAAAGGAGCTAGACAAAGAAAATCAAGTAAAAACACAAATCAAGAAAACGAAGGAATAGTAAAATTTAGAGCACAAATGTATGATATAGAAGCTTTAAAAACAGTAGAACAGATTAATGAAACCAGGAGCTAGTTCACTGAAAAAAATCAATAAAATTGATAAGCCTTTTGCTAACCTCATTAAGAAAAAAGAACCCAAGTAAATAAAATCACATAATTGAGACGTAATAACAACCAACACTGCATAAATACAAACAATCTAAAGAGAATATTATGAAAAACTATATGTCAACAATTTGGACAACCTGGAAAAATAGATAAATTCCTAGAAATATATAACTTACCAAAGCTGAAACCAGAAGAACTAGAAGGTTTGAACAGATCTATAGCCAGCAAAGAAATTGAAACAATAATCCAAACACTCCCAACAAAAGTCCAGGACCAGATAGATTTACAGATGAACTCTACCAAATGTTTAAGTAGAATTAAGGAGTTAGGCAAGATGGTATAAGAGTAAGGGTACTTGATTCATCTCTTCCCACATACTTACCTAGACAACTTTCAGAACATCCTGAACACCTATGAATTCAACCTGAGATGTAAAGAAAGAACAGCTGAAAATACAGAGAGAAAAGTGAGCACTTCAGACAAGATAGGAAGGTGAAGAATAGAAATGAAAGGGATATATTGGAATATAAATGGTGGCAGAGGTATGAAAAACCACTGCAGGAAAGCGAGGCAGCAGACAATTGGGAACTTTAAAAATGTGCACCTGAAAGAGTCTTCCCTGATTAAAAAGTGCTCAATGGGGAAATAGGGCAAATTGCAGAAGGGGCAGTGAAGCATCAATATTCCTGTAGACACAATAAGAATAGGGGCACCCAGGAGAGAGCTCACCACAAACCGTGTGGTCCGATTGTGGTACAGGGCTGGAGTATGGTAACCCTCTGGGGCATTTGGGAGATCTCAGCTGGTTACACAGACTGCCACCAGAGCTTTTTTATTTTTTTACCCTAGACACAGCAAAGGACAGAGGCAGACTGTCCTCCATTCCCTAGAAGGGCACAAGACAGCAAGAACGCTCCTGCCACTGGGTGCCCTTCAATTGGTGGAGATCAGCACCCCTGCTCCTGTTCCTGGTGGCATCTAGGCCAGAGTGGACTGGGAGACTGCAGTTCGATACCCACAGGGAGTGCTTGGCTCAGGAACTAGAGGTCTGGCCAACACCATTTTTATACCATATTATGTATGTATGTATGTATGTATGTATGTATGTATGTATTGATGTATTGGTGTATTTATTTATTTATTCTTCTCTTTGCCTTTTATCTGGGAAAGGCAGGGCCTCTAGGGAACAAAGGCTTCACAGGATAAACAGTTCATACTGAGCCCGGCACCTGGAAAAGGCAGGGCATTTCCACCCAGGCACACACACCTGAGAATCAGTGCAGCATAACCCTTCCCGAGAGAATTGCTGGAAGAACAAAGGAACAGCACATTTGCTGAAAAAGCAGCACTGGAAAGCTCCAGGAGTGAGGGAAAATAGTATATAGAGCTAGAGGGTTTTTTCCATACAATTTATCTTTCAGGTTAAATATTTCCATTTTTTTCTTTTCCTGCCTTAACTACAATATTTTACCAACTCTTTATTTTTAAGCTTTTTCCTTTTTTACTTTCACATTTCTATAATTACATGTTTTAGATATATTCTTCATTTTGAATTCCCTTCAATGTATTCAATTTAATACTGGTAGATATATGAGATATGGGTTTTTGTTTTTATTTTTTTCTGTCTCGTTTTGTTTTACAATGGTGGAAGTTAGTACCTTCTAACACACCGACCAAGAACAAGTGGAACATCATGTTGTTTCATTCTGTGAGAGTATATTCTCTCTTCCTTCTCATTCTGTCCCCTCTCTTTTATCTTATATTTTGTGTTCTATGTTGGGTCTTTATATAAGTTTTGATGGTTTATATAAAATTGGAATTGAGCATCTTCTAACATAGAGAACAAAATACACTCAGAACCATGAGGATCACCCCTAGGGCCCTTAAGGGACACTATGTTCTCTCTCCACCACCACTTCCTCACCACCTCTACTTTTTTTCTTCTTTTTCTTTTTCTTCTTACTATTTTGTTTTAAAATTTGTGTTTCATTTTAGTGGTCCTTTTGTTTTATTTTGTTCTGTTCTCCTTTTCTATTATTTTCTGTTCTCTGACTTCTTTGGAATTGTCTAGGGTGTATTTTACTTAGGTCGTGGTTGATATTTTTAACTCTTCTCACTCATACTGACACTCTGCACTGGAAAAAAATGACTAGAAGGAAGTATTCACCACAAAAGAAAGAACTGGAAGCAATACTCTGCCACAGAATTACTGAACGTGGATTTAAATACAATGTCAGAAATTCAATTCAGATGTCCAGTTGTAAAGTTACTAGTGGCTCTGGAAAAAATCATGAAGGATTCTAGAGACCTCGCTACTGCAGAATTGAGATCTAATCAGGCCAAAATTAAAAATACTTTAACTGAGTTGTAGTCCAAACTGGATGCTCTAACTGCTGGGTTAATGAGGTGGAAGAGAGAGTGAGTGACATAGAATACAAGTTGATGGAAGAGAAGAAAGCTGAGTAAAAAAGAGAAAAACAATTAAGAAAGTACAAAAAAGGCTTAGGAAAATAAATGATAGGTTGAGAAGGAATAGTATACTTCTTGGGATTCCAGAAGAGGCTGAGAGACAGAGAGGACCACAAAAGTATATTTGAAAAAATCATAGCTGAGAACGTGCCAAATCTGGAGAAGGAAGCAGGCAATCAGATCCAAGAGATAGAGAGGACCCCCCAAAAATCTAAAGAAACCCATTCAACACCTCGAGATTTAATAGTTTCACTATTAAATTCCAAAGATAAAGAGAAAATTCTTGAGACAAGAGAGTCTTAACTTATATTGAGAGAAAGAGCAGAAATATTCAAAGAAACTTGGCAGTCCAGAAAGGGCTGCCAGGGTATATTCAGGGCACTGAGAAGAACATGCAGTCAAGAACACTTTATCCAGCAAGGCTTTCATTCAGAACAGAAAGAGAGATAAAGAGCTTCCAGGATAGACGGAAACTGAAAGAATATGTGACCACGAAACCAGCTCTGCAAGAAATATTAAGGGGGACACTGTAAAGGAGAGAGGAAGCCCACACAAACAATTCAAAAAACAGGGAGTGACTAGGTATTACAGTGACACTAAATTCATATCTTTCATGGTTGCTTTGAACATTAATGAGCTAAATGATGACATCAAAAGATGCAGGATGTCAGACTGGATAATAAAGCAAGACTCATCTCATTTTAGACCTGAGGACACCTTCAGTCTAACAATGAAGGGGTTGAGAAACATTTATCATTCAAATGGTCCTCAAAAGAAAGCTGGGGTAGCAATCCTCATATCAGATAAATTACAGTTTATCCCAAAGAGTATAGTAAGAGTTGAAGATGGACACTATATCATACTTAAAGGGTCTATCCAATAAGAAGATCTAACAATCATGAATATTTATTCCCCTAATGTGAGAGCATCCAAATATATCAATAAATTAATAACCAAAGTAAAGACATACTCAGATAATAATACACAAATAACAGGAGATTTTAACACGGCACTTTCTGCAAATGACAGATATTCTAAGCACAAAAAAGAAACAAAGGCCTTGAATGATACACTGGACCAAATAGATATATACATAACTTTACATCTGAACACAACTGAATACACATTCTTTTCCAGTACACATGAAACTTTTCCAGAATAGACCACATACTGGGTCACAAATCAGGTCTCAACCAATACCAAAAGATTGGGATTGTCCCCTGCATATTTTCAGACCACAATGCTTTGAAACTAGAACTCAAGAAGAAATTTGGAAGAAACCCAAACACATGGAGGTTAGAGTATCCTACTAAAAGATGAATGGGTCAACAAGGAAATTAGAGAAAAATTAGACTCATGGAAACTAATGAAAATGCAACTATTCAAAATCTTTGGGATACAGCAAAATCAGCCCTAAGAGGGAAATACAGCACAATGCAAGCCTCCCTCAAAAAATTGAAAAAAAAAACAACTAAAATACAAAAGCTAATCTCGTACCTAAAGAAACTGGAGAAAAACAGCAAGTAAAACCTACACTAAGCAGAAAAGAGATAATAAAGATTCAAGCACAACTCAATGAAATAGAGACCAGAAGAACTGTGGAACAGATCAACAAAACCAGGAGTTGGTTCTTTGAAAGAATTAATAAGATAGATAAGCCCCTCTCCAGCCTTATTAAAAAGTAAAAAAAAAAAAAAATGACCCAAATTAATAAAATCACGAATGAAAGGGGAGAGATCACAACCAATACCAAGGAAATACAAGCGATCAGAACATAAAGACTCCTAACTCTGGGAAACGAACTAGGGGTGGGGAGGGGGGCAGGGGGTGGGGGTTAATGGGTGATGGGCACTGAGGGGGGCACTTGACGGGATGAGCACTGGGAGTTATTTTGTATGTTGGCAAATTGAACACCAATAAAAAATAAATTTATTATTAAACAAATAATAAAAAATAAATAAAATAAAATTTTAAAAAACGTATGAATGTTATATGTCAACAATTAGACAATCTAGAAACAAGGGGTGCATTTCTGGGAACTCACAAATTACCAAAACTGTAACAAGAAGGAATAGAAAACTTGAATAGGTCAATAACCAGGGAGGAAATTGAAGCAGTCATCAAAAACCTCCCAAGACACAAAAGTCCAGGGCCCGGTGACTCTCCAAGGGAATTCTATGAAAAGTTTGAAGATAATAATACCTATTCTACTAAAGTTGTTTTGAAGGATAAAAAGGGATGGAATACTTCCAAACTCGTTTTATGAGGCCAAAATAACCTTGATCCCAAAGGTAGACAAATACCCTACCAAAGTGGAGAATTACAGACCAATATCCCTGATGAACATGGATGAAAATATTCTCATCAAGATAATAGCCAGTAGGATCCAACACTACATTAAGAGGACTATTCACCATCAACAAGTGTGAATTATCCCTGGGATGCAAGGGTGGTCCAACACCCATAAAACAACGTGATATATCACATCAACAAGAGAAAAAACAAACACCATATGACCCTCTCAATAGATGCAGAGAAAGCATTTGACAAAATACAGCATCCATTTTGATCAAAACTCTTCAGAGTGTAGGGATAGAGGGAACATTCCTCAGCATCTTAAAAGCCATCTATAAAAAGCCCACAGCAAATATCATTCTCAATGGGGAAAAACTGAGACACTTTCTTGTGAGACCAGGAACACGACAGGGATGTCCACTTTCACCATGACTATTCAACATAGTACTAGAAGTCCTAGCCTCAGCAATCAGACAACAAAAAGAAATAAAAGGCATTCAGATTGGCAAAGAAGAGGTCAAACTCTCTCTCTTTGCAGATGACATGATACTGTACATAGAAAACCCAAAATATTCCACCCCAAATTGCTAGAACTCATACAGCAATTTGCAATGTGTCAGGATACAAAATTAATGCCCAGAAATCAGTGGCATTTTTATACACTAACAATGAGACTGAAGAAAGAGAAATTAAGGAGTCAATCCTATTTACAATTGCACCCAAAAGCAGAAGATACCTAGGAATAAACCTAACCAAAGAGGTAAAGGATCTATATTTTAAAAACTACAGAACACTTAAGAAAGAAATTGAGGAAGATTAAAGAGATGGAAATACGTTCCATATTCATGGATTGGAAGAATAAATATTGTGAAAATGTCTATGCTATCCAGGGCAATGTACACGTTCAATGCATTCCCTTTCAAAATACCATGGACTTTCTTCAGAGGTGGAACAAATCATCTTGGGGGATCCCTAGGGGGCTCAGCGGTTTAGTGCCTACCTTCAGCCCAGGGCATGATCCTGGAGTCCTGGGTTTGAGTCCTGCATGAAGCCTGCTTCTCCCTCTGCCTGTGTCTCTGCCTCTCTCTCTCTCCCTCTCTCTGTCTCTCTCTCCTTGTGTGTCTCTCATGAATAAATAAATAAATAATCTTAAAAACCAACAAATCATCTTAAGATTTGTATGGAATCATAAAATAACCTGAATAGCCAGAGAATATTGAAAAAGAAAATCAATGCCAGGGGCAGCAGAATGCTGGATTTTAAGCTGTACTACAAAGCTATGATCACGAACACGGTGTGGTACTGGCACAAGAACAGACACATAGATCAATGGAACAGAATAGAGAACCCAGAACTGGAATTCAACTCTATGGTCAACTAATATTCAACAAAACAGGAAAAAATATCCATAGGAAAAAGGACAATCTCTTCAATAAATGCTATTCAATATTCAATAAATGGTGCTCGGAAAATTGAACAGCCACATGCAGAAGAATTAAACTAGACGATTCTCTTACAACAGACATAAAGGTAAATGCAAAATGGATGAAAGATCTAAATGTGAGTCAAGAATACATCAAAATCCTAGAGGAGAACACAGGCAACACCCCTTATGAACTTGGCCACAGCAACTTCTTGCAAGATACATCCATGAAGGCAAGGGAAACAAAAGCAAAAATGAATTATTGGGACTTCATCAAGATAAAAAGCTTCTGCACAGCAAAAGAAACAGTCAACAAAACTAAAAGACAACCTACAGAATGGGAGAAGATATTTGCAAATGACATATCAGATAAAGGGCTAGTACCCAAGATCTATAAAGAACTTACTAAACTCAACACTCAAGAAATAAACAGTACAATCATGAAATGGGCAGAAGACATGAACAGAAATTTCACCAAAGAAGACATACAGATAGCAAACAAGCACATGAAAAATGCTCTGCATCACTTGCCATCAGGGAAATACAAATCCAAACCACAATGAGATACACACATTAGATACACACATCTCACATCACTGAGAATAGTGAAAATTAACAAGACAGGCAACAAGTGCTGGGGAGGATGTGGAGAAAGGGGAACCCTCTTGCACAATTTACCAATGTAAATTGGTGCAGCCACTCTGGAAAACAAGATGGAGGTTCCTCAAAGAGTTAAAAATAGAACTACCCTACAACTCGGCAATTGTGTTAGTGGGTATTTACCCTAAAGATACAGATGTACTGAAATGCCAGATGCCTGCGCCCCAGTGTTTATCGCAGCAATATCCACAATAGCCAAACTGTGGAAGGAGTCACAATGTCCTTCGATAGATGAAGGGATAAAGAAAATGTCCACATATATATGAATATAATATTCACATATATATATATGAATATTACTCAGTTATCAGAAAACATGAATACCCAGCACATATATATGAATATAATATTCACATATATATATATGAATATTACTCAGCTATCAGAAAACATGAATACCCACCACATATATATGAATATAATATTCACACATATATATGAATATTACTCAGCTATCAGAAAACATGAATACCCACCATTTGCTTTCATGTGAATGGAACTGAAGGGTATCATGCTGAGTGACGTAAGTCAATCAGAGAAAGACAATCATATGTTTTCACTCATATGGGGAATATAACAAATAGTGAAAGGGATTATAGGGGAAAGGAGAGAAAATGAGTAGGAAAAATTAGAGAGGGAGACAAAACATGAGAGACTCCTAACTCTGGGAAACAAACAAAGGGGAGGTGGGGGGGTTTGGGTAACTGGGTGATGGGCACTGATGGGGTCAGCCTTGGGTTTATACTATAGGTTGGCAAATTGAAATTAAATTAAAAAAATAAAATGAATTATTAGATACTAAAAGCATAGTAGAATCCACATAATGACTAAACACATTAAAAATCTATTAGATTGGAATTCTATCAGCATACAATATATGTCAATTTGTATGCAAAATCCTAAATATTGAAAGTGTTGGGATTTTTGTTTTGTTCTGCTTTTATATTTCCATCATTGAAAGCATTCTCTGCCCCAGACAGGTTTTATTGACCTTTCATTTTAGATCTCTATCACAGCACTTACACATTACATAAAAATGATTGGATTTTTTAGTCAGTCTCCCTTTGTTTGAGTTTGAACTTCCGAAGGATGGCAAGGATGTTTTATTTATTTTTATGCCATTATGAATAGTATTTGGGTACACAATCAATGTTTAATAAATATTGAATAAGTGAACTCTGTGTTTTCTGCCCACTCACCCCCCCCAAATGTATTTGGATTATCAAAAGAATGGATGACTTGAGAGACAGTTTAAACATGCTTTTGGCTTGCAGCTTAGTGGAGCTCATGTTTAATACCAATTAAAGACTTATTCTTTCATCATTTAGCTACCTATTTTTTTCCTTTTTTTACCTGATTTCTCAACCTCAGTAGTGTAAACATTTTGGACTAGATAACTCTTTTTTGCATGCATGTGTTGGTGGATGGGGGGTGGTGCTTCCTTTTGCATTATGGATTGTTTAGCAGCCTTCTTGGCCTCTATACACTTAGCATCTACCTTGTTATGACAATCAAAAATGCCTCCAGATTACCAAGTGTCCCCTGTGGGGTAAAATCATTCCAGGTTGGAAACTACTGCTTATGTCTGTCTGGAACTGTATGATACAAAGGGGAAAGGAAAAGAAAGTAAAGCAAAACTAAACAAAACTCCAAGACAAGTCAATTGGCATATACAACATTACATGACTAGAAGTGAGAGCCAGAATCAAGTCTTCAGTTGGATTACATTGGAAATAATGCCTACTCAAACTTTATGGTGGGAATTGTATGTAATTGTATACCTGATAGACTTCTTGGCATATTGGTGTGTGGAAGCACTTGTGATTATGGATGCTGATGTAGAACAGCTTTGGAAAAGATATGTAACTTAGGAAAAACAGATATCAAAGTCATTTTGGGTTTGCTATTATGATGTTCACTTGCTTTAGTGGTAGTTTTCATGTTCCAGTATTTCTAGTTTCCATCTTCTGAATCTTTTCTTAGATGTTACACTCTAGTTGCTTCACCATACTGAAATCAGTTTGTCCATCAGTGTGCTGAGGTAAAACCCCTGCATGCAGTAAGGGAAAAATGCACATTAGTAATTTAAGCATTTAATTTATCCCAGAACTATTGCAATAACATAGCTTCATCAACATGTGAATAATGGTCTTTTCTGTTTTCTCCTAGAAATAAAGTTAACACCAACATGATAGCTTTCATCTTTAGAAAAATTTGCAAAGGAAGGATTATATTATTTATATCAACACAGAACATTCTTCTTGACACACAGAATGAAAGAACAAAGTGGCCCTTTTTGTGTGTGTTTGAAATCCTCTCACTTCTTTATCTTGTGTTACCACTTACAAAAAGATAGAATGTTAATTATTTTTAATGTAGTTATTCACTTTTATCAAATTTTAATTTGTTCTATTAAAATTCTTTTTAACATAATGGAGACTTACTACCACCAGAGTCAACATTTGACAAAAGTCATTACATCTTCTAGATTACTTTAGCCATCTTTAGTTTTGATTTTGATGTAAAAATAGAATTGGGGTAATTAAGTCTAACTCTATAGTTGTTGACAAATAATTGAAAGAAGATACTAAATTTTAAACAAAGGAACACTATGATTTTTAATATTTTAATTTTTTATTTAAATGCCAGTTAGCTAACAGTGCAAAATTAGTTTCACTTGTACATTGTAGTAATTCAACCCTTCCATATATCAAATGGTGCTCATCACAAGTGTAATCCTTAATCCTCATCATCTAGTAAAAACAAAGAAAAGCACAATGCCAATTCTAAGGAACACTGAACTTTAAAACCTATTTCTTTTCTCATATCCAAATTTTTGCATTAACCAAATCTTAAGGAGAAGCTTTCTTAAAAAGCACACTAGTGTATAATATGCATTTTCTAGAAACATGAATGCCAAGTAACTTTCCAAACTGGGTATGTAGTTTAAGTTGTTGATTCTGCCTCATTTCCTGGCCCAGGCTTGAATATGAAAGGTCATGTTGTCCTGCATGATAGGTCTCCATGGTCTTGGATGTACTTTCATTTTACTGTGGGAGAAGGAAAGAATAAAGAACTGTTTTCCCCTGCTTTCAAGCAGGGGCAGCTCATCTTTTGACAATCTTGCTGCGTTTCTTCTGGTTTTGGAAGCAGCCTACACAGAATCCTGGACATCTACCCCCTGGGACTCCTCCCTGTGTCTGAGAAGAATTTGAGATAAAATTTGAGACAGGGGTAATACAGGCCAAAAGGCAGCTATCCACTTCTGCTCAAGTATCATCTGAATGTTAATGTCCTGACTCTCCACCACTGCCCTGGCCCCCCAGTCTCTAGCCCCCACCTCCATTATTTGCCTTGGTGTAGCTGTCTTAAAAATGTACCCCTATCACTTCTTCAGGACTTCCTCAAAGACCTTCCACAATCCTCTGCACTACCCAGTCCCATGACAACTCCACACACTGCTTCATCATCTGCCAGTCCCATGAGCATGACTTCTTGCCCCAGAAGCCCTTATAAATAAGCCTAGTTTCCTTTGCCTGTGTGTAAAGAGGCCACAGTTGAGGATCTCTTCCTTTGGAAGGAGAATTTACTCCTTTGTAAGAATGGTAAAGAAAAGGGCAGCCCTGCTGGCCCAGCAGTTTAGCCCTGCCTTCAGCCTGAGGGGTGATCCAGGAGACCCGGATGGAGTCCTGCATCGGGCTCCCTGCATGGATCCTGCTTCTCCCTCTTCTTGTGTCTGCCTCTCTCTCTCTCTGTGATGTCATGAATTTTTTAAAAAAAGAATTGTAAAGAAATCATACAGGCAGCCTTGCATGCTTAAAGAATATAACTTTTTTAGTTATCAGACAGGTAATATCTAACATCTTGCTTTTTATCAGTAATGGAAGTTGTGTTCACATTTATCTAAACTTAAAGACACAGCTATTCTCATTTAATGATGTAGTTTCTGAAAAAAAAAAAAGAAAAAGTACTGTTGCTTGTCAGTGTTCTGCAGTAACAGTGAAGATGTCTGCACTAGTCTCTAATGGAGGCATGATTCAAATACATCCTTGTCTGATTCCAATATCTGTGTTCTCTAACACTGGGCTCTCCTTCTCCAGACTACATAGATCCATATAAGTCCTAGCTCTGGAACAGAGTTGTTACATTTTCTTGGTTTAGCTCAGTTACTTCACTTATTTAAAGAGTATGGTAATATCTACCTTAGAGGACATTTGTAGAAATGAGAGAGATAATGGATGTGGAAAGGAAAATATTTAGATATTTAGGATATGGTGTATTGTTGAGCTTAAAGTAATGCTTATGGAGTGGCTTCCAAACAAAGCTTTTCACAATTGAATTTTAAAAAGTGTGTCTGTATCTTTGTGTTCTGATTTTTTTAAAAAGTAACTTTGGGTTACATATTATTTTGTGACATAATTGAGTTTCAAACAAAACACCTGGATTTCCTTTGCCAACCTGGATTAATAGTTTGTCATTCTGATCCTCAAGGAGGAAACAATAAAGGTTGGGACAACATCTGGCATGTTTATCATGAGCAGCCATATGGACAAAACAAACTTGAAGCTTTAGTCAAGGTTTTTATTTATGGAAAGAATGTCATGTATTTCAAGAAATTGAATACTAATACTTTTTGAATGTTGCGATAACTACCAGGTATTAGAAATATTGGATGAGCAAGAGAAATAAGATATAAAATAAAAGTGGCTGAAAAGAAATGATAAAGCTTAAGGGCTGATCCATATGAAGATCATGTGAGAGTCATTTTATAACCATAAAAGGATTCTCCTTCTCAAACTTTGCCCAGTGCAGACGACATTTTCCCTGCCTGCCTAATTTAGAAAATGTTTTCTCTTTATTTTCTTTCTCAGTCCCCTTGTAATTATTTAAATACCTTAAAGGAAATAATTCCATGTTCTAATGTCCTTTTTTATTCTCTGGCCTCCTTTTATATGAAAGGAGGCCAGAGAATGACAGGCTATGTCTTTTTTTTTTTTTTTTTTTTTTTAAATCATGCCTTAGGTTCTAGTACTGGAGAACCTTCTTTGCTCTAAGTATCACTGTCTTCCGGCCTTTCACTTTTAAAAGGGACGCCCTTATGGAGGGTTCTTCTAGCATGCAGATGATTAGTTTCTCAGATATTTTACTGAAGAATCTTATAATGGAAATAGAACTTGTTTCTAAGTCAAACATACCTGAATTCATTTTAAATTTCAGGTTGCTATTTCAAAACAATACATTTATTTATTTGCTTGAGAGAATCTGCAGTAGGCACAAAACCCAACTTGGAGGTTGATCTCAAGACCCTGAGACAACAACCTGAGCTGAAATAAGGAATTGGGTACCTAACCACCTGAGCCACCCAGGAGCCCTATCAGCCTTGCCCCTTTTTAGCTTTGTGATTATAAATGAGAATCTGAATTTTTTCCTCTATGTAACAGAAAAAATAATAACTATATTGTAGGCTAGTTCATGTAGTTCTTACCATATACTGGAAAGTAGATCTGAGTTTGCCATATAGGAACCGCTTGATAAATACTTCCCTGCCACCATGCCCATCTTTGTTCCCCATGATTAATCAGTTTCAATCACAGGGGGAGGAAAGAAAAAGGAAAGTAGGAAGCTAGAAATGGCTATCACTTTAGCAATAGTCATGTCAGTTATACCTAAATTTAACCAACATCTCTCTTGGGTTAGCAGCCCTCTCATGCTAGAGGGAGTAGTTAATATTTAATTTAGTTTTTGCAGTAGTATTTAAAAAGTTAGTATCTTTTTTGCTTTTGTTTCTCTTGCCTTCATGGATGTATCTTGCAAGAAGCCACTGTGGCCAAGTACAAAAAGGGTGTTGCCTGTGTTCTCCTCTAGGATTTTGATGGAATCTTGCCTCACCTTTAGATCTTTCATCCATTTTGAGTTTGTCTTTGTGTATGGTGTAAGAGGATGGTCCAGTTTCATTCTGCATGTGGATGTCCACTTTTCCCAGCATCATTTATTGAAGAGACTGTCTTTTTTCCAGTGGGTAGTCTTTCCTCCTTTGTCGAATATTAGTTGACCATAAAGTTGAGGGTCCACTTCTGGGTTCTCTATTCTGTTCCATTGATCTATGTGTCTGTTTTTGTGCCAGAACCACACTGTCTTGATGACCACACCTGTGTAGTACACCCTGAAATCTGGCATTGTGATGCCCCCAGCTATGGTTTTCTTTTTTAATATTCCCCTGGCTATTCAGGGTCTTTTCTGATTCCACACAAATCTTAAAATAATTTGTTCTAACTCTCTGAAGAAAGTCCATGGTATTTTGATAGGGATTGCATTAAACGTGTAAATTGCCCTGGGTAACATTGATATTTTCACAATATTAATTCTGCCAAACCATGAGCATGGAATATTTTTCCATCTCTTTGTGTCTTCTTCAATATCTTTCAAAAGTGTTCTGTAGTTTTTAAGGTATAGATCTTTTACCTCTTTAGTTAGGTTTATTCCTAGGTATCTTATGCTTTTGGGTGCAATTCTAAATGGGATTGTCTCCTTATTTTCTCTTTCTTCAGTCTCATTGTTAGTGTATAGAAATGCCACTGACTTCTGGACATTGATTTTGTATCCTGCCACGCTGCCAAATTGCCGTATGAGTTCTAGCAATCCTGGGGTAGAGACTTTTGGGCTTTCTATGTAGAGTATCATGTCATCTGCAAAGAGGGAGAGTTTGACTTCTTCTTTGCCAATTTGAATGCCTTTTATTTTGTTTTGTTGTCTGATTGCTGAGGGTAAGACTTCTAGTACTATGTTGGGACTTCATCAAAATAAGAAGCTTTTGCACAGCAAAAGAAACAGTCAACAAAACTAACAGACAACCTGCAGAATGGGAGAAGATATTTGTAAATGACAAATCAGATAAAGGACTAGTATCCAAGATCTATAAAGAACTTATTAAACTCAACAACAAAGAAACAAACAATCCAATCATGAAATGGGCAAAAGACATGAACAGAAATCTCACAGAGGAAGTCATAGAGATGGCCAACAAGCACATGAGAAAATGCTCCGCATCACTGACCATCAGGGAAATACAAATGAAAACCACAATGAGATACCACCTCACACCAGTGAGAATGGGGAAAATTAACAAGGCAGGAAACCACAAATGTTGGAGAGGCTGTGGTGAAAGTGGAATCCTCTTGCACTGTTGGTGAGAATGTGAACTGGTGCAGCCACTCTGGAAAACTGTGTGGAGGTTCTTCAAATAGTTAAAAATAGAACTACGCTACGACCCAGCAATTGCACTTCTGGGGATTTACTCCAAAGATACAGATTCAGTGAAATACCAAGACACCTGCACCCCAATGTTTATAGCAGCAATGTCCACAATAAGCAAACTGTGAAAGGAGCTTGAGTATCCATTGAAAGATGAATGGATAAAGAAGACGTGGTCCATATACACAAGGGAATATTACTCAGGCATTTGAAATGACAAATACCCACCATTTGCTTCGACGTGGATGGAACTGGAGGGTATTATGCTGAGTGAAATAAGTCAATCGGAGAAGGACAAACATTATATGGTCTCATTCATTTGGGGAATATAAAAAATAGTGAAAGGGAATAAAAGGGAAAGGAGAAAAATGAGTGGGAAATCTTAGAAAGGGAGACAGAACATGAGATTCTCCTAACTCTGGGAAATGAACAAGGGGTAGCAGAAAGGGAGGTGGGCAGGGGGGCTGGGGGGGACTGGATGACGGGCTCTGTGGGGGGTCCTTGATGGGATGAGCATTGGGTGTTATGCTATATATTGGCAAATTGAACTCCAATAAAAAAATAAATAAGAAGTTAGTATCTTCAAATGACAGCTCATTTTTTAGGAGGTAGTGGTATCTAGGGTTTTATGCTATGGAGACAAATGAGGCAGAATCCCTTCCTTCAAGGAGAGTACAGTCTTGAGATAGCAATTCTTAAAATTTCAGGTTTCACAGGGCTATAAAAGGTTTTCTTTTTTTTCTGGATGTAACCATCAGTGCATAATGTCTGATCAAACCATATTTCAAAAAAACAAAAAACAAAAAAAAACATATTTCCTTTCATTTTTTCAGACTGAAATCCTTGATTTCACTTACCACAAAATTCTGAAGCCTCAAGGACTTGTGCAAATGTAGGTGAAGAGATAAAGCTACGTTCTGCTGGCAGCACTTCTTTCATCTTCCCTCCACCTCATGTGGTGATGGGACATGCCACCTGACCCTCTGTTAATGTAAGTCTACAAATTCTCCTCTCAATCCTCCACAGAATAATGGCAGCCTGGCCATTTCCACAGCTGAGAGCCACACCACTTAACTTTCACTAAGACCAGCACAATGTCTGTGCTTTAAAAAATTCAATAATGTGGTTGGTGTTTAAAAAACAGTAGTAAACAAGACACAGCCTGCTGTACAGAAAGCTTACATTTTAGTGAGAGGAGGTGAAAGTACACAAAAAACTTAAGTACCTGGAAGTATTTCCTCTAAGGTACTTAAATAATTAAATAATGAACCCTGGATATTGTATAAGACTGATGAATCACTGAGCTCTACCTCTGAAACTAATAATACACTATACCGTTAATTAACTGAATTTAAATTAAAAATAGTAAAAAAAATAAAATAAAAAGAAGACATTTTCTAAATAGGCAAACAGGGAAAATTATGTTTCTGTCTAAAAAAGCAAGTCATTCTAAGGGATAGAGCAGGAGTCATCCAGGTGAAGGAGCCATTGGTTTAAAGGCTCTAAAGAAAACAAAGAACCTAGTGCATTTAGAGGAAACCAGAAAGGATTGTGGATAGTCTGAGAGAAAGACATTTGAGGAAGAAGGCTGAGAGGTGGATTGAAAATGGAAGCTGGGAAAGAAATGTACCTCATGGCTTTCTTCTCTTTTTTCATGAAACAGACTAGATGGAGATACCTTCAAACAAACTTCAGGCCAATACATCTGGTACTTGTCTTGAGGCCATTGGCATCAGTTTTCCCTGCAGATGTCAGAGGGAAGGTGCAATAAGATAAGCTGCCTTAAGCCCCTCATTCATTTCTGAAGGAGCCCTTTCATCTCTAAGACCTGGTCTGACCCCACCTGCATCCCAATATTTATAGCATCAATGTCCACAATAGCCAAACTCAGTGTCCATTGAAAGATGAATGGATAAAGAAGAATGTGGTCTATATATACAATGGACTATTACTCAGTCATTAGAATGACAAATACCCACCATTTGCTTCATAGTGGATGGTATTATGCTGAGTGAAGTAAATCAATCGGAGAAAGACAATCATTATATGGTTTCACTCACATAGGGAATATAATAGTGAAAGGGATTATAGAGGAAAGTAGAGAAAATGATTGGGAAATATCAGAGAGGGTGACAGAACATGAGAGACACCTAACTCTGAGAAACGAACAAGGAGTAGTGGAAGGAGAGGTGAGTGGGGGAATGGGGTAACTGGGTGATGGGCACTGAGGGGGCACTTGATGGGATGAGCGCTGGGTATTATACTATATGTCGGCAAATCAAACTCCAATAAAAAATATACAAAAAAAGAAAAAAGACCTGGTCTGACCCTTTGAATTTTTGTGAAAGACAGATACTGTTCAACCATCATCAGGGTTTGCCACAGCTGATATGAAGCCTTTTGGAAATAAATGATAATACTGGAATGTCTTGGTGTTGTGTAATTACTGGCCAGTATGGCTTAGAAGGAATATTGAAATAGTTTATCAAAACATTAAGGACCATTTCTGTAGTTTTCAGGGAGACCAAGCTGCCCGTCTTCATGAAATTCTTTTTTTGTATCCATGTTCCCCCTATTCACCCAAATACTCTGTGATTGCTTGCTTCCTGCTACTAGCCCAAATCTGCCACCACCAGGCAATTTGCAATAATCTACAACCATCAATCCCTTTTGGCCACACCATTATCAAATCTCTTTCCCCAAAAGAAGCTGATAATTTTAGCTTATGGTTGGCATTGGGGTGGGAGTGGAGAGATGAATCATTAAAATGAATCACACTAAGGTGTAAAGAATTAAGATTACATTCCATACCTCCCCCAAACACTTCTATTTTTGAGAATAGTCCAATACCTCACAATATAATAATTCTCTGCTGATAGAGTTCTAGAAAAGGTATGTTTCACTTTGTGTATTAAACTTATCTGGGTTAAATCAAAGATTAAGGACTATAAATGAGATTTCAAGAATTCACCTAAGTGTTGATTCTATTTTCTTACCTCATAGTCACCTGATCCAGATTTAGATAGACTATTCCTGTCAGTAAAGATTAACTTAATGAAATAAAATTAATTCAGCCTAAATGCCTAGCATGCTTCTAGGAAATAATCAATCATATTTGTATAACCAGTGTAAAGTGCATTTTGGAAGGGCTTTTAAGCATTAGAAAATACAGGTCATTGATTCACTGAGGAACTATATGATCCTGTTTGAGTAATTTTGTATTTTCTGGGTCTTTTTCCTCATTAGAAAAATGATGAAGTTGGACTAGATATATGATGTTGGGAATTATGGGAATACCTAATATGTATTACTCATGAGCTCATTAAAAACATACTTTTTAAAAAAGAATACACTAGCTAAGTCACACAAGCTTCTTTTAACACAACATTATTGAATTGATAATCCCAACATCCTTCTTATAGTCAGCTGAAAATGTTATCGATCTAAAACAATTAAAGAACCCCTGAAATTTATGCCAACAAAGAAAATATTTTTTTAAAGTATAAGAGTACAAACACCATCACGTCACTTGCCATCAGGGAGATACAAATCAAAACCACAATGAGATACCACCTCACACCAGTGAGAATGGTGAAAATTAACAAGACAAGAAACACCAAATGTTGGAGAGGATGTGGAGAAAGGGGAACCCTCTTGCACTGTTGGTGGGAATGTGAATGGGTACAGCCACTCTGGAAAACAATGATGAGGTTCCTCAAGAAGTTAAAAATAGAGCTACCCTATGACCCATCAATTGCACTGCTGGGGATTTACCCCAGATAGAGATGCAGTGAAATACCAGGAGACCTGTGCCTTAATGTTTATAGCAGTAATGTCCACAATAGCCAAACTGTGGAAGGAACCTGGGTGTCCATTGAAAGATGAATGGATAAAGAAGATGTGGTCTATATATTAAATGGAATATTACTCAGCCATTAGAAATGATGAATACCCACCATTTGCTTTGATGTGGATGGAACTGGAGGGTATTATGCTGAGTGAATTAAGTCAATCAGAGAAGGACAATCATCATTTGGTTTCACTCATACAGGGAATATAAGAAATATTGAAAGGGATTATAGGGAAATGAGTGGGAATAATTAGAGAGGGTGACAAAACATGAGATACTTCTAACTCTGGGAAATGAACAAAGTGTAGTGGAAGGGGATGCAGGCTGGGGGATGGGATGACTGGATAATGGGCACTGAGGAGGGCACTTAATGGGATGTGCACTGGGTGTTATGCTATATGTCGGCAAATTGAATTTCAAATAAAAAATTCCCCCAAAATAATATAATCATAAAATTGTTTACTAAATACATATTTTCTAAATCTTAGGTTATTATTTTTGTTTTTATTTGAAAGGTGAACATCAAGATAGTTTCTTCTGTTTTATGCTACACAGCAAAGTTAAAAACACATTCAACAGAAGCTAGATAGAGTTTGTGCAGTGTGATGCATGCAGCTAGACAGTGGCAGGGCAATGAGGGTGACTCTAAACAGTTTGAGGATTTTTATGGAGTTGGCTGAGTAGCCTGTCCCACAGTGGCTACAAAAATTTGCGTTCCCACCAGAACCCAAATAGCCAAAGCAATCCTGAAAAAGTAAAGCAAAGCTGGAAGCATCCCAAATCTAGAGAGAGAGAGAGAGAGAGAGAGAGAGAGAGTAGCATTTTCAACCTCCCTGTAGAAGTTCTACACTGAACAAAGAGCTGTTTCTATATTTAAGTTGCTTACAATTCTTAAAGGAAGAAAACATTTCATGCTTTTACCATCTCTTCTAGGGACTAAATCTGTGTAGATATAGCTCTGGGAATTAGATTTAGATTGTAACATCCTAGGGAGCCACCTCTGGTGAATATGGTTCTTCTCTCTTCATTTAAGTACTCAACAAGTGAAAATTAATACTAATACTGTTGTTATTATCATGATGATGATGATGTACCATCTGCTGTACTAAGTACTTTATAATATCTCATTTAATATTTACAGCAGACTATTTGCATAGGTAGGTAATATTTTCTATATGCTATAATTAGGAAAATGAGGCTCAGAGAGATTAAGTAACCTGCTAGACATCATATAGTTAGAAAGAATTAGAGTTAAACTAAGCAGGGATCCCCAAAATTTGTGCTTGCATTATGTCAGATTATTTCCCTGGAGTCTAGAATTCTGTAAATACGTAGAGTTACAGCAAACTAAAGCTGGGAACCTAAGATTAAATGGATTTCATAGTTTCTTTCATGTACTTTTATGCTCTGTCATAGTTCTGAACATTCCCCCATCTAATTCAAATTAATTTTCCATTCTTAGTAAGTTTAAATCAGATTCCAGGCAGTGTGTTCAGGTCAGTTTTCATTCAGTCCAAGCTCTCCAAGCTCAAAATAAAATTAAGCTTATTTTTAACACGTTGAGTATTTGCTACATAAATACTCTTATTTTTAATTATTTGTTTGTACATCTTTTTACTGCAAAAGGACCCATTCAGCTTGACAAAATAAAAAGGAAATGTACTACTTCATCTAACAACAAACTCAGAAGTAATGTGGGCTCCAGATTGGTTGTTTTGTTCTAAACAATGTCTTCAAGTACACTAGATCTTTATACCTTTTTCTCTTAGCAGCAAATAGGCTGCAGCTGTTCTAGAAGTCATGCCCTAAAATAACAGGATCCAGTAGAGGAAGAGAAACCATTTCTCTATGCTGACCTCTCGTAAGAGCAATAGAACTTGTGGAAGGGGGATGGAAATCATTTGATCATCTCAGGTATAATGGGTACCAGGCAATCAAGAACATTGTATAATTCAACTTGTAGACCTCTTCTACCCAAGAAATAATTCACACTTAACCATACTTCTTACATATATGAATTTATAACAATGCTGTTAGGTGGATATTACTACATTTCCCATTTTATAGATATAGAAACTGAGGCCCAGAGAGGTTAAGTGTGTATTCATAGTGAAATTGCTCACAGAGTGAACTAGGCCTGAAGTGCAAGCTCTTTCCACTAAAATTTAATAGGCATAGATTATTAGCTAATTATAGAGTTGTTCTCCTTATTTTCAGACATGATTTCTTTTTTTTTTAAATTTTTATTTATTTATGATAGTCACAGAGAGAGAGAGAGAGAGAGAGGCAGAGACACAGGCAGAGGGAGAAGCAGGCTCCATGCCCCGGGAGCCCGACGTGGGATTCGATCCCGGGTCTCCAGGATCGCGCCCTGGGCCAAAGGCAGGCGCCAAACCACTGCGCCACCCAGGGATCCCTCAGACATGATTTCTGAATCCATATTCCTTCTTCAACTCTATGGATGGAATTAATTGCCAGTGATACACATAGAAGTGTCTATTTCCTCACCCTTTATTGACTAATCAGTTTCTAAAGCAGTGGTTCTCAATCCTGGAAACCCATTAAAATCAAAACAAAACAAACAAATAAAAACACTGAGGAAATTAAAAAAATACTTGTGCTTATGCCCATTAGCTCTCATATAAACTAAATAAACATTTTGTGAAATACCATATGATTTTACTCATATGTGGAATTTAAGATACAAAACAAATAAACATAGGGGAAGGGAAGGAAAAATAAAATAAGTAAAAACAGAGAGGGAGGCCATAAGAAACTCTTAACTCTAGGAAACAAACTGAGGGCTACCAGAGAGGGGATGGCATAGTTGGGTGATGGGCATTAAGGAGAGTACTTGATGTAATGAGCACTGGGTGTTATATGCAACTAATGAGTTACTAAATTCTATACCTGAAACTGATAATACACTATATGTTAACTAATTGAATTTAAATAAAAATATTTTTTAAAAATTTTGTGAATGGGATATAGAATTTTGTAAAGCTGAGTTGATTATTATGCAGCTAGATTTGAATCATAGTCCTAAAAAGAAAATATGAGCTTCTACCTTGAAACAGAAGGTTTATTTTCTGATTTAGTGGATTTAACCAACCCCTTCTTCATGTGTAACCAGTGAGTCTCTGTCTCTTCAACCCTTGAGAGTTTATGTTTTATAGAACCAACGTGTTTCTGAATTCCTGAGTGTACCAGGCTATTTCATGATTCTGAGCCTTTGTATATCTTTTTGCCTGAAATCCTTATTCAACTACTACCTATTTCTCATCACAGCAACTTGATAAACTCCAATCAAGCCTTTTAATTGTAGCTCAGATATAACATCTTCTAGAACATCTTTCTGGACCTGTCTTAATAGATAGAGATGATTCTTATTTGTTTTATGTTCTCTCATTTTCTATTAACATGTCTGAGTGCAATACCAAAATTACATATCAAGTAAAATGAAATTGAATTTCATGTCTCCTCTAATGGGCTATGAGCTTTTCAGAAATGGATATTGGATTTTATTATCTTGACATTTTCAGGACGGAATATGTTGCCCAGCAATTAAGAACAATAAATGTTAGTTGAATTAATTTTTTTGTGTTTTCTTGAATTTCAAGAACGATTTTCCTTTTAATTATTATCTTCAAGAGGCATCCCCTCTTCTCAAAATTCTTAAAAAATACAGAGCAAAGACCAATTTATTTTATAATCTACCTGTATATAGCCCAAATGTCTTTCTTATCATTTATCATTCAATATTAGCAAGAGAATATTGTGCTAATTTTTCTCTGATAGCTCCGTGAAAGCAAATGAAAAAAAATCACTCTTTCCTTTGGAAAAAAAAAAGCATACTGTTATCAGTATAACAATTTGATAAAAGTCTGCTGTGTTCTTGTCTATAACATTTCAAGTTTGGGACAGGCTAGAAAATCTGACAGTTATTTTTGTATTTAAGGAAGAAGAAAACAGTGATGTTAGAATACAGTACAATGGATTTTATAATTTATCATTGAAAGGGGTAATATAACATATGTCTAGTCTGAAAAGACAAGTGAATATTTCTACAGACACATTTGGTTCAAATTGTACATGCAGAGCTAAGTGGATTCTCACACTCTTCTGTCCTAGCTTTCACAAGAAGAGGCTACCAAACAGGTAGAAAAATAATTATATATACAAAATTGAGAGGACTTGTAATACTGTGAAACCAAAGTGAAGAAAAATCATCCAGAATGCAAACAAACAAACAAAAAAACACATTAATGACAATGCAATCCTGTGCAATAAAGAACTAATTATTGATAAGAAAGAATGAAGACTTTTTGATTATCTTGGCAGCCAATTATTTGGCTAGAATACCAAAAGCACAGGTAGCAAAAGCAATATTAAACAAGTAGGATGGCATCAAATTAAACAGATTCTCAGAAAGAAATAGAAAGTTTGAACAGAACAATTACCAGCAATGAAATTGAATAAAAAATCTCCTAAAAAAACCAATAGCTCAGGATTAAATGGCTTTACAGAATTCTATCAGCATTTAAAGAAGAGTTAATATTGATTATTCTCAAACTATTCCAACAAAAAAGAAATGGAAGGAAGACTTCCAAATTCATTCTATGAAGCCAACATTACCCTGATACCAAAACCAAACACTCCACCAGAAAAGAGAACTATAGGCCAATACTCCCTGATGGACACGAATGTAAAGATTCTAAAAAAAATACTGATAAATCAAATTCAATGATACGTTTTAAAAAATCATTCACCATGATCAAGTGTGACTTATTCCTGGCTGCAAAAGTGGTTCAGTATTCACAAATCAATCAACATGATGCATGACATTAATAAAGGGATAAGAACTATATGATCGTTTTAATAGATGTACAAAAAGCATTTGACAAGTTAAACACCCATTTTCAATAAAATCCTCAATAAAGCAGGAATGGAGTTAATATAGATCAACACAATAAAAGCTGTATATGAAAAACTCACAGTTAATATCATCCTCAATGGGGAAAACTGAAAGCTTTTCCTCTATAGTCAGGAATAAGACAGATATGTGCACTCTCATCACCCTTATTTAGCACAGTCCTAGAAGTTCTAAATTCAGCAATAAGACAACACAAAAAAATAAAAGGCATCCAAGCCAGCAAGAAAGAAGTAGAGCTTTCACTATTTACAGATGACATGGTACTCTATGTAGAAAACTCAAGACTCCACCAAAAAATTGCTAGAACTGATACACTAATTCAGTAAAGTTTTAGAATACAAAGTCAACATACAAAAATATTTTGCATTTCTATAAGTCAAT
Organism: Vulpes vulpes; assembly: GCF_048418805.1. Lineage (NCBI taxonomy): Eukaryota > Metazoa > Chordata > Mammalia > Carnivora > Canidae > Vulpes > Vulpes vulpes. The sequence goes on along the minus strand of NC_132790.1, from coordinate 49,834,882 downwards.
AGAAGCAGGAGAAAGAGAAATCAAGGTATTGATCCTATTTACAATTGCACCTAAACCATAAGATGCTTTGGTATAAAGCTAACCAAAGAAGTAAAGGATCTGTACTCTGAAAAATATAAAATACTGATGAATGAAATTGAAGATGAACAAGGAAATGTAAAAACATCCCATGCTCATGTATTGGAAGGACCAACATTGTTAAAATGTCTATATTACCCAAAGCAATCTGCACATTTAGGTCAATCAATATCAAAATGCCATAAGCATTTTTCACAGAGCTAGAACAAACAATTCTAACATTTTAATGGAATTCACAAAAGATCCTGAATAGCCAAGGGAATCTGGAAAAACAAAAAAGCAAATCTGGGAGTGTCACATCTCCAGACATAAAATATGTTACAAAGCTTCAGTCAGCATGATACTGGTGCAATAATAAACATATGGATCAGTGATACAGAAGAGAAAACCCAGAAATGAACCCACAACTATATGGCCAATTAATCTTCAACAAAGCAGGAAAGAATATATGATGGAAAAAAGATACTCTCTTCAAAAAATGGTGTTGGGAAACCAGGCCAGTGGCAGGGAAAAGAATCAAACTGCGCTGCTTTCTTAGACCATACAGAAAAAAAAAGATTCAAAGTGTATGAAAGACCTCAATGTGAGACAGAAAACCATAAAAATCCTAGAAGATAACACAAGCAATAACTTATTTTATGTCATCAATAGTACCTTCTTACCAGATATGTCTCCTGAGGCAATGGAAGCAAAACCAAAAAACTATTAAGACATTGTCAAAATAAAAAACTTCTACATGGTGAAGTAACAATCAGCAAAATTAAAAGGCAACCTTTGGAATGTGAAAAGGTATTTGCAGTTGATATATCTGATAATGGGTTAATAATCAAAATCTATAAAGAACTTATCAAATGCAACACCCCAAAACCAAATAATCCAGGTAAGAAATAGGCTGACAACACAAACAGACTGTTCTCCAAAGAAGATATACAGATGGCTAGCAGACATATGAAAAAATGCTCAACATCACTCATTATCAGGGAAATACAGATATACACCTCACACCTGTCAGAATGGCTAAAATTAACAACACAGGAAACAGCTGATGTTGGCAAGGATGCAGAGCAAGGGGGAACACTCTTACCCTGTTGGTGGGAATGCAAACTGGTGTAGTCACTCTGGAAAAACAATATGAGGCTCCTCAAAAAGTTAAAGACAGAAGTACCCTATGATCCAGAAATTGCACTACTAGGTATTTATCCAAAGGATACAAAAATAGTGATTTGAAGTGGCACCTGCACCCCAATGTTTACAGCAGCATTATGAACAATAGCTAAATCATGGAAAGAGCCCAGACATCCATTGACTGATGAATGGATAAAGATATTGTACATATTTATAATTATGGTATATATATATATGATTTGTGTGTATATATATATGCAAATACACACAAACATACACACATATATACATATGCACACATATATATACACATATGTATGCACACACATATATACATACAAGCCATAAAAGATTCAAATCTCTCTTACAGCTGACATGAATGGAGTTAGAGAGTACAATGCTAAGTGAAACAAATCAGTCAGAGAAAGACAAATACCATATGATTTCACTGATATGTGGAATTAAAAAACAAAACCAACAAGAAAATTGAAAAAAAAATAAGAGAGGAAGACAAATAAAGAAAAAGACTCTTAATTATAGAGAACAAACTGATGGTTACCAGATGGAACAGCAGTGGAGGGATGATTTACTTAAAGAGGTGATGGGGAATTAAAGAGTGTACTTGTTATGATGAGCACAGGGTGATGTATGGAAGTGTTGAATTACTCTATTGTACACCAGAAACTAGTATAAAACTGTATGGTAACTAACTGGAATAATAATAAAAATATATGCAAATAAGCCTTTTTTTTTCACAGACATTCATTGTAAGAAGATGTTGCTATGGTCAATGTCAAAAAGTTACTGCCTGTGCTCTCTCCTCTAGAATTTTTATGGCTTTGGGTCTCATATTTATGTCTTTATTAATTTTGAATTTAGTTTTGTGTATAGTGTAAAAAATGGTTAAGTTTCATTAATTCGCATATTTTTGCCCGGTTTCCCAAACATCATTTTTAGAAGATATTATCTTTCTTCCATCGTAGTTTCTTTCCTGCTTTGTCAGGGATAAATTGACCACATATTTGTGGGTTTCCCTTCTGGGATTTTTATTCTGTTCTATTGATCTATGTGTCTATTTTTGTGTCAATACCATATTGTTTTAATTACTAAAGATTTTTTTATTAATTCTGGAATTGTGATGCCTCCAGCCTTGCTTTGCTTTTTCCAGATTGCTTTGGCCATTCAGGGGCATTTGTGGCTCCATACAAGTTTTAGAATTGTTTATTCCAGCTCTGTGAAAAATGCTGGTGGTGTTTTGACAGGGATTGCATTAAATCTGTAGATTTCTTTAAGTAGTATAGACATTTTAGCAATATTTGGTCTTCTAATCCATGAGCATGGGATGTTTTTACATTTCTTCATGTCATCTTCCATTTTGTTCATCACTGTTTTATAGTTTTCAGGGTACAGGTCTTTCACTTCTTTCATTGGGTTATTCCTAGGTATTATTTTTGGTGCAGTTATAAATGGAATTTTTCCCTTCATTTCTCTTTCTGCTGTTTCATTATTAGTATATAGAAATGCAAGCTTTCTATTCATTAATTTTGTATCCTGCAACTTCACTGAATTCATTTATCAGTTCTAGCAGGATTTTTTGGTGGAATCTTTGGAATTTTCTATGTAGATTATCATTTCATCTATAAATAGTGAACGTTTTACTTCTTTACTGATTTTCATGATTTTATTTATTTTTGTTGTCTGATTGCTGCAGCTAGTTCTTCCAGTACCATGTTAAATAAAACTGGTTAGAGTGGACATCCTTGTCTTGTTCCTAAGCTTAGGAAAAAGCTCTCAGTTTTTCCCCATTAAGGATGATATTAGTTGTAGGTTTTTCATATATGGTCTTTATGATGTTCATGTAGGTTCCCTCTAAACCTAGTTTGTTGAGTGTTTTTATAGTGAATGGATGTTATACCTTTTCAAATGCATTTTCTGCATCTTTTGACAAGATCATATAGTTCTTCTTATCCTTTCTCTTCTTGATGTAATGTACCAGATTGATTGATTTGCAAATATCGAACAACTCTTGCAATGCAGGAATAAACCCCTCTTGATCATGGTGAATTATTTTTTTGATGTAGCATTGGATTCATTTTGCTAGGATTTTATTGAGTTGTTTTGCATGTATATTCATGAGGGATATTGGCCTGTAGTTCTCTTTTCAAATGGTGTCTTTATCTGGTTTTGATATCAAGGTAATGAATGAATGATTGAATTTGAAAGTTTTCCTTCCTTTTCTACTTGTTGGAATATTTTGAGAAGAATAGGTATTAGCCTTTTACATTTTTTGTAGAATTTTCCTGTGAAGTCATGTCATCCTGGACTTTTGTTTATTTATTTTTTTTTATAACTGACTCAATGTCTGCAGGTTATTAGTCTGTTCAAATATTCTATTTTTTCCTGTTTCAGTTTTGGTGGATTATATGTTTCTAGGAATATCCACTTCTTTTAGGTTGTCCAATTTGTTGGAGATAGTTGTTCATAATATTCTCTTTTCACGTTGTACTACAAAGTCATCAAGTCAGTGTGTACTGGCATAAAAACAGACACATAAATCAATGGAACAGAATAGAGAATCCAGAAGTGGACCTTCAACTTTATGGTCAACTAGTATTCAATAAAGGAGGAAAGACTATCCACTGGAAGAAAGACAGTCTCTTCAATAGATGGTGCTGGGAAAATTGGACATCCACATGCAGAGGAATGAAACTAGACCACTCTCTTTCACCAGACACAAAGATAAACTCAAAATGGATGAATGATCTAAATGCGAGGCAAGATTCCATCAAAATCCTAGAGGAGGACACAGGCAACACCCTTTTTGAACTCGGCCACAGTGACTTCTTGCAAGATACATCCACGAAGGCAAAAGAAACAAAAGCAAAAATGAACTATTGGGACTTCATCAATATAAGATGCTTCTGCACAGCAAAAGAAACAGTTAACAAAACTCAAAGACAACCTACAGAATGGGAGAAGATATTTGCAAATGACGTATCAGATAAAGGGCTAGTTTCCAAGATCTATAAAGAACTTAAAACTCAACAGCAAAGAAACAAACAATCCAATCATGAAATGGGCAAAAGACATGAACAGAAATCTCACAGAGGAAGACATAGTCATGGCCAACAGGCACATGAGAAAATGCTCTGCATCACTTGCCATCAGGGAAATACAAATCAAAACCACAGTGAGATCCCACCTCACACCAGTGAGAATGGGGAAAATTAACAAAGTAGGAAGCCACAAATGTTGGCGAGGATGTGGAGAAAAGGGAACCCTCTTTCACTGTTGGTGGGAATGTGAACTGGTGCAGCCACTCTGGAAAACTGTGTGGAGGTTCCTCAAAGAGTTAAAAATAGACCTGCCCTACGACCCAGCAATTGCACTGCTGGGGATTTACCCCAAAGATACAGATGCAGTGAAATGGCAGGACATCTCCACCCCAATTTTTCCTGCAGCAATGTCCACAATAGCCAAACTGTGGAAGGAGCCTCGGTGTCCATCGAAAGATGAATGGATAAAGAAGATGTGGTCTATGTATACAATGGAATATTACTCAGCCATTAGAAATGACAAATACCCACCATTTGCTTCGACGGAACTGGAGGGTATTATGCTGAGTGAAATTAGTCAATCGGAGAAGGACAAACATTTTATGGTCTCATTCATTTGGGGAATATAAAAAATAGTGAAAGGAAATAAAGGGGAAAGGAGAAAAATGAGAGGGAAATATCAGAAAGGGAGACAGAACATGGAAGATTACTAACTCTGGGAAACGAACTAGGGGTGGTGGAAGGGGAGGTGGGCGGGGGGGGGTGACTGGGTGACAGGCACTGAGGGGTGCATTTATGGGATGAGCAATGGGTGTTATTCAATATGTTGGCAAATTGAACATCAATAAAAATAAATTTATATAAAAAAAAGAAAAAAGAAAAGAAAATTCTCTTCAGATTGTCTTTCTTTGGTGCTTGATTTTAATTTGTCTTCTCTCACTTATGGTTTTATTTAGTTGAGTCCTTTTTTCCTGATTTGTCTGGCTAGAGAGTTATCAATTTTATTGTTTTTGTCAAAGAAACAACTCATTTCATCGATTTGTTCTATTCTTTTCTATATATTTTGTATCATTAATTCTGCTCTAATCTTTAAATTCCTTCCTTCTGCTGGTTTTATATTGTTTGTTGTTTGTAGCTCTTTTAGGTACAAGATTAGGTTGTTTATTTAAGATTTTTCTTGCTTCTTGTTGCTATAAACTGTTGTGTATTTATTTTCATTTGTTTCCATGTACTTTTTTAAATCTCTTCTTTAATTTATGATTGACCATTTCACTGTTTAGTAGAGTGTTATTTAACCCCTATGTAACTGTACTCTTTCTAGATTTTTTCTTGTGGTTGACTTCTAGTTTAATAGAAGGTCAAGAGCACCTGGGTGGCTCAGTGGTTGTACATTTGCCTTCAGCTCAGGTTGTGATCCCAGGGTCAGAAAAGATGCATGCTATGACTGTGATATTCTTGGATTTGTTGACGATTATTTTGTGGACACCTTGTGGTCTATTTTTGAAAATGTTCTGTGTGCATTTGAAAAGAATGTGTATTCTGCTGGTTTAGGGTGGAATGTTCTGACTATATCTGCTAAGTCCATCGGTTCCAGTGTATCATTCAAAGCCATTGTTTTCTTGTTGATGTTCTGTTTAGATAATCTATCCATTGATGTAAGTGGGGTGTTAAAGTCCCCTACTATTGTTGTATTATTATCAATTAGCTCCCTTATTACTATTATCAACTACTTGATGTTTCCTGGATTCTGTCATGTTGGGTGCATACATTTTCTGGGACTCCTATAAACAAATATTATTATGTTTTATGGAGTCACTGAGTTCATTAGTTCTACTCTCATTTTGCATAATTCTTTTATTTCTTTTTTATTCAGCTTGCTTACTTTTCATTACTCTATCTTCCAGATCACTAATTCATTCCTCTGCACCTTCCATCTTGCTGTTCTTTCAATTAAGTGTGTTTCTCGGGCAGCTGGGTGACTCAGTGGTTGAGCATCTGCCTTTGGCTTATGTCATGATCCTGGGGTTCTGGAACCAAGTCTCATATCAGGCTCCCCACAGGTGTTTCTCCTTCTGCCTGTGTCTCTGCCTCTCTGTGTGTGTGTCTCTCATGAATTAAAAAAAAAGTGTGTTTCTCATTACATTTATTGTACCCTTTATCTTTTCTATGTTATTCCTTATCTCTGTGTCAGGGCTCTCACTCATGTTTTCCACTCTTCTCAAATCCAGTGAGTATCCTTATGATTATTGCTTTAAATTTTCTGTGCGTCATGTTAAATATATTTGTTTTGCTTAAATCTCTAGTTGTCACTTTGTCTTGTTCTTTCATTTGGGAAAGGATTCTCTGTCTCTGCATTTTGTCTACTTCACTGTGTCTGTTTCTCTGTGTTAAGAAGGTCAGCTGTATCTTCTGCTCTTGAATGTAGTGATTTTAGGAGTAAAAAGTCCTAGAGTGCCCCCTATAGCACAGTTTCCTCTCCCCACCGTAAACTGGCACTTTAGGAGAATATTCTGTATGTTTCATATGTCCTGCTGTGGTGTCTGAGTTACTTTTCCTTTCAGTGGAGTTGTCTACACTGACTACCTGTTGTGGGTTGTGCCTGCTCTCTAGTGTTAGTGGGGTCCAAACAGGCCAGGTCTGGAGGGTACATGCCTACTGGGGAACTTGAGATCAGGGCTGCAGTGTTAGCAAAATTTGCTCTGGCCACTTATGTATTACAGATCCCCAAAAGCACTGGGAAGAGTGGAGGCTTTGTGCCAGGTCTGCCAAGGCCACATGGGTGGGTGTGGCATGCAATGATGGCTTAGCATTGTTGGGCCAGGTGCATGGCAGGAGCTGTGCACCTAGTAGCTGGAGTTCTTGGCCAGGCATGATGCGGCTGATGTGCTTGGAGCACTGTGGTACCTCTGCACCCAGCTGCTTGTTAGGGCATATGCTGAATTTTAATGAAATTTGTGCTGAGCTCATGGTTAAGGCTAGCAGGCTTGGAGTGGGCTAGTCCTCAGTAGAACTTGTGCATGTGGCACATTGCTAGGCCAGACAGCAAATGTCTACATCCTTAGCTCTTGTATGTGGCTCTGTGATATTCTGGGAGATGGGAGGTTGGTATTTGCCAGCTATCTTATTTTCAGAGAAGTCCCCAACATGCTCCAGAATCACCATGAACAGTTCTGTCTCCTGTTTGCTCTCATAACTTTGCAAATTGTTCTTTTTGTGTTGCCTCTCTACACAGGCTGCTGTCTCTTTAAGCTTGGAGACCTAGCTATCATTCCCCCTCCTCAGTCACTCAGGACTGAGCCAGCAGAGTTTTACAGCTCTGGGCTCCAACTACCACTTGTTTTATACCTCATGGAATTCAGTCCCTCTGGTTTTTATTTTTATTTTTTAATGATACATTTATTTTTTATTGGTGTTCAATTTCCAACATACAGAATAACACCCAGTGCTCATCCTGTCAAGTGCCCCCTCAGTGCCCATCACCCATTCAACCCCACCCCCCACCCTACTACCCTTCCACCACCCCTAGTTCGTTTCTCAGAGTTAGAAGTCTTCTATGTTCTGTCTCCCTTTGTGATATTTCCTACCCATTTCTTCTCCCTTCCCTCCTATTCCCCTTCATATTATTTACAATCCCAAAATGAATGAGACCATAAAATGTTTGTCCTTCTCCGATTGACTTACTTCACACAGCATAATACCCTCCAGTTCCATCCACATTGAAGCAAGTGGTGGGTATTTGTCATTTCAAATAGCTGAGTAATATTCCATTGTATACATAGACACATCTTCTTTATCCATTCATCTTTCGATGGACACCGAGGCTCCTTCCACACTTTGGCTATTGTGGATATTGCTGCTAGAAACATCGGGGTGCAGGTGTCCCGGAGTTTCATTGCATCTATATCTATGGGGTAAATCCCCAACAGTGCAATTGCTGGGTTGTAGGGTCGTAGGTCGTAGGTCGTAGGGCTTTTTTTGTTGACTATTTTTTACTCTTAGAGGAACCTCCATACAGTTTTCCAGAGTGGCTACACCAGTTCACATTCCCACCAACAGTGTAAGACAGTTCCTTTTTTTCCGCATCCTCGCTAACATTTGTGGTTTCCTGCCTTGTTAATTTTCCCCATTCTCACTGGTGTGAGGTGGTATCTCATTGTGGTTTTGATTTGTATTTCCCTGATGGCAAGTGATGCAGAGCATTTTCTCATGTGCATGTTGGCCATGTCCATGTCTTCCTCTGTGAGATTTCTGTTCATGTCTTTTGCCCATTTCATGATTGGATTGTTTGTTTCTTTGGTGTTGAGGTTAATAAGTTCTTTATAGATTTTGGAAACTAGCCCTTTATCTGATACGTCATTTGCAAATATCTTCTCCCATTCTGTAGGTTGTCTTTTAGTTTTGTTTACTGTATCCTTTGCTGTGCAAAAGCTTCTTATCTTGATGAAGTCCCAATAGTTTATTTTTGCTTTTGTTTCTTTTGCCTCCGTGGATGTATCTTGCAAGAAGTTACTGTGGCCGAGTTCAGAAAGGGTGTTGCCTGTGTTCTCTAGGATTTTGATGGAATCTTGCCTCGCATTTAGATCTTTCATCCATTTTGAGTTTATCTTTGTGTATGGTGAAAGAGAGTGGTCTAGTTTCATTCTTCTGCAAGTGGATGTCCAATTTTCCCAGCACCATCTATTGAAGAGACTGTCTTTTTTCCAGTGGATAGTCTTTCCTCCTGTATCGAATATTAGTTGACCATAAAGTTGAAGGTCCACTTCTGGATTCTCTATTCTGTTCCATTGATCTATGTGTCTGTTTTTGTGCCAGTACCACACTGTCTTGATGATCACAGCTTAGTAGTACAACCTGAAATCTGGCATTGTGATGCCCCCAGCTATGGTTTTCTTTTTTAAAATTCCCCTGGCTATTCAGGGTCTTTTCTGATTCAACACAAATCTTAAGATGATTTGTTCCAACTCTCTGAAGAAAGTCCACGGTATTTTGATAGGCATTTCATTAAACGTGTAAATTGCCCTGGGTAACATTGACATTTTCACAATATTAATTCTACCAATCCATGAGCATGGAATATTTTTCCATCTCTTTGTGTCTTTCTCAATTTCCTTCAGAAATGTTCTGTAGTTTTAGGGTACAGATCCTTTACCTCTTTAGTTAGGTTTATTCCTAGGTATCTTATGCTTTTGGGTGCAATTGTAAATGGGATTGACTCCTTAATTTCTCTTACTTCAGTCTCATTGTTAGTGTATAGAAATGCCACTGACTTCTGGGCATTTATTTTGTATCCTGCCACACTGCCAACCAAAATGCTTTATGAGTTCTAGCGATCTTGGGGTGGAGGCTTTTGGTTTTTTTATGTAGAGTATCATGTCATCGGCGAAGAGGGAGAGTTTGACTTCTTCTTTGCCAATTTGAATGCCTTTAATGTCTTTTTGTTGTCTGATTGCGGAGGGTAGGGCTTCTATTACTATGTTGAATAGCAGTGGTGAGAGAGGACATCCCTGTCTTGTTCCTGATCTTAGGGGAAAGGCTCCCAGTGCTTCCCCATTGAGAATGATATTTGCTGTGGGCTTTTCGTAGATGGCTTTTAAGATGTCGATGAAAGTTCCCTCTATCCCAACACTCTGAAGTGATTTGATCAGGAATGGATGCTGTATTTTGTCAAATGCTTTCTCTGCATCTAATGAGAGGATCATATGGTTCTTGGTTTTTCTCTTGCTGATATGACGAATCACATTGATTGTTTTATGAGTGTTGAACCAGCCTTGTGTCCCGGGGATAAATCCTACTTGGTCATGGTGAATAATTTTCTTAATGTGTTGTTGGATCCTATTGGCTAGTATCTTGTTGAGAATTTTTGCATCAATGTTCATCAGGGATATTGGTCTGTAAATCTCCTTTTTGGTGCGGTCTTTGTCTGGTTTGGGAATTAAGGTGATGCTGGCCTCATTGAACGAATTTGGAAGTACTCCATCTCTTTCTATCTTTCCAAACAGCTTTAGTAGAATAGGTATGATTTCTTCTTTAAATGTTTGATAGAATTCCCCTAGGAAGCCATCTGGCCCTGGACTCTTGTGTCTTGGGAGGTTTTTGATGACTGCTTCAATTTCCTCCCTGGTTATTGGCCTGTTAAGGTTTTCTATTTCTTCATGCTCCAGTTTTGGTAGTTTGTGGCTTTCCTGGAATGCGTCCATTTCTTCTAGGTTGCCTAATTTATTGGCGTATAGCTGTTCATAATATGTTTTTAAAATCGTTTGTCTTTCCTTGGTGTTGGTAGTGATCTCTCCTTTCTCATTCGTGATTTTATTAATTTGAGTCTTCTCTCTCTTCTTTTTAATAAGGTTGGCTAATGATTTATCATTATTATTAATTCTTTCAAAGAACCAACTCCTGGTTCTGTTGATCTGTTCCACAGTTCTTTTGGTCTCGATTTCATTTACTTCTGCTCGAATTTTAATTAACTCTCTTCTTCTGCTGGGGGTGGGGTCTATTTGCTGCTTTTTCTCTAGCTCCTTTATGTGTAAGGTGAGCTTTTGTATTTGAGTCCTTTCCAGTTTTTGAATGGATGCTTGTATTGCGATGTATATCCCCCTCAGGACTGCTTTTGTTGCATCCCAAAGATATTGAACAGTTGTATCTTCATTCTCATTAGTTTCCATGAATCTTTTAAATTCTTCCTTAATTTCCTGGTTGACCCTTTCATCTTTTCGCAGGATGGTCCTTAACCTCCACGTGTTTGTGGTCCTTCCAAACTTCTTGTTGTGATTTATTTCTAATTTCAAGGCATTATGGTCTGAGAATATACAGGGGACTATCCCGATCTTTTGGTATCGGTTCAGACCCGATTTGTGACCCAGTATGTGGTCTATTCTGGAGAAAGTTCCATGTGAACTTGAGAAGAATGTGTATTCAGTTGAGTTTGGATGTAAAGTTCTGTAGATATCTGTGAAATCCATCTGGTCCAGTGTATCATTTAAAGCTCTCGTGTCTTTGGAGATGTTGTGCTTAGAAGACCTATCGAGGGTAGAAAGAGCTAGACTGAAGTCACCAAGTATAAGTGTATTATTATCAAAGTATTTCTCCAGTTCGGTTATTAATTGGTTTAAATAATTGGCAGCTCCCACATTCGGGGCATATATATTGAGGATTGTTAAGTCCTCTTGTTGGGTAGATCCTTTGAATATGAGATAGTGTCCCTCTTCATCTCTCACTATAGTCTCTGGGGTAAATTTTAATTTATCTGATATAAGAATGGCTACCCCTGCTTTCTTTTGAGGACCATTTGAATGGTAAATGGTTCTCCAACCTTTTATTATCAGGTTGTAGGTGTCCTTCTGTCTATAATGAGTCTCTTGTAGACAGCAAATAGATGGGTCCTGCTTTTTTATCCAGTCTGAAACCCTGTGCCTTTTGATGGGGTCATTAAGCCCGTTCACGTTCAGAGTTACTATCAAAAGATATGAGTTTAGTGTCATCATGATATCTTTTGAGTCCTTGTTTTTGTGGATTGTTCCACTGAACTTCTTCTTAAAGGGGAATTTTAGGAGTTCCCCTTAAAATTTCTTGCAGAGCTGGTTTGGAGGTCACATATTCTTTCATTTCCTGCCTGTCTTGGAAGCTCTTTATCTCTCCTTCCATTTTGAATGAGAGCCTTGCTGGATAAAGTATTCTTGGTTGCATGTTCTTCTCATTTAGGACCCTGAATATATCCTGCCAGCCCTTTCTGGCCTGCCAGGTCTCTGTGGAGAGGTCTGCTGTTAATATCATATTTCTCCTCATAAAAGTTAGAGATTTATTGTCTCTTGGTGCTTTCAGGATCTTCTCTTTATCTTTGGAATTTGCAAGCTTCACTATTAAATGTCCAGGTGTTGAGCGGTTTTTATTGATTTTAGGGGGGTATCTCTCTATTTCCTGGATCTGAATGCCTGTTTCCCTCCCAGATTAGGAAAGTTTTCAGCTATGATTTGTTCAAATACATATTCTGGACCTCTGTCCTTTTCGGAGCCCTCGGGAACCCCAATTAAACGTAAATTTTTCCTTCTGAGGCTGTCATTCATTCTCCTAAATCTATCCTCATGATCTTTTAATTGTTGTTCCTTTTTTCCTCAGTTTCTTTCTTTGCCATCAACTTGTCTTCTATGTCACTCACTCATTCTTCCTCTCATTAACCCTCATCGTTAGGACTTCTAGTTAGGATTGCATCTCATTTAATTGATTTTTAATTTTTGCCTATTTACATCTAAATTCTGCAGTCATGAAGTCTCTTGAGTCCTTTATGCTTTTTTATCGAGCCACCAGTAGCTTTATAATAGAGATTCTGTATTGGCTTTCTGACATTGAATTGTAATCCAAATTCTGTAACTCTGTGGGAGAGAGGACTGTTTCTGATTCTTTCTTTTGAGGTGAGGTTTTCCTTCTAGTCATTTTGCTCAGTGCAGAGTGCCAAAAACAAGTTGTATTGGGAAAAGGAGAAAAGGGGAGAAGAGAAAGAAGGAAAGGAAAAGAAAAAAAGAAAAAAAATTTAAAAAGTGGGAAAAAAAGAGAAGAAAAGAGAAAAAATGGGAGGGGGGAAGCAGACAAAAAACGAAAAACAGAAAACAAGGGGAATATCCTCTGATTCTGTATACTGTAAATCCCTTCACTTTCCCTCGAACTTTCCAGTGCTGCTTTGTCAATAATTTGTTTTTTTTCCCTGTCCGTCTAAGCTGTTTTTCTGGGGGAGGGGCTTGCTGTGCTGATTTTCAGTTCTGAGCACTTGGGGGAGTTGCTCAGCCCCCTGCCTGGTGCAGGGCTCAGTGAAAGATTTTTTTTTTTTTTATTAATGATAGACATAGAGAGAGAGTAAGAGAGGCAGAGACACAGGCAGAGGGAGAAGCAGGTTCCATGCCAGGAGCCTGACGTGGGACCCGATCCTGAGACTCTAGGATCACGCCCTGGGCGGAAGGCAGGCACCAAACCGCTGAGCCACCCAGGGATCCCCGTGAAAGATGTTTAAGCTGTTTATCCGGTGAGGCCACCCTGAGGCTCAGTGGGGTCTGTTCACCCCGTGAGGCCCCAGGAGGAACAACCTTAGTGGCGGGGCCAGCTTTGCAGCCCTGGAGTCAGCTCCCGCAGTAGCTCCAGGGCTCTCCATCTGCAGGGCCTGGAGGCTCCGGACGGGGCCGCTGATCTGCTCAGCTGGGGCAGGAGCGTCTTCGCTGTCCTGGGCCCTCCCGGCCTCTGCCTGTCCCGGGGGGAGGCCGGATCCTAGGCTGTGTCCCGGCGCCCTGTGCTCCGGGGCCTGCACTGTTGGATTCGCTCCCGCCCCGCAGCCCCCTCTGCGGAGCCGCCGCCCGAGCTCCTCCAAGCTGCTCCGGGCCCCGCCGTGCGCGCTGCAGCCCTTAGGGAGCTCGGGGGCTCTCCCGGGGCGCAGGTGCCTGTTAGTGTCCCCAGAGCCCGAGGGCATCCCCGCCCTCCTGGGTCCTGCTCCACCTCCCTGCGGGCCCCTTTCCCCCCGGGAAGGTTGGTGCAGCTCCTGCTCCTCCGGGACGGGGCTCTCCTGTCCTGAGGACACTCGCCCTGGCCTCAGCCCGGATCCTCGCGGGCCCCTCCCCCTTGGAGGCCTTTTGTGTCTTTATTTCTTTTTCCCCGTCTTCCTACCTGGTAGAAGCGCGAACCCTTCTCACTGTAGCATTCCAGCTGGTCGCTCTTTAAATCTCAGGCCGAATTCGTAGATATTCAGGGTGATTTGAAGGTTATCTAGGTAATTTGGTGGGGACAGGTGACTTGGGGACCCTACTCCTCCGCCGTCTTGCCCCGCCTCTTGATCACAACTTTGTAGTACAGCTTGAAATCCAGCATTGTGATGTCCCAGGGTCTGGCTTTCTTTCTTTTTTTTTTTTTTTAAATATTTATTTTTTTAAATTTTTTATTTATTTATGATAGTCACAGAGAGAGAGAGAGAGGCAGAGACACAGGCGGAGGGAGAAGCAGGCTCCATGCACCGGGAGCCTGATGTGGGATTCGATCCCAGGTCTCCAGGATCGCGCCCTGGGCCAAAGGCAGGCGCCAAACCGCTGCGCCACCCAGGGATCCCAGGGTCTGGCTTTCTTTTTCAATACTCCCCGGGCTATTTGGGGTCTTTTCTGATTCCACACAAATCTTAAGATTATTTGGTCCAACTCTGTGAAGAAAGTCCATGGTATTTTGATAGGGATCGTACTGAATGTGTACATTGCCTTGGTTGCATAGACCTTTCCACAATATTAATTCTTCCAATCCACGAGCATGAAATGTTTTCCCATCTCTTTATATCTTCCTCAATTTCGTTCATAAGTGCTCTGTAGTTTTTATTTTTTAATTTGTTTATATATATATTTTTTAATTGGAGTTCTATTTGCCAACATATGGTATAAAACACAGTGCTCATCCTGTCAAGTGCTCCCCTCAGAACCCATTACCCAGTCACCCCATTCCCCCGCCCACCTCCCCTTCCACTACCCCTTGTTCATATTCCCAGAGTTAGGAGTCTCTGATGTTTTGTCACCCTCTTTAATTTTTCCCACTCATTTTCTATCCCTTCCCCTATAATCCCTTTCACTATTTTTTATATTCCTCATATGAGTAAAATCATATAACTATTGTCCTTCGATTCTTTATCTTTTTGGTAAGGTTTCTTCCTAGTTTTTCCTAAGGTTTTGGGTGCAATTGTAAATGGGATTGATTCCTTAATTTCTTTTACTTCGATCTCATTGTTAGTGTACAGAAATGCCTCTGACTTCTGTGCATTGATTTTGTATCCTGCAACATTGCTGAATTGCTGTATGAGTTCTAGCAATCTTGGATGGAGTCTTTTGGGTTTTCTGCATACAGTATCATGTCATCTGTGAAGAGGTTGACTTTTTCTTTGCCAATTTGAATGCCTTATATTTCTTTTTGTTGCCTGATTGCTGAGGCTAGGACTTTTAGTACTAAGTTGAATAACTGTGGTGAGAGTGGACATCCCTGTTGTATTCCTGATCTTAGGGGAAAGGCTCTCAGTGTTTCCCCATTGAGAATGATATTCATCGGAGAAGGACAAACATTATATGTTCTCATTCATTTGGGGAATATAAATAATAGTGAAAGGGAATAGAGGGGAAGGGAGAAGAAATGGGTAGGAAATATCTGAAAGGGAGACAGAACATAAAGACTCCTAACTCTGGAAAATGAACTAGGGTTGGTGGAAGGGGAGAAGGCAGGGGGTGGGAGTGAATGGGTGATGGGCATTGAGGGGGGCACTTGACGGGATGAGCGCTGGGTGTTATTCTGTATGTTGGCAAATTGAACACCAATAAAAAATAAATTTATTATTAAAAAAAGAGAATGATATTCATTGGGGGATTTTCATAAATGGGTTTTAAGATGCTGAGGGATGTTCCCTCTATCCCTTCATTTTGTTGAGTTTTAATCAGGAATGATTAAACATTTTGTCAAGTGTTTTCTCTGCATCTATTGAGAGGATCATATGTTTTTTTTCTTTTATTGATGCAATCTGTCATGTTGACTTTTTATTAATGCTGTACCATCCTTGCATCCCAGGGATAAAACTCACTTGGTTGTGGTGAATAATCCTCATAAGGTATTGTTGGATCCTAAGGTGATCCTATCTTGGTGATAATTTAGCATCCAAATCTATCAGGTATTTTGGTCTGTAATTCTCCTTTCCAGTGATATCTTTGGTTTTGGGATCAAAGTATTGTTAGCCTCATAAAACGAATTTGGAAGTAGTCTCTCCTTTTCTGTCCTTTGAAACAACTTTAGTAGAATAAGTATTATTTCTTCCTTAAACATGTGGTAGAATTCCCTTGGGGAACTATTTGGGCCTGGACTTTTGTGCCTTGGGACTTTTTGATGACTGCTTCAATTTCTTCACTGTTTATTGGTCTGGTCAGGTTTTCTATTACTTCCTGTTTCAGTTTTGGTAGTTTGTATATTTCCAGGAATGCATCCATTTTATCCAGGTTGCCTAATTTGTTGGCATGTAGCTCATACTACGTTTTTAAAATCATTTGTATTTTCTTGGTATTGGTTGTGATCTCTCCTCTTTCATTCATTATTTTATTAATTTGAGTCTTTTTTCTCTTTAGTAAGGCTGGCTAATGGTTTATCTATCTTATTAATTCTTTCAAAGAACCAGCTCCTGATGTTGATCTGTTCTAATGTTCTTTCAGTCTGAATTTCATTGAGTTCTGTTCTAAATTATGTCCCTTCTTCTGCTTGGTTTAGGCTTTATTTGCTGTTCTCTTTCCAGTTCCTTTTGGTGTAAAGTTAGCTTGTGTATTTGAGCTTTATCCAATTTTTGTTGAAGCCTTGTATTGTGATATATTTCCCTCTTAAAACTGCTTTTGCTGTATCCCAAAGACTTTGAATAGTTGTACTTTCATTTTCATTAGTTTGCATGAATCTTTTTAATTCTTCTGTAATTTCCTGGTTGACCCATTCATCTTTTCATCTTTTAGTAGGATGCTGTTTAACCTCCTGGTGTATGAGTTTCTTTAAATTTCTTCTTGTGATTAAGTTCTAGTTTCAAAGCATTGTGGCCTGAAAAATGCAAGGAACAATCTCAGTCTTTTGATACAGGTTGAGACCTGATTTGTGACCCAGTATGTGGTCTACTCTGGAGCAAGTTCCATGTGCACTGGAGATGAATGTGTAATCAGTTGCATTAGGATGGAATGTTCTGTATATTCCCATGTAGTCCATTTGGTCCAGTGTGTCTTTGCTCATCTTCTGCTTAGAAGATCTATCTTTGGCTGAGAGAAGAATGTTGATGTCTCCTACTATTAATGTATTATTATCTATGTATCTCTTTACTTTCGTTATTAATTGGTTGACATAATTGGCCACTCCCACATTAGAGGCATAAATACTCATAATTGTTAGGTCTTCTTGTTGGGTAAACCCTTTTTTTTTTTTTAAATTTTTTTTTAAATTTTTTTTTTTATTTATTTATGATAGTCACAGAGAGAGAGAGAGAGAGAGGCAGAGACACAGGCAGAGGGAGAAGCAGGCTCCATGCACCGGGAGCCTGATGTGGGATTCGATCCCGGGTCTCCAGGGTCGCGCCTTGGGCCAAAGGCAGGCGCCAAACCACTGCGCCACCCAGGGATCCCTGGGTAAACCCTTTAAGTATATATCATACTTGTTCTTCTTCATCTGTTACTACAGTTTTTGGTTTAAAATTTAATTTATCTGATATGAAGAACATTACCCCAGTTTTATTTTATTTTTTTATTTTTAAAAATTTTTTAAATTTTATTTATTATGATAGTCACAGAGAGAGAGAGAGAGAGAGGCAGAGACACAGGCAGAGGGAGAAGCAGGCTCCATGCACCGGGAGCCCGACGTGGGACTCGATCCCGGCTCTCCAGGATCCCGCCCTGGGCCAAAGGCAGGCGCCAAACCGCTGCGCCACCCAGGGATCCCTACCCCAGTTTTATTTTCAGGTCCATTTGCATGGTAGTTCTTCCTCCCTCCCTCATTTTCAGGCGTAAGATGTCCTTAGGTCTAAAATGAGTCTCTTGTAGAGAGCGTATGGTGGGTCTTGGGGTTTTCTTTTTCCAATCTGATACCCTGTGTCTTTTGACTGAATCACTTAACCCATTCATGTTCGGAGTAACTATTGAAAGATATGAATCTAGTTTCATAGTATTACCTGTACAATTCCTGTTTCTGCAGTTTGCTTCTTTGGGCTCCCTCCGTCTCTTACATTGTCCCCGTTAATATTTCCTGAAGAGCAGGTTTGGTGGTCACATATTCTTTCAGTTTCTGCCTATCCTGTAAGCTCTTTATCTCTCTTTCTATTCTGAATGACCGCCTTGCTGGATAAAGTATTTTGGGCTACATGTTTTTGTCAGTTATTACCCTGAATAGATCATGATAGCCCTTTCTGGCCTTCTAGGTTCCTGTGAATATGTCTGCTATAAATCTGATATTTATCTCCATGTAAGTTAGGAATCTCTTGTCTCAAGCTGTTTTTAAGATTTACCCTTTATATCTGAAATTTGCAAGCTTCTTTTTTATATGTTGGGATGTCGATAAGTTATCTCGTGGATTTGGGGGAGGGTCCAGTCTAACTCTTGGATGTGAATGCCTCTTTCATTTCCCAGATTAGAGAATTTCTCAGGTATGATTTGTTCAAACACACCTTCTTGTCCCCTCTCTCTCCACGCCCTTGAAATAATATCAATGTTATTCTTTCTCAAGCTATCATTTAAAACTTAGAGTCTCTCTTTGTGGGCTCTTAGTTGTTTTTCTCTCTTTTCCTCAGCTTCCCTCCTTTCCATCAACTTATCTTCTATGTCATTCGCTAACTCTTCTGTTTCATTAACCCTAGCTGTTAGAGCATCCAGTTTAGCCTGCGTCTCGGTTAGAGTATTTTTAATACTCGACGTGGATGGAACTGGAGGGTATTATGCTGAGTGAAGTAAGTCAATCGGAGAAGGACAAACATTATATGTTCTCATTCATTTGGGGAATATAAATAATAGTGAAAGGGAATAAAGGGGAAAGGAGAAAAATTAGTGGGAAATATCAGAAAGGGAGACAGAACATGGAAGACTCCTAACTCTGGGAAATGAACTAGGGGTGGTGGGAGGGGAGGAGGGCGGGTGGTGGTGGTGAATGGGTGACGGGCACTGAGGGGGGCACTTGATGGGATGAGCACTGGGTGTTATTCTGTATGTTGGTAAATTGAACACCAATAAAAACTTTATTATAAAAAATAAATAAATAAAAAAAGAAAGATAAATGAGTCATAATGAAAAAATCTTGATTTCTATATACTATTTTTCCTCAGTCCTGGAGTTTCCCAGTAGTATTTGGTTAGTAAACTCACTGCTACCCTGTTCTTCCAAGTGGTCTTCTTTTTTCTTCTGTTGGATCTGAAACTTTCTTTTTAAAAAATATTTTATTTAAATTCAATTTGCCAACATACAGTATAAATACCCAGTGCTCATCCCATCAAGTGTCCTCCTTAGTGCTCATCACCCAGTTACCCTATCTCCCCACACTCCTCTCCTTCTGCAACCCTTTGTTTCTTTCCCAGAATTAGGAGTCTCTCATGTTTTGTCTTCCTCTCTAATTTTCCCCCACTCTGCTTCCCTCCTCTCCTTTATAGTCCCTTTCACTATTTCTTTTAGTCCACATATGCATTAAACCACATGATGATTGTCCTCTGATTGACTTATTTCATTCACCAGCTGGTCTTCTGGGGGGAAGGTGCCTGTCATGCTTGATTCTCAGGTGTCTGTGTAAGGTTCAGTGTAAGCTTCTTGCCCTGTGAGGCCTTTGTTCCATAGAGGCTGCACCTACCTTGGGAAAACAGAGAAAAAAAAATGGCAGTGGCTAAATCTCCAGCCCGGGAGCCAAGTGTTCCCAGTATGTCCCACACTGCAGACTCTTAGTGCCCACTGGCTCAGATCCTTCTGAGGGCTTGCATGGGGACATAAATTTGAACAGTTTGAAAGGTGCCAGATGGTGATGGCACAAGAGTTTTCGTCATCTTGTGCGTTCACTGGCTCTGCCCCACCCAGAGGAAGTGGAGGATAGCCTGCTTCTGTCTGCTGCTGGGCCTTGGGGTGGAGAGCATTCACTGATCTAGTCACACCCACTCCACCTCTCCCAGATGCCAGTGGAGGGTTCTTGCATTACAGTCCTTTATAGGGACCCAGCACAACACGGTCCCTGATCCAACCTTGGTTTACAGTTTATGGCATAAGTTGGGCTTTCTCCCAGGCTCACTACCTAAACCATTTGCCCTGCTCCAATGCTTGGGAACTTTGCTGGCTTAGACACCTCTGGGAATATTGAGACTTCACTGCCCCTCCTGTGAATCTGCCCTATTTCCCCACTGAGCACTTTTTAGACAGGGAAGACTCCTCAGGAGTGCATTTCTGAAGGTCCCAGTTTTGTGCTCCAGGGCTGTATCACTTTCCTGCATCTGGCTTGCAAAACCTCCCTCCCCCACCATTTATCTTCCAATATATCCATTTTGTTTCTCTTCTCTGGACTCCTATCTTGCAAGAAGCGATCACTTTTCTATTTGTAGTATTCCGATTATCATTTCTTTACATCTCAGGTTGAATCCATAGGTGTTCAGGATAGTTTGCAAATTATCTAGCAAAGTTTGGGGGACCAGATGAAATGAGGACCCCTAGTCTTCCACCGCCTTTGCCTCCCTCTTCTCCAAAAATTATTTTGGGTTTGTAGTTTCAGTCTCAGAAATTAATTAATGCTTTAGAGGAATCTATTTCAGAATTACAGTTATTCTGAATTACATGTACATGTAATGTGCTTTTTCTGTCTCTTTGTGTCTGTCTCTCTCTGACTCCCAAGTACATGATTCTTATAGACTATTTAATAAGAGAATGAAGATTTTAATGATGTTCAATTGCTATTAATTATACTACAATCCTTCAAGTTGTACATAGTTAGCCAGAAGGCAGTATGCTTTAGATGAAACAAAATGGGTGTGAAATCTTCAGCCCTCACAGACCTTGTAAGTCAGGGCTTGTTCAGCAGAGGAGACCTAGGCTTGTGCAGTGGGAAAGCATCAGAATTCAGAACTTTAATTTAACTCAGCTCTTTGTCTAATACAGGGCAAATTGCTTAACTTCTCTTTTTCTGTAAAATGGGGAAAATTATGATACTACATACTACATAAGATTGTTGTGAAAATTAAGTGGGACAATTATGTAAAGAAATTTACTCAATGCCTGGCTCATAATATATAAATATGTTGTATCTTTGAGCATCTCAAAAATTCATTTTTTCTTTTGTAAGATTGAGATGGAAATAGTATCCTCATGGAGTAGCTGTAAGGAATAAATGAGATTCTATGGGTTAGGTACCTTTCTATTCTCCAGACATGTACTGTTTCCTCTGTCCTTATAATAGTCATTGGTTTACTCCACAAATATCCATTAAGAGCCTAACATGTTCTTGTTACTATATGAATAAATACATATATCAGAATCTCATAAATGGATTAAAATATACAATAAGGGCTAGTGGAACAATCTCTGATTATAGAGAAGGAAATAAGGATTATTTTCTTAGCTTCACTATCTTTTAGCTTTATGAGTTTGGTTAAGTAACTTAACTTTCCTAAGGTAGCAACAAGTCCCCTTCCTGGCATCAGATAGGACCAAGATAATGCATGTAAAATTTTTGTGCAAAGTGCCAAGCATTACTATTGATAATAATTTCCAACTATTCCCCTAGATGAAGGGACAGGAGAGAGGAAATTCATTTGTGCACCAAGAATTCACTTCTCAAAAGGATCAGATAAGAAATGGCCTGGCAAAAAATCTTATTCTGACTTTCCCCTTCTAGCTTATAGAAAATCATTTATAAATTCCTAAAAGTAAAAAATCCCCTAAGTTCCATAGGTAATAATTGCATAGAATTTGAAGGTTGAACTTATCTATGTTAATATGACATAAGCAAGGAAGTTTGATGGTTGTTGTAAAAAATAATTTCTGCACTAAGTTAGCATTCCATGTAAGAATAAACCTCAGATGCTCAGCCCAAATCCAGATATCTCAGAAGCCAATTTAATGTTATTAAACCCACAAAGATTTACTTATATTATTGCTCCACACAGAACACACCTACAGTCAATCTGTGCTTGCCTGGCTTCAGAGAATTCTACATATTAGCAATATGCTGCTGCCTGCTTTCTTACTGGCAACCCGTTTTATTCCACCTTTTGTAAAAACAGTATTTAAAGTCTTAGTAGGGATCCCTGGGTGGCACAGCGGTTTAGCGCCTGCCTTTGGCCCAGGGCGCGATCCTGGAGACCCGGGATCGAATCCCACGTCGGGCTCCTGGTGCATGGAGCCTGCTTCTCCCTCTGCCTGTGTCTCTACCTCTCTTTCTCTCTGTGTATCTCTGAAGAATAAATAAATAAAATCTTAAAAAAAAATAAAAAAATAAAGTCTTAGTAATGGGGATCCCTGGGTGGCTCAGCGGTTTGGCGCCTGCCTTTGGCCCAGGGCGCCATCCTGGAGTCTCGGGATCGAGTCCCGCGTCGGGCTCCCAGCATGAAGCCTGCTTCTCCCTCCTCCTCTGCCTCTCTCTCTCTCTCTCTCTCTCTCTCTCTCTCTGTCTATCATAAATAAATAAATAAATAAATAAATAAATAAATAAATAAATAAATAAATATTTAAAAAAATAATAAAAAAAATAAAGTCTTAGTAATGCTTATAATGATTCAAATTTGCAAAAGACATTATTGGCCACTGCAGTAACATTCTGTGTTGTGTGTGTGTGTGCTTGTGTGTGTGCTTGTGTTTATAATACTCAAACTTCCAACCTTGAGTACAAGAAACTGAATAAGGCAGTCAATCATAGAGATGTGAAGTGTCAAGGAGCCCCAGTTTTTAAATTGGTGTGGTACTAACTGTGAAGTGAATCATTTTCTTCCCAATGGTGTTTACACTCCTTTCACGGGGAGTAACAATTTAGTTTTCTGTCCATAATCGTTTTCATGTTTTTTGCTCAAGTTATGTCTTTATAAAAGACATCTGTGTACAATTTGGAGAGTTAAACAAAGCATAAGAATTTCAGAAGTACATTCCAAAATCTGGAAATGTCAGGCAAATATTTACAATTAGTAAAATAAACTTTCCCTGAATTAGAAATATTTTTGTACATTTTCTCCAGGAATAACAGTGATCATACTAATGACAGAATGTCAAAGGCCATATGTTTCTGGATGTCAGAAGTGTCATAAGCTGTCATGGAGCCTTATGTGTAGATAAAGTAGAAAGACCGCTTGGTGGTATGACTTGGTCAGAAATATCTCATTCACCTCAATGTCTGCATTGCTTGAAGTTATTCCTTTGGGAGGCTGGTGGGGAAATGTGGGCCACTATTAGACAAATGGGCAAGTAAATTAAGACTCTGATAAGATCTGAAGCTGGATAAGTTTTAATGAGGAAGAAAAGGTTTTCTCAGAATTAATATGACAGTATTAGGAATGTGATATAGAAAGAGGGAAAAAAGCCTCCTTCTTTCATTAATTCAACAAGTATTTGAATATAAAGTTGTGTTAGGCTCAGGAATATATAATTTTCACCTTCAAGAAGCTTGAAATAGAAGAAATCATAAACAGGTAATTTACATATCTTATATGGCATGCTACAATAAGAGTAGTACAAGAATAAGCACAAGAGGAAGGGCACCTAACGACATCAGTTTCCTGGAAGTGGTGAACTCTGAACCAGCATTTCTGTTATTTAGGCAAAAAGAAATGTCAGAGGCAGAGGAAATAACATGATCTCCCTATCACCTCAAGGATGCATTTCAGAAGAGCTGCAATGACTTCAATATAGTTACAGCAGTGTATTAGGAAAAGACTTGACCAGAAATGAGGCTATAAAACATAGACTCAATCCCTAAATGGATGTTCCAGCTTTGCTAAGAATTGAACTTTATCCTAAAGGTAATAGGGACAATGCACTTTCTATAATCCTATAGGAAGAGGCTGCAGTTGTAGGATTTGGATTTTGGACTCTGTGCCTTAGTTCCCTTCTATAAAATGGGATAATAATGATAAAACCATCCTCATAAGGTTTTTGAAATAATTGGACAACTTAAACCACATGAAGCACCTAGAACAGAGCCTGAAACATAGTAAACACCCTCAATAAGTATGATATATTAGAATTATATGTTGTAATGAAATGATTATGCTGATGTTGTGAAATGATCACATTTCCTCAGAAGAGGAATGGTTTTATAGTTTAAGCAGCAGTGTAAGGATTTTCAATGTGGAGAATACTTGAATGTGTGTGTTGGTTGTGGGTAAGGGATGAGATGGTGTTCAGAGTAAACACTTTGTTGAAATTAAAATGTAGAGTTTTTGAATTTTAAAACTGAGCAGAATTTTATATGATTTTTTAGCTTTAATGTTATCATTTAACATACAGGTTAACCAAGGCTTAGTGAAATTAAATGACTTTACTCAAACTCCCACAACTAATGGTAGCAAAAATCAGGTTCTTTGGATCTTATTCCATATTTTCACTCCCCTTTAATATATCATGAGAGAGATGGGTCACAATGACTGAAGTTTGTTCCTTAGGCCCTTTTGTCTGAAGCAAGAAGTCTCATCCAAGCTACCAGAAAATACTGTACCCTGCATTAAATAAAAATCTTCCCAGGCACTGTTGCCATATTATTGAATAATTTTTGTTGACTTTGTTTCTATCTTAAATTTCAAGAATGAAAGTAGTTCATAGTTGAGGGAGGAGATTCAATTTCCCAATTTCTGACAAAATCCCTTCTGCCTAATGAAAAACAAACTACCCTCTTGAATACAAGTGGTTGTTAGGAATGGAGATAACCTTGGAAATGTTTGTTTCACAGAAAGTATCCCATGATATAACATTTAGGAATTGCTTCAAGATTAGTATCTTTCACTATAGAAAATAAGGAGTAACTTTGATGCTACTTCAGTCAAGTAAATTAGAGAAAGGAAAGCTTTTAGGGCCTATGATTCCACCTCTTTTTGTTGATGCATTGTTCATCAGAACTGCACAAATAGCCTTATGCATCTCTTTGTTGAGTGGTGTAATCACGGGGCTTGGTGCCAGTATTATTTGTGCCGTTGAGCAAATGATTTAATCCCCCTTTTGACTCCTCTATAAAACCAGAAAGAATGGATGATTTATAAAAATAGGTTTCTAACATGACATGATATAACATAGTCAAGAGAATTTATTTTTTAAAGATTTATTTATTTATTTATTTGAGAGAAAGAGAGAGAGAGAGAGAGAGGGTATGTGAGCAGGAGAGGGGCAGAAGGAGACAGAAATTCTCAAGCAGACTCCCTGATGAGAGGAAGCCTGATAATGGGACTCCATATCATGACCCTGAAATCATGATTTGAGCCAAAACCAAGAGTTGAGGTCTTTTTTTAAAAACTAAATTTATTTTTTATTGGTGTTCAATTTGCCAACATACAGAATAACACCCAGTGCTCATCCCGTCAAGTGCCTCCCTCAGTGCCCGATACCCATTCACCCCCAAACCCCGCCCTCCTACCCTTCCACCACCCCTAGTTCATTTCCCAGAGTTAGGAGTCTTTAGTCTCCCTTTCTGATATTTCCCACACATTTCTTCTCCCTTCCCTTCTATTCCCTTTCACTATTATTTATATTCCCCAAATGAATGAGACCATATAATGTTTGTCCTTCTCCAATTGGCTTACTTCACTCAGCATAATACCCTCCAGTTCCATCCATGTTGAAGCAAATGGTGGGTATTTGTGGTTTCTAATGGCTGAGGAATATTTCATTGTTAATTTAAATTTTAGTTAGGAACATATAGTGCGGTATTGGTTTCTGGAGTGGATTTCAGTGATTCATCACTTACATAAAGCATCCAGTGTTCATCACAATTGACTTATTTTATTTTTATTTATTTATTTACTTTTTAGATAAAGAGAGCACTCAAGCAGGGGGGAGGGGTAGAGGGAGAGAGAGAATATTAAACAGGATACACATTCAGCATAGAGCACAGTGTGGGGCTCAAACTCACAATCTTAAGATCATGACCTAAGTTAAAATCAAGAATTGGAAGCTTAACTGACTGAACCACCCAGGTGCCCCAACAAATGCCCTCTTTAATACCCACCATCCATCTAGCCCATTCCCAACCTCCCTCCCTCCATCAACCTTCAGTTTGTTCTCTAGCCTTAAGAGTCTCTTATGGTTTGGTTCCCTCTCTCATTTTTCCCCTTTTCACCCTTCTGATATATCCATCTGTTTTCTTTCTTAAATTCCATATATGAATGAAATCATTTGGCATTTGTGTTTCTCTGACTGACTTATTTCACTTAACATAATACACTCTAACTCCAACCATGTCATTGCAAATGGTAAGATTTCATTTTTTGATGGCTGAGTAATATTCCATATACATATAGATGTAATATATATGTTATGTCTTCTTTAACCATCTGTCAGTGGACACCTGTGCTCTTTCCATATTTTGGCAATAGTGAGCTTTGCTGCTATAAACATTGAGGTGCAATTGCCCCTTCAAATCATTATGTTTGTATCTTTTGGATAAATGCCTAGAAATGTAATTCATGGGTAATAGGGTAGCTCTAATTTTAACATTTTGAGGAACCTCCATATTGTTCTCTAGAGTGCTGCACCAGTTTGCATTCCCACCAATGGTGCAAGAGTGTTCCCCTTTCTCCACAGCCTCACCAACACCTGTGTTTCTTGTGTTATTAACTTTAGCATGCTGACTGGTGTGAGGTGATATCTCATCATGGTTTTGATATGCATTTCCCTGATGATGTGTGATATTGAGCATATGTGTCTATTAGCCATCTTGGATATATTCTTTGAAAAAGTGTCAATTCATGTCTTCCTCCCATTTCTTAACTGGATTATTTGTTTTTTAGGTGTTGAGCTTGTTAAGTATTTTCAGAAGATATTTGTAGGGGGGCAGAATGGTGGAAGGGTAGGAGTCCTCAACTCATCTGGTCCCACCAATTTACCTGGATAACTTCCAAACCGTCCTGAACACCTATGAATCCAACCTGAGATTTAAAGAGAGGACAGCTGGAATGCTACAGAGAGAAGGGTTTTCACTTCTAACAAGGTAGAAAGGTGGGGAAAAAATAAAATAAAACAGAATCAAGTGGTGGAGGGGCCCCGTGAGGAGCCAGGCTAAGAATGGGCAGCAGAAACCACTGGGACAGGAAAGCCCAGCCCCAGAGAAGCGGGAACTTTAAAAATCCGCACCAGATTCTTCCCCTCTGCTTAGAAGGGAAATCGGGCAGAATTGCAGGAGGGGCAGTGAAGCCTCCAGTTTCCCCGGAGTCACTAATAGAGGAGGGGTGCCCAAGGGAAAGTGCACAGCACACTGCGGGCTGCTCTTGGTAAAGGGCTGGAGCACACACTGGCTGGGCATCGGGGAGAAGCCTGGTGGTCAGGCGGGGGCTCCAGATGGGGGTCTGCCCCTGCTGATTTTGGGAACCGTAGCCTTGGGAGTGGGATTCCAGCAGCACAGGGCTCCAGATCCCAGGGGGCTGATTGGACACAGCCCACGATCCTACAATCGCCCCAGGACAGGTGGAGGGGGGGAGGGCACAGGACAGAGAGGACTCTTCTGCCGCCAGGCGCCCCCCAACTGTGCAGATCAGTGCCGCCAAGAGCATCTAGGCCAGTGTGGACTGGGTGATATGGGTGGCTACTGGGGGAGCTCACTCCAGAGCTGGAGATCTGGCTGCCAGTGTTGTTCCTCCATGTGTCACCTTGTGCCTGGGACAGACAGGGCCACCTAGGACAGAGGCCTCACGGGGTAAACAGCTCCCACTGAGCCTGGCACCTGGCAGGGGGCGGGGCATCTCCCCCAGGTACATGCACCTGAGAGTCAGCAAAGCAGGTCGCTCCCCAAAATGACCAGCTGGAAGAACAGAGGAAGAGCAAGTTCTTGACCAAGCAGTGCTGGAAAGCTCCAGGAAAATAGTATGTAGAACTAGAGGGCCCCCCCCTTTTAAACAACTCATTTTCATATCAGAGTAAATTTTCCAATATCTTTTCTCTTTTATCACCTTAGCTACAATATTTTACCACCTCTTCATTTTTAAGATTCTTCCATTTTGACTTTCATAGTTCTACAATTACATGTCTTAAATGTATCTTTTTTTGAGTCTTTGATAGGATCTCATGTTTAAAAAAATCACGCATAGTTATAAAGAACATTTTATGGGACAACTGAGGGGATTTGGATAATATAAGCTATATGTTAGATAAGATCATTGTATCAGTGTTACATTTCTTAGGTTTGATAACAATATCTTGGTTATATGGGAAACTGCTACTGTTCTTAAAAATACAAACTCAAGTATTTAGGGAAATGACGTGCCATTCATGATGTTTGTAATTACTTTCAAATAGTTTATCCAAAGACAAACAATGTGTGTGTATATGATGCACCTAGACACAAACACACAGACTAAAAGAGATTCATGCTGAGACGAGAAAATGTCAAACAAAATAATAAGCAATCACTGAAACACCTGTTATATGTGATGTACCAATTAGGTGTTGGGTATAAGTGAATAAAACAGCACTGTTCCTGCCCTAATGATCTGATCTTCTGGTGTGTCAGTTTCCTAGGACTTCCAAAACAGACTATCACAAACCAGGAGGCTTAAAACAACAGAAAGCATGCTCAATTACATGTCTTAATTGTAGAACTATGAAAGTCAAAAGGGAAGAATCTTAGATATATTTTCCACTTCTAGATTCCCTTCAACATAATCTAATTTTGGGAGATATATGAGATATGGTTTTTCATTTTGTGGTTTTTGTTTTCTCTGCCTCATTTTCTTCTACAATGGCTGAAGTTAATACCTTCTAAAACACAATGAGCATGAACCCAGAACCAAGTGGTATACTGTACTGGTTCATTCTGTAAGATTCCTCATTACCATTCTGCCTCCCCCTTTTATCTCATTTATGTTTTGGTGGTCAATGTTAGGGCCTTCTACAAGTATTTCTGATTTATATAAATTTGGGACTGAGCATATTCTAACATACAGAACTATATATACTCAAAAGCAAGAGGATCACCCTCTAAACCCCTCAGGTAGACTACTACATTCTCCCTCCACTACAACTTCTTCACCATCACCATCTCCCAGTTCCCCCCTTTTTAATCTTCTCCTTTTTTTCTCTTCTCTGGGTTTCTTGGCCTTTTATTTTTTACTATTTGTTTCAAAATTTGTTTTTCAATTTAGTGGTCTTTTTGTTTTATTTTGTCCTGATCTTTATTTTCAATTTCTGATCTCTGACCTCGGCAAAATCATCTAGGGTGAAATTTAGTTAGGTTGTGGTTGATATTCTTGACTCAGCCCACTCATAGCCAACTGGAACTGAGCAAAATGACTAGAAAGAACTCACCACAAAAGAAGGAATCAGAAACAGTCCTCTCTGCCACAGAGTTACAGAATTTGGATTACAATTCGATGTCAGAAAGCCAATTCAGAAGCACAATTATAAATATACTGGTGCTCTGAAAAAAATCATAAAACGTTCAAGAGACTTCACAACTGCAGAATTTAGATCTAATCAGGCTGAAGTTAAAAATCAATTAAAATGAGATGCAATTGAAACTGGAGGTCCTAATGATGAGGGTACATGAAGTAAAAGAAAGAGCGAGTGACATAGCAGAGAAGTTGATGGCAAGGAAGGAAGCTGAGGAAAAAAGAAAAAAACAATTAAAAGACCATGAGGAAAGGTTAAGGGAAATAAATGATAGCCTCAGAAGGAAGAATGTACATATAATTGCGGTTCCCGAAAATGTCAAGGGAGAGAGGGCCAAAAAGCATATTTGGACAAATCATAGGTGAGAACTTTCCTAACTTGGGTAGGGAAACATGCATTCAGATCCAGGAGATAGAGAGGTCCCCTCCAAAATCAATAAAAACCATTCAACACCCCGACATTTAATAGTGAAACTTGCAAATTCCAAAGATGATGAGAAAAATCTTTAAAGCAGCAAGAGACAAGAGATTCCTACTTATGTGGGAAGAAATATTAGATTAAGAGCAGACCTCTCCACAGAGACCTGGCTGGCCAGAGAGGGCTGGCAGGATATATTCAGGGCACGAAAATGAAAAGAACATGCAGCCAAGAATACTCTATTCAGCAAGGCTCTCATTCAGAATAGAAGGAGAAATAAAGAGCTTCCAAGATAGGCAGAAACTGAAAGAATATGTGACCACCAAACCAGCTCTGCAAGAAATATTAAGGGGGACCTGTAGAAGAAAGAGAAAGCCCAAAGAAATAATCCACAGGGGCTGAATAAGTATTAAGATGACACTAAATTCATATCTTTGAAGTTACTCTGAACATGAATGGGCTAAATGATCCCATCAAATGATGCAAGGTTTCAGAACGGATAAAAAAGCAAGACCCATCTATTTGCTGTCTACAAGTGACTTATTTTAGACCTAAGGACACCTCCAGGCTGAAAATGAAAGGGTGGAGAACCATTTAACATTCAAACTGTCCTTAAAAGAAAGCTGGGGTAGCAATCCTCATATCAGGTAAATTAAATTCCATCCCAAATTCTGTAGTAAGAGATGAAGAGGGACACTATATCATACTTAAAGGATCTATCCAAAAGAAGACCTAACAGTTATGAATATTTATGCTCCTAATGTGGGAGCTGCCTAGTATATCAATCAATTAATAACCAAAGTTCTGACAGAAAAAGAAACAGTCAACAAAACTAAAGGACAACTTACAGAATGGGAGAAGATATTTGCAAATGACATATCTCAAAGAGGGCTAGTATTCAAGTTCTATAAAGAACTTATTAAACTCAACACCAAAGAAACAAACAATCCAATCATGAAATGAGCAAAAGACATGAATGGAAATTTCACCAAAGAAGACATACACATGGCCAACAAGCACATGAGAAAATGCTCTGCATCACTTGCCATCAGGGAAATACAAATCAAAACCACAATGAGATACCCCCTCACACCAGTGAGAATGGAGAAAATAAACAAGACAGGAAACAACAAATTTTGGAAAGGCTGTGGAGGAAGGGGAACCCTCCTGCACTGTTGGTGTGAATGTGAACTTGTAAAGCCTTCTAGAAAATTGTGTGGAGGTTCTTCAAAGAGTTTAAAATAGAACTACCCTAAGACCCAGCAATTGCACTACTGGGAATTTACTCCAAAGATATAGATGCAGTGAACAACTGAGACAGTGCACCTCAATGTTTATAGCAGCAATGTCCACAATAGCGAAACTGTGGGAGGAGCCTCGGTGTCCATTGAAGAATGAATGGATAAGGAAGATGTGGTCTATATATACAATGGAATGTTACTCAGCCATTGGAAAGGACTAATACCCACCATTTGCTTTGACGTCGATGGAACTGGAGGGTATTATGTTGAGTTAAGTAAGTCAATCATTATATGGTTTCACTCATTCGGGGAATATAAAAAATAGTGAAAGGGATCATAAGGAAAAGGAGAGAAAATGAATGAGGAAAATTCAGAGGATGAAAAACATGAGAGACTCCTAACTCTGGGAAACAAACAAGGGGTACTGGAAGGGGAGGCGGGCAGGAGCATGGGGTGACTTTGTGACGGGCATTGAGGAGGGGCACTTGACGGGATGAGGACTGGATATTATACTATATTGGCAAATAGAACTCCAATAAAAATTTTAAAAAATGCTTGATACTTCCCCATAAAAATTTAATAATCAAAGTAAAGACATACTTAGATAATAAAACACTAATCATTGTGGACTTCAACACTTCAACATAGCACTTTCTGCAAATGACAGATTTTCTAAGAACAACATTACCAAAGAAACAAGAGCTTTAAATGATACACTGGACCAGATGGATTTCACAGGTATATATAGAATTTTCCATCTGAACGCAGCTGAATACACATTCTTCTCAAGCGCACATGGAACTTTCTTCAGAATAGACCACATACTGGGTCACAAATCAGGTCTCAACTGATACCAAAAGACTGGGATTGTCCCCTGCATATTTTCAGACCACAACGCTCTGAAACTAGAACTCAATCACAAGAAAAAATTTGGAAGAAACTCAAACACGTGGAGGTTAAAGAGCACCCTATTAAAAGTTGAATTAGTCAACCAGGAAATTAGAAAAGAATTAAAAAGATAATGGAAACTAATGAAAATGAAGATACAACCGTTCAAAATCTTTGGGATACAGCAAAAGCAGTGCTCAGAGGGAAATACATCACAATACAAGCTTCCCTCAAAAATTTGGAAAAAAACTCAAATACACAAGCTAATCTCGCAGCTAAAGGAACTGGAGATAGAACAGCAAGCAAAACCTACACCAAACATAAGAGGAGAGATAATAAGGATTCAAGCAGAACTCAATGAAATAGAGACCAGAAGAACTGTAGAATACACCAACAAAACTAGGAATTGGTTCTTTGAAAGAATTAATAAGATAGGTATACGTTGGCCACCCTTAATAATAAGAAAAAAGACAAATTAATAAGATCATAAATGAAAGATGAGAGACCTGTTTCCCTTGCCTTCATAGCTGTATCTTGCAAGAAATTGCTGTGGCCAAGTTCAAAAAGGGTGTTGCCTGTGTTCTCCTCTAGGGTTTTATTGATTCTTATCTCACACTTAGATCTTTCATCCATTTTGAGTTTATTTTTGTGTATGGCGTAAAAGCAAGGGCATGAGAAAATGCTCGGCATCACTTGCAATCAGGGAAATACAAATCAAAACCACAATGAGATACTACCTCACACCAGTGAGAATGGCGGAAATTAACAAGACAGGAAACAACAAATGTTGGAGAGGCTGTGGTGAAAGGGGAACCCTCTTGCACTGTTGGTGGGAATGTGAACTGGTGCAGCCACTCTGGAAAACTGTGTGGAGGTTCTTCAAATAGTTAAAAATAGACCTGCCCTACGACCCAGCAACTGCACTGCTGGGGATTTACCCCAAAGATACAGATTCAGTGAAATACCAAGGCACCTGCACCCCAATGTTTATAGAAGCAATTTCCACAATAAGCAAACTGTGGAAGGAGCTTGAGTGTCCATTGAAAGATGAATGGATAAAGAGGATGTGGTCCATATACACAATGGAATATTACTCAGCCATTAGAAACGACGAACACCCACCATTTGCTTTTGACGCGGATTATGCTGAGTGAAGTAAATCAATAGGAGAAGGACAATTATTATATGGTTTCACTCATACAGGGAATATAAAAAATAATGAATGAGATTATAGGGGAAAGGAGAGAAAAATGAGTGGGAGAAATTAGAGAGAGGCAAACTATGAGAAACTCCTAACCCAGGGAAATGAACGAGGGGTAGTGGAAGGTCAGGTGGATGGGGGATGGGGTGACTGGTTGATGGGGACTGAGGGGAGCACTTGATGGATGAGCACAGGGTGTTATACTCTATGTTGGCAAATGGAACTTCAATAAAATATATATAAAAGAGAAGATATTTGTAAAGGATATATCTGATAATGTGTTAGTATCCAAAGTCTATAAAGAACTTTCCAACTCAACACCAAATTTCTTGCTTTCTAAATTCTGCAAAGAGGGACATAGGAAAGAATGGTGGGTAGGTCATAGAAGGCTCTGGAAGGTTTTAAGCTTAGGAATGACTTGATTTGGCTTACCTTTTTAAAGGATCACTCTGTCTTCTAATTTTGGAGGCTATTGAAACAATTCAAGTGAAAAATGACTAGAGCTCAAGCTAGGATGGTAGTAAGAAAATGGAGAGAAGTAGTCAGATTTTGGATATATTTTGAAGATGGAATGTACTAGATTTTCTTGTTAGATTATCTGTCAGACATGAGCAAAAAGAGGAGCCAAGGATACTCCCAAAGTTCCTGGCTTCAGAAAATAAAATTATGAAAAAAAAAGAAAATAAAATTATGGGTTTACAGCAGCTAAGATGGAAAATTTGCAGGTGAAACAGGACTGTTGTATGTGGGGGCGGGTTGATTGGCAATTCAGTTTTAACACATTAAATTTGACATTTGTACTATTTTTTTATTTTGCATGGAAATCTTAGCAAAATGACCTCAAATATGTCAAGCAAAGGAGTATTGAAAACTATATGGACATTACAGCCTTACAGATCTGGACTCCAGTCACATCTCCTCCATTTACTGATTGCTGGAATTTGGGCAAGACACTTAATTGAGTGAGTTTCAGCTTCAAGTTCTGTAAAATAAACACAGTGAAATATGCAATTGTATCTATTGCATATTTGTATCTATTGTATGTTTATGAAGATAAAATGAGAAACCATAAATGAAACAACTGACACATAGTGTATAATTATTATTATTGTTAATGATAGGGCATAATGTTCTATACATAGTTAGTAAGTTTTGACTTTCCAGATGCTATTCTGAACTATGCTCTCAATATTTCCTGTGTATTTTAGACCCCAGAGCAGTTTCATAGTCCTGCCTAACGTCTTGCATTAATTTGTACTATATGCTATTTCTCCTCATTCTCTGTTACTTGTATCCTGGTACCCTTTTCCCTCAATGGAGTCCAAGTTCACGGATTTTCTTTACTTGCCACTATATAATCCAATACATTAATATTGACTTATATGTAGTAGAAAACAAGAAGAATGGGGTAAGAAAGGGCAGTAGCAAAGGTGACATCTTCACAGTTTGAGAGTGAGCTGGAAGCTACAGTCATAAAAACTCAACTATTCTGGCCTGGAGGATCCAAGGACAACACTGAGAAAAATCACCAAGGCCAGCAAGAGTGAACTTAGGAAGGTCCACATTAATGGATGTATCTCATATTCTTTTTACTAAGGTCTCACCTATTTGAGGATCCTGGCCTTATGCAAAAGTCTCAATTCTAATTCCCCTACTTCATAAAAGACCAAATTAAGTCTGTTGCAGAAGCCTGTATAATAAATTCCCATTTCCCTACTGTTGGGGCTTCCATCAGCATCAAGTTTCCATTTTTCTTTGATTTTGGTATATATGGATTTTTCATTCTATCTGGAGAGATCAGCTAAAACAAAGTACAACACACACACACTCACAGATTTATATAAAATTTAGCTTTTCTAGATGTTTGCAAGGAGAATTTCTCCATTATTACTCTTCTTCTTGCCTGGAACACCAAAAGAATTCCTCCTGAAACAAACATAAACGTGAATTTTCTGCTTACTTATTTTTTTCTCCCTCATTGTGTAAAACTTTCTATTGCAATAAACCAAAGAAATTATGTATTCAACTTTCATAGCATGCCATATGCTGATGCCATGAAGGAATACCCATGAGACAGGTATAAGAAGTCTTTACCTTCCAATACAGAAAAAGAGAAAAAATTATGAAATTGACTGGAAAATAATCAGTATAATTCTATGAAAATTAACAAAAACATTTACTTTTTTTCTATTTGAGATTCAGATTTGTTTATTTGAATTTACTTTGCAAAGTAAAAACACAATTAAAAAATCTTTAATGGTAGAGAGAGGAAAATAAATTCACTTTTGGCATTAGTATATTTTTATTTACCTTTTCTTTTTGAATTTCAAATACTGTTGACATTTCTTAGGATGTGGGATTATAAAAATGTTTCCTAAAGTTTTTTAAATCAGAAAAAGAAATAATCAAGCAAAATAATTGTTGCATAATACGAATGTAAGCTCAGTTTATATGATAAAATGAGAGATGTATAGTATTAAGAAATTTGGGGGAAAAAAGAGATCATTTAAACTAAGAGCTGTTGTTTTGAAAAAATAAACCAAACTGGCAAACCTTTAGTGAGACAAAGAATAAATAAAGAAAGACAACTCAAATGAAATTAGAAATGAAAGAAGGAATGTTATCCCTGATACCACAGAAATACAAAGGATTGGGGATCCCTGGGTGGCTCAGCAGTTTGGCGCCTGCCTTTGGCCCAGGGCGCGATCCTGGAGTCCCGGGATCAAGTCCCACGTCAAGCTCCTGGCATGGAGCCTGCTCCTGTGTCTCTGCCTCTCTCTCTCTCTGTCTATCATAAATAAATAAATAAATCTTAAAAAAAGAAATACAAAGGATCATAAAGAGGCTATGAATTATAGGCCAACAAATTGGATAACCTAGAAGACATAGTTAGTAGGCCTCCTTCACAGTAAGGCTAGGGGGTGTGTTTTAGTCAGCTGTCTATGTGCTTATGGGGGATCAGGTGGCCAGTTATGTTCTTCATTTATAATAGTCCTGCAGTATCTGTGAATTAAAACTTCATATACCACCAGAGTCAGATGAGCAAGTGGTAGCCTGTGGGGGAGAATTGCACAAAAATTGGGTTGCCAGATAAGTGCATAAGTACCAGAGATACCAGAAAACTGGAGAAAGCAAAGAGAATGTAGAGATGGTGCTTGCCAGTTTCCATTCTTGCAGAATACCTTAGTAAGATTTTTAGATTTTATTTATTTATATATTTATTTTAGATAGAGAGAGATTGCACACAAGAGAGGTGGAGTGAGTGGGCTGAGGAACAAGCAGAGAGGGATAAGTAGAGTCTGCGCTGAGAATAAAACCCAATGTGGGGCTTGGTCCCACGAAACTGAGATCATGACCTGAGCCGAAATCTACAATCAGCTGCTTAATCATCTGTGCCACCCAGGCAATCCTCTTAGTAACATTTTAGACTTTTATCAAACTAGAAAGCTGCCCCTATGTCGGAAGCCCTAAGACAAGCAAATAGGTTTTATTTTTTCTCATGGAGAGACTGGGAGTGTTAGTCTACTGTCTTTGCACTGTATCCTGAGGTTGGTAGATGGACAAAATCCTATTTTTATCTGTTATAGTCCCATGGGACAATGAATACAATCATACTGGCCACCAGAGCCAAGTAATCAGGAGGTATCCCCTGGGAGTCAGCCACATAGCCAGGGTACCAGAGATAAAAAGTGAGTAACCAGATACAAGCACAGTATTCCTTTTGGGAAAAAGTGGCTCTCTGGGGAACAGCAGAGGAAGTGAAAGGTGATAGCACCCATCTACCAAGGTCTTTGAAGAGTGTTATAGTCAGCCCTTAGATGTATTTTTAATTAAATGCCTGCACCTCAGTATGTAGCTATGAAAATAAGCCAATAATTCTCCTTTATCAAAAGACTGGATACTTCAGTCTTTTGCCTTTCTGCTGTTCCCTGAGTGTAGTAGCTAGTTAAGAACTTACTCTGCATTTGTTACGGTCTTGGGGGACCTGCAAGCATAAGCCCTATTGGAACCAGAACCAGACAACTTAGAGGTGTCCTCTAGGCAGAAACTGCAAAAATAGGGACACTAGACAAGTTTAAAAGCTCCTTTATAGGAGATATTAGTGAACTGGAGTGGGACAGAGTACAAAGGCATTCTCCAGCCTCTGAGATTGGAAAGTATTTCAGTAGGACTCTAGATTTGTACAAAATTAGATGCCTGTTTCTCATACTGATGTTTTAAATATATGCAAATAAGGGCAGTTTGGGAAGATGGCAGAGTAGGAGGACACTGAGCTGGCCTAATCCAATGTTTTCAACTAAATATCATCCACATCCAGGAGTGCCTGGATAGCTCAGTCAGTTGAGCATTTGGCTCTTGATTTTGACTCAGGTCATGACCTCAGAGTTATGGGATCTGCCCCATGTGGGGCTCCACACTCAGTGGGGAGCCTGCTTCTCTCCCTCTCCCTCTGCTCCTCCTCCTCTCAATAAAAAATATTTTTAAAATATGAAAAATAAACAAATATCATCCACATCTAAGTCAACAACTGGAGAGTGATACAAAGAGTGACAGAACAAACTTTACAAAATAATGGATGTCCTCTGTGCCTCTTGAATTTCCATGTCTGTTTTATCCCACAGATTTGGGAAGTTTTCAGCTATAATGTGCTGAAATAAACCTCCTGCCCCTTTTCCTCTCTTTTCACCTTCTGGGCATCCTATGATATGAATGTTGTTGTGCTTTAAGTAGTCTCTGAGTTCCCTAAGCCTACACTTGAAGTGCATACATTTCATTCCCTCTTCTTTTCAACTTCATTATTTTCCATAATTTTATCTTCTATATCACTTATCCATTCCTCTGCTTCATCCATCTCTATTGTCATGACATTCTATTTAGTTTTACATTTTAGTTATAGCATTTTTATTTTCAGCCGGACTAGTTAGTTCTCTTATTTCTGCAGTAAGGGATTCGCTAGTGTCTTCTATGCTTTTTTCAAGCCCAGCTAGTATATTTATAATTGTTTTAAATTCTAATTCAGACACATTACTTTTTTCTGTATTGATGAAATCCCTGACCAATACTTCTTCCTGTTCTTTCTTTTGGGATGAATTCCTATGTCTCATATTGTGAAGGTAAAAAAAAAAAAAAAAAAAAGGAAGCTACATCCTATTTCCCCTAGAGCTGAAGTGTTACAGCATCTCCTGAAGGGAATAGGGCACAGCCACCCCTTTCTGGAGCCAGCCCGCCTAAATGACTGTCTTCTCCCAAATCCCCCGGGGGCTGCTGCGCTCCAGCCCTTTATGGAGATTGGCTCAAGATTTGCAGTGAGCTTTTCCCTGGGCACCTCCCTCTTACAGTGACTTGGGGAATCTGGAGGCTTCACTGCCCCTCCTGAGATTCTGCCTGATTTCCCTGCTAAGCACTTCTCCATCAGGGAAAACTCTGACATGGATTTTTAAAGTTCCTGCTTCCCCAGGGATAGACTTTTGCCGTGCCACTTTAGCCTGGCTACTGGTGGTTCCCCTCCCCCATTTATTCTTTTAAAAAATTTTTTCACCTTCTTACCTTGTTAGAAGCAAAAACTATTCTCTCTGTAGCGTTCCAGTTGTTATCTCTTTAAATCTCAGGTCAAATTAGTGGGTGTTCAGGATGTTTTGAAAGTTATCTAGGTAAGTTTGTGGTGCCAGGTGAGTTGAGGACCCTACTCTTCCACCATCTTGTCCTGGGAGCATGGGTTCAGCAGCACAGGACCCTGGATCCCAGGGTGCCTAAGTGGACACAGCCGGCTATCCTGCTTTCCCCTCGCGACAGGTGGAGGCGGGGAGGGAACAGGACAGTGAGAACTCTCCTGCCACTGGGCGCCGTCAAACTGTGTAGATCAGCTCACCTGCATCTGGCCAGTGCAGACTGGGAGCTGCAGTTAGTGACTCTCGGGGAGCTGACTCCAGAGCTGGAAATCTGGCCACCACCATTGGTGTTTCTCCTCTTTGTTTCACCTTACTTTTGGGAGAGGTGGGGCTTCTAGGGACCAAAGGCTTCATATGAGAAACAGCTCCCACTGAGCCTGGCACCTGGCGGGGTGTGGGGCAAATCCCCAGGCACAGACACTTGAGAATCAGCACAGCAGAATCTCCCCCAGAAGATCAGCTGGAAGAAAGAGGGAAGAGCAAGTTTATTAATGAAGCAGGACTGGAAGCTCCATGACTGAGGGAAAATAGTATATAGAACTAGAGGGTCCGTTTTTCTCTTTTTCCATTATGACTTGTTTTTTTTTTTTTTTCATTATGACTTGTTTTTATATCAGACTAAAAATTTCCAATATTTTTTCTCTTTCCCCACCTAAACTACAATATTTTACCAGCTCTTCATTTTTAAGTTTTTTTCCTTTTTGACTTGCATATTTCAAATTACAGGTCATAGATATATTTTCCAGTTCCCCCCTTCAACATACTCAATTTAATTTTGGTAGGTATAAAAGATATCTATTTTTGTGTGTGTGTATGTGTGTGTGTGTGTTTCTGCTTCATTTTGTTTTACAATGGCAGAAGTTAATACTTCTAAAACACGATGAACCTACACCCCGAACCAAGTGGAATATTGTACTAGTTCATTCTGTGAGATTATATTCTCTCTTCATTCTCATCTTTTATCTTGTTCATGTTTTTGTGGTCAATGTTGGGGCTTTCTATTGCTGGTTTATGTAAATTGGGGATTGATCATCTTCTAACATACAGAACAAAATATACTCAGTATCAAAAGGATCATCCTGTAGGATGCCTCGTGTAGACCACATTCTCTATCCACTACCACTTTTTCACCACCACCACCCCCTTTTTTCTTTTTCATCTTTTATTTACTTTTTTATTTTTCTTTTTTCTTCTTTGTTTGTAGTTTTTGCCTTTTATTTTTACTAATTTGTTTTTAAAAATTTCACTTTAGTGTTCCTTTTGTTTTATTTTGTTCAATACCTTTTTTCTTTTATTTTCTGGACTCTGACCTCTTCAGAATCATGTAGGGAGTATTTTACTTAGGCCATGGTTGATATTTTTGACTCATCCCAGTCATAAAGCCACTTTGCACTGGACAAAGTGCAAATGAGCCACAAAAGAAAGGCACAATACTCTCTGCCACAGAATTACAGAATTTGGATTTCAATACGATGTCAGAAAGTCAATTCAGAAGTACAGTTATAAAACTACTAGTGGCTCTAGAAAAAAACATAAAGGACTCTAGAGACTTTGTTACTTCAGAATTGGGATCTAATCAGGCCAAAATTAAAAATAGATTAAATAAGATGCAATCCAAACTGGTGTCCTAACTGCTAGGGTTAATGAGGTGGAAGAAAGAGTGAGTGACATAGAAAACCAGTTGATGATAAGGAAGGAAGCTGAGGAAAGAAGAGAAAAACAATTAAGAGCCACGAGGAAAGGCTTAGAGAAATAAATGATAGCTTGAGAAAGAAGAATTTACATCTAATTGGGATTCCAGAAGAGGCTAGAGAGAGAGAGAGAGAGAGAGAGAGAGAGGACCACAAAGTATATTTGAACAAATCATAGCTGAGAACTTCCCTAACCTGGGGAAGAAACCAGACATTGAAATCTAAGAGATATAAAGGACTCCCCAAAATCAATAAAAACAATTAACACTTGGCATTGAATAGTAAAACTTGCAAATCCCAAAGATAAAGAGAAAAGTCTCAAAGCAACGTGAGACATAAGAGATTCCTAATATATATGGGGAGAAATATAAGATTAACAGAAGACCTCTCCACAGAGACCTCACAGGCCAAAAAGGGCTGGCAGGATATATTCAGGGCACTAAATGAGAAGAAAATGCAGCCAAGAATACTTTATCCAGCAGGACTCTCATTCAGAATAGAAGGAGAAATAAAGAGCATCCAAGATAGGCAGAAACTGAAAGAATATGTGATCACCAAACCAGCTCTGCAAGAAATATTAAGGGGGACCTATAGAAGAAAGAGCAAGCCCAAAGAAATAACCCACAAAAACAGGGACTGAATAAGTATTGTGATGACACTAAATTCATATCTTTGAAGTTACTCTGAATGTGAATGGGCTAAATGATCCCATCAAAAGATGCAGGGTATTGGAGTGGATACAAAAGCAAGACCCATCTATTTACTGTTTACAAGAGACTAATTTTAGACCTAAGGACACCTTCAGGCTGAAAATGAAAGGGTGGAGAACCATTTACCATTCAAATGATCCTCAAAAGAAAGCTGGGGTAGCAATCCTCATATCAGATAAAGTCTATCCTAAAGACTGTAGTAAGAGATGAAGAGGGGCACTATATCATACTTAAAGGGTCTATCCAACAAGAAGACCTAATAATCATGAATATTTATGTCCCTAATGTGGGAGCTGCCAAGTATATTAATCAATTAATAAACAAAGTAAATGGGCAGCCCAGGTGGCTCAGAGATTTAGCTCCGGCTTCAGCCCAGGGCGTGATCCTGGAGATCTGGGATGGAGTCCCACGTCGGGCTCCCTGCATGGAGCCTGCTTCTCCCTCTGCCTGTGTCTCTACCTCCCTCTCTCCTCTCTGTGCTTCTCATGAATGAATAAATAAAAATCTTTTAAAAAGTAACCAAAGTAAAGACTTACTTAGATAATAATACACTAACAATAGGAGACTTCAACACTTCAATGCAGCACTTTCTGCAAATGACAGATCTTATAAGAACAACATAACCAAAGAAACAAGGGCTTTAAATGATACACTGGACCAAATGGATTTCACAGATGTATATGGAATTTTCCATGTGAACACAGCTGAATACACATTCTTCTCAAGTGCGTATGGAACTTTCTGCAGAACAGACCACATACTGGGTCACCAATCAGGTCTCAACCATTACCAAAAATTGGGATTGTCCCCTGCATATTTTCACACCACAATGCTTTGAAACTAGAACTCGATCCCAAGAAGAAATTTAGAAGAAACTCAAACACGTGGAGGTTAAAGAGCATCCTACTGAAATATGAATGGGTCAACCAGGAAATTAGAGAAAAATTATAAAAGTTCGTGGAAACTAATGAAAATGAAGATACAACCATTCAAAATCTTTGGGTATAGAAAAAGCAGTCCTCAGAGGGAAATACATCGCAATACAAGCCTCCCTCAAAAAATTGGAAAAAAACACAAATACACAAGCTAACCTCACACCTAAAGGAACTGGAGAACAGCAAGTGAAACCTACACCAAGCAGAAGAAGAGAGATGCAGTGCTGGAGCACTCTGCGATCAACTGACTTGATTCATGCAAGGGGTTTGTGCAGGTCTTCTTGGGGCAGTGCCTGCTATGCTGATTCTTGGCACTTGCCCTCTTGAAGATGCACCTGAAGGACGCAGGGGGGCATAGCTTGGTGTAAGTAGCTCTTACAATGGTCCAATAGGTGATGCTATTTTGCTCACTGACGTTGGTTAGTGCTGATGGGTGCGGTGAAGGTGGTGTTGTCTTGCTCTGTGGTTCCCTGGCCGAGGAGCCTACACCTACCACTTTTCAGGAAGCCCTCACAGAACAGCAAATAATCATCTCTCTTTTTTCCCCCAGATTCTGCCCGATCTCTGCCTTCACTCTGCCTGTACTTGAGCTGCCTGCCAGGTGGCATACTACTCCTGTGTAGTATTTCAGATATGTGGTTAAAATCTGCTCATCACCAAGACATTTCATACCCATATTGATAAAATACACAGACAAGAAAAGGATACTGAATGGGGGGAAATGTCCTTGGCCTATAAGGGAAGACAAATTGTGCTGGCAGCAGATCTGTGCACAGAAAGTTGGCAGGCCAGAAAAGAGTGTCATGACATATTCAACAACTGAATGGTTGAATTATCCAGCCAAGAATACTTTATCCAGCAAGGCTGCCACTCAGAATACAGGGAGAGTTAAGGAGCTTCCTGACAAACAAAAACTAAAGGAATCCATGACCACTAAATCAGTCCTGCAAGAAATATTAAGTGGGATTCTGAGTGGGGATAAGATGACCAAAAGCAACAAAGACTAAAAAGCAAGAGAACATCACCAGAAATACTAACTTTACCAGTAACACAAAATTTATATCTATCAATAATCACTCTGACTGGAAATGGATTAAATGCCTCAATCAAAAAACTTGCGGTATCAGAATGTATTTAAAAAGACCCATCTAATGCTCCCTAGACTCATTTAAGGTCTAAAGACACCTGCAGATTGAAAGTGAGGGGATGGAGAACAATCTCTCATGCTAATGGCTGTCAAAAGAAAGCTGAAGTAGGCAAATTTATATCAAACTAGATTTTAAAAGAAAGACTGTAACAAGAGATGAAGAAGAGCACTACATCATAATTAATGGGTATATCCATCAAGAAGATCTAAGAATGTATATATTCATGCCCCCAACTTAGGAGCACCCAAATCTACAAATCAGTTAATAACAAATATAAAGACACTCAATCATAATAATAATAATACAATAATAGTAGGGGACTTTAACATCCTACTTATGGCATGGTGGATCATCTAAACACAAAACCAACAAGGAGGGATCCCTGGGTGGCTCAGCAGTTTAGCACCTGCCTTTGGCCCAGGGTGTAATCCTGGAGTTCCAGGATCGAGTCCCGTATCAGGCTCCCTGCATGGAGCCTGCTTCTCCTTCTGCCTGTGTCTCTGCCTCTCTCTCTCTCCCGCTCTCTCTCTCTGCATTTCTCTCATGAATAAATCAATAAAATCTTTTTTAAAAATCAACAAAGATACAATGGCTTCGAATGACACACTGGAACAGGTAGACTTAACAGATATATTCAGAGTACTAAAGCAGCAGAATCCACATTCTTTTCAAGTGCATATGGAACACTCTCCAGAATAGATCATATACTGGGTCACAAATCAGTTCTTAACAAGTGCAAAAAGATTAAGATCATAACATGAATATTTTCCAATCATGTTATGAAAGTTGAAGTCAACCACAAGAAAAAAAATTGAATGACCACAGATACATGGAGGTTAAAAAACACCTTGCTAAAAATGAATGAGTTAACCAGGAAATAGAAGAAATAAAAAAGTATATGGAAGCAAATGGAAATGAAAACGTGATACTCTAAAACATCTGGGATGCAGCAAAAGCAGTCATAAGAGGGAGGTACAGCTTGGTGTAAGT
Source organism: Vulpes vulpes (assembly GCF_048418805.1). NCBI lineage: Eukaryota > Metazoa > Chordata > Mammalia > Carnivora > Canidae > Vulpes > Vulpes vulpes. Next base: position 49,790,693 of record NC_132790.1, on the reverse strand, counting down.
AATACAGGCCTATCTCAAGAATCAAAAATTATCAAATGCACAAACTAACCTTACACATAAAGGAGATAGAAAAGCAACATCGAATAAAGCCTAAAGCCAACATAAGAAGGGAAAAATAAAGATTAGAGCAGAAATAAATAACATAGACACAAACCAACAAAACCAGTACCACAGATAAACTCATTTAAGAGTTGATTCAAAAAAAAAAGTTGATTTATGAAAGAATTAATAAAATTGATAAACTCAAGTCTTACCAAAGGAAAAGAAGAAAGGACCCAAATAAATAAAATTGTGACTGAAAGAGGAGAGATCACAACTAGCATAGCAGAAATATAAGCAATCATGAGAATATTATGAAAACTAATATGCCAACAAACTAGGCAAACTGGAACAAATGGAAAAATTCCTACAAACATACAAACTACCAAAACTGAAATAGGAAGAAATAGATAATTTGAACAGACCCATAACCAGCAAAGAAATAGAATCAGTAATAATACATCTCCTAAAAAATAAAAGTCCAGGGCCAGATGACTTGTAAGGAGACTTATACCAAACATTTAAAGAAGAGTTAATAGCTATTATTCTCAAAAAAAATTCAAAAAATAGAAATGGAAGGAAAACTTCCAAACTCATTCTGCAAGACCAACATTACCTTGATTCCAAAACCAGACATAGACCCCCACACACTAAAAAGGAGAATTATAGGCCAATATTCCTGGTGAACATGAATGGAAAAATTCTCAACAAAATACTGGCAAATCAAGTCCAACAGTATATTAGAAGAATTATTCACCACAATCAAGTGGGACTTATTCCTGGGCTGTAGGGGTAGTTCAATAATCACAAATCGAATTACACATATTATATCAAATTACAAATGTGTCCCTTCCTCTAGCAGGCAGGAATATCTAAAACTGTGATACACCATTAGAAACGACAAATACCCACCATTTGCTTAGACATGGATGGAACTGGAAGGTATTATGCTGAGTGAAGTAAGTCAATCAGAGAAGGACAAACATTATATGGTCTCATTCATTTGGGGAATATAAAAAAATAGTGAAAGGGAATAAAGGGGAAAGTAGAGAAAATGAGTGGGAAATATCAGAGAGGGTGACAGAACATGAGAGACTCCTAACTCTGGGAAATGAACTAGGGGTAGTGGAAGGGGAGGTGGGCGGGGGGTTGGAGTGACTGGGTTATGGGCATTGAGGGGGGCACTTTATGGGATGAGCACTGGGTGTTATGCTATATGTTGGCAAATTGAACTCTAATAAAAAGAAATTTAAAAAATAAAAATAAATAAAACAGCAAAAAACAAAAAAAACTGTGGTACACAAAAAAAAATTGGCATTGTGAAATTTTGTAGTGCAATCTTTTAGGTTTGAAGATATCTATGCCTCCCTTATCTCCAAAGCAAAATGGAAATGTGTGGAAATTTTCTAAATTGAGAGAGGGTTTTATGTTAAGATCTTTTTGAAAATGTAATGATACTACCTGAGATAATTGTGCCATGTTGCAAAACAAAAATTTGGAATCACTGATTGAGTGACACTAATAATCCCAGCCATATAATTTCAATAAGAAATGAGTGATGGAAAAATTATTTGTAGAAGCAAAGTGCCAAAAATATCATCCCTAAGATTATTCTGTTAGTAGTTAAGCAGAGAAGGTAATATATGTATTTATACAAAATATTGATTTGATTCAGTTCTTCAATTAAGAATCTATTTTATGCACAGAACTATAGATAGTCCTTTATTTGATACAATGACAAGTAATATATGGTTTCTGTCACCTTGGAATTTACATTCTAGTAGAGGAAATGAAATACACATTATATACTAGTAAAGGTAGAGTGGAATATAATGGTTTAAATAAAATTCTGTGGGGTTCAAGGCAAGATGGCAGAAGAATAGGGGTCCAGACTTCATCTGGTTCCTTTATTTAGCTAGATAACTATCAAGTCATCCTGAACACCTATGAATCCAAACTGATATATAAGAAAAAAATGGCTGGAACTATACAAATGGTGGGGGGAAGGAGTCTGCATAAGCCAGCTACTGAAAGGTGATTTGGTCCTGGTGTTCAAAATCAAAAGTGATTTGGACCTTTAGAAAATTGCTCTAGTGAGATACTTCCCTGCCTGAAAGGTGCTTAGTGGTGAAGTGGGACAGAATCCCAGGTGGGACAGTGGGGTCTCAAGATACCCATAGAAAATAACAGGAGTGCCTGAGTTGGCAAAGTTCCCAAGCATCAGAGGAGGGAAACTGGTTTAGAGCAGCAAGCCAGGAAGGGGCCTCAAGCTCATTGCACCATAAACCAAGAACCACAACCTAACTGAGTGGCCCATGTTGGGACCTCCATGTTGGGACCCAGCAAAGCCTGGAATGCAGTAATCCTCCATCTTCCTCTGGGAGAGGTAGAGTGGGTGCACACTCCACCTGGCAAACACGTGCCCATGCCAGGGCCCTGTAAAAGACAGAAAAATGGTGGTCCTCTGCTTCCTTCCAGAGGGGCTAAGTAGGTGAGCATATGATCAGGTGAAAGCTCTCCCTACTGGGACCCTGCAAATTGCACAAATCAGTGTCCCTCCACCTTTCCCCCTGGGAAGGATCAGAGTAGTAGTCTGCAGAGTTTAGCACATACCACAATCTTTCAGCTCCAAGGCTAGAGATCTGGCATGGCCACTTTTAATTTTTATCCTCTAAAGAGGCATGGGAAGCCTTTAAGGAACAAAAGCCACACAGATTGCACTGAGAACAGTCCCCCTATAAGGGTCAGTGCAACTCTGCTCAGGCACAGACACCTGAGAATCAGCACAGCAGGGCCCTCCTCCTGAAGAACAGCTAGAAGGGCAGGTGAACAGTAAGTTTATGGAGCACACAGGATTGTAAAACTCCAGTGCCAGGGGAAGATGATATATAATTAAAGGATTTTTCCTTATAATTTATCCATCTTTCAGTTTAAAAATTCCCATTTTTTCTTTCTTCCCATTTCAACTAGAATCTTATTTTATCAACTCTTTTATTTTAAATCTTTTTTAACTGTCATTTTTTACAATTACATGTTAAAGATATAATCTTTATTTTTGGTTTTCTTTCACTGTATTCAATTTATATATATATATATATGTTATATATATGTCTGTCTATATATATGTTTTACTTTCATTATAATTTTGGAATTTAGTATCTTCTTACAAACAGACCAAAATACACTCACTTTTCTGGTTTCTGACCTCTTTGGATTTGTCTAGTGAGTATTTTGCTTGAAATTTTTTATTTTATTCACTTATTCAGCCATTCTTCACTGAACAAAATGACTAGACAGTGGAGTTCACAACAAAGAAATAGCCAGAGGTAATACATTCTGCCACAGATCTAATGGATATGTATTTAAGTAAAATCTCAGAGACAGAATTCAAGACAACAACTATAAAGTTACTAGCTGGGCTTGAGGAAACCATAAAAGACTCTAGAGAATCTCTTAGTGCATTAATAAAATATAACCAGGCCAAAATTAAAAATACTCTAATGAAGATGCAGTCTAAACTGGTTGCTGTAACAGCTAAGGTAAATGAGGTAGAAGAGAGAGTAAGTGACAGAAGACAAGTGGATGGAAAGGAAGGGAGCTAAGGAAAAGATATAAAAACAATAGCTCTAGGGATCCCTGGGTGGCGCAGTGGTTTAGCGCCTGCCTTTGGCCCAGGGCGCGATCCTGGAGACCCAGGATCGAATCCCACGTCGGGCTCCCGGAGCATGGAGCCTGCTTCTCCCTCTGCCTATGTCTCTGCCTCTCTATCTCTCTCTGTGACTATCATAAGTAAATAAATAAGAAATAAAAATAAAAAAAAACAATAGCTCTAGAAGAGAAGCTCTGAGAGATAAGTGATGCCATTAAAAAAGTCAGAATGATTGGAACTACTGAGGAGGGAGAGAGAGACAGAGAGAGAGAGAGAGAGAGAGAGAGAGAGAGAGTCAGAAGATATCTTTGAACAAATCATAGCTGAGAATTTCTCTAGTCTGGGGAAGGAAACAGGCATTCATATCCAAGAGATAGAGAGGACCCTTCTCAAAATCAATAAAAATATATCAGTCCCCCAACATAGGGGTGAAGCTTGCAAAATTCAGAGATAAAGACAAAAATCCTGAAAGCAGCTCAAGACAAAAGATTCCTAGCATACAGAGGGAGATATATTATATTGACAGCAGACCTATACACATACAACTGGCAGGCCAGAAAGGGCTGGCATGATATATTCAGGGTACTAAATGAGAAAAACATGCAGCCAAGAATACTTTACCTAGCAAGGCTGTCATTCAAAATGGAAGAAGAGATAAAGAGCTTCCAGGACAGACAGAAACAGAAACAATATGTGACCACCAAGCCAGCCCAGCTAGACATATTAAGAGAGATTCTATAAGTGAAGAGAGAGCCCAAGAGTAACATATACCAGAAAGAAACTGGGACTTTACAGGTAATGCAATGTCACAAAATTCATATATTTTACTCTAAAGGCAAATGGGCTAAATTCTTCAATCAAAGGACACAGGATATCAGGCTGGATTAAAAAGAAAGACTCATCTATATATTGTCTATAAGAGACTATTTTATTTTTAAAGATTTTATGTATTTCTTAGAGAGAGAGTATGAGAAAGGACCAGGGAGAGAGAGGAGCAAGACCCCCAGTGAGCAGGGATCCCGATAAGGCACTTGATCCCAGGACTCTGGGATCATGATATGACCTGGAGGCAGCCACTCAGCTGACTGAGCCACCCATGCATCCCTGTAATAGACTCATTTTATTTTTAAAATATTTTTAAGCTTATTTATTCATGAGAGACAAACATAGAGAGGCAGAGACATAGGCAGAGGGAGAGGCAGGCTCCTTGCAGGGAGCCCGATGTGGAACTTGATCCCGAGAGGGGATCATGCCCTGAGCCAAAGGCAGACACTCAACCACAGAGCCACCCAGGGTTCGATGTAAGATACTCATTTTAGACCTAAAGACACCTACAGACTGAAATTGAGGGGGTTTAGAACCATTTACCATGAAAATGGATCTCAAAAGAAAGTTGGGTTGGAAACTTCATATCAGATAAATTAGATTTTAAAGCAAAGACTGTAGTAAGAGATGAAGGGGAACACTATATGATACAAGAAAACCTAACAATTATAAATATTTATGCCCCTAATGTGGGAACAGTCAATTATATCGACCAATTAATAACTAAAGTAAAGTAAATCAATAACAAAAGTAAAAACAACACCTAGATAATAATACATTAATAGTAGGGGACATCAACACCCCACTCAAGCAATGGACAGATCACCTAAGCAGAATACCAACAAGGAAACAAAGGCTTTTAATGACACTCTGGACCAGATGGACTTCATGGATATATACAGAACATTCCATCCTAATGCAACATTGTATCCTTCTCTAGTGCACATGGCACTTTCTCCAGAAGAGATCACATATTGGGTCATAAATCAAATCTCAACTAAAACCAAAAGATTGAGATTATTCCCTGAATATTTTCAGACCCCAATGATTGAAACGTGAACTCAATCACAACAGGAAATTTTGAAGGAACTTAAACACTTGGAGGTTAAAGAGCATCCTACTAAAGAATGAATATATCAACCAGAAAATTAAAGAAGAATTAAAAAGATTCATGCAAACAAACAAAAATGACACACAACTGTTCAAAACTTTTGGGATACAGTGAAGGCACTCCTAAGAGAGAAGGACTTCTATCTTAATAGAAGCTTGTCTCAAAAAATTAGAAAAATCTCAAATACACAAGCTAAACTTACATCTAAAGGAACTGCAGAAAGAACAGCAAATAAAGCCTAAACCAAACTGGAGAAGATAAATTATAAAGATTAGAACAGATATATATGAAATAGAAACCAGAAGAACAGTAGAACAGATCAATGAACCCAGGAGCTTGTCCTTTGAGAGAATTAATAAGATAGATAAACCCCTACCCAGACTTATCAAAAATAAAAGAGAAAGAAGCCAACTTAATAAAATCATGAATAAAGGAGGAGAGATCATGACCAACACCAAGATATATGAACGATTTTAAGAACATATTATGAGCAACTACCAACCCACAAATTAGGCAATCTGGAAGAAATTAAGGCATTTCTAGAAACTTATAAACTACTAAAATTGAAACAGGAAGAAATAGGAAAGCTGAACAAACCAATAACCATCAAGGAAATTGAAGCAGTAATAAAAAATGTCCCTAAAGAAACAAGAGTCCAGGAACAGATGGCTTCCCAGGGGAATTTAACAAACATTTAAAGAAGAAAAAAGAACTTATTCTGTTGAAGCTTTTTCAAAAAATAGAAATGAAAGGAAAACTTCCAAACTAATTCTGAGGCCAGCATTATCTTGATCCCAAAACCAAAAGACCCCACCTAAAAAAAATTACAGACCAATATCCTTGTGAACATGGATGTTAAAATATTCACCAGGTTACTAGCCAATGCATTCAACAGTACATTAAAGGATTATTCACCACTACCAAGTGGAATTTATTCCTGGGATGCAAGAGTGTTTCAATTTTGCAAATCAATCAACATGGTAGATCACATTAATAAGAGAAAAGACAAGGACCATATGATCTCTCAATTTACGTGGAAAAAGCATTTGCAAAATACAGCATTCCTTCTTGATTAAAACACTTCAAAGTGTAGAGATAGAGCAAATATACCTTAACGTTAAAAAAAGCCATCTGCAAAAACCCAGAGTAAACATTAATCTCAATGGGGATAAACGGAAAGCTTTTCTTCTAAGGGGAATACAACAGGAATGTCCACTTTCACCACTGTTTAACAAAGTATTAGAAGTCCTTGCCTCAGCAATCAGACAGCAAAAAGAAATAAAATGTATTCAAATTGGCAAAGAAGAAGTCAAAGTCTCCCTCTTCGCAGATGACATGATACTGTACATGGAAAACCCAAAGACTCCACCCCAAGATTGCTAGAACTCATACAACAATTTGGCAATGTGACAGGATACAAAATTAATGCCCAGAAATCAATGGCATTTCTCTACACTAACAATGAGACTGAAGAAAGAAATTAAGAAATCAATCCCATTTACAATTTTACCCAAAAGCATATAATTTCTAAATAAACAATTATGTTTCTGCTTTCCTTATTTCACATATATTTCTCAGAGAGCTTTTTATTATAATTAATATACATTTACCTCAATATTTTAATAACTTAAGATCCATCATATAGATACAATAATTTACCTATTTTCCCATTGGTACATAGTTTATTTCTAAGCTTTTGCTATTAATATTACACTACAAAAAGATCTGTGTTAGCTTTATTGCTGTATTGAAAGGTATGAGGAATTTTATCTTATTTTTATTAAATATTTTATTTATGTATCCGTGAGACATACACAGAGAGAGAGAGAGAGAGAGAGAGAGACAAAGACAGAGACAGAGACACAGGCAAAGGGAGAAGTAGGCTCCCTGCAGGGAGCCTGATGTGGGATTTGATCTTGGGACTACGGGATCATGCCCTGAGCCAAAGGCAGGTAGGTGCTCAACCGCTGAGCCACCCAGACATCCTGGTATAAGGAATTTTAATTTAATATGTTGTTAATGGGATTTATAGTTAACCATATCCTTACCAACTGTAGATAGTATTGATCTTAAAAAAACAACTGCCAATATGGTGAGGAAAATATATCACGCTGTCATTTTAATATTACTTGCCTTAACTGTTAGATAAGTTTTATTTATTAAATCAACAACTCTTTTTGAAGTACTTACAGTATGCAAGACCAAGATACAATTTGCAAGATGTGCTCTTATGAGGCTATCTTATTAGATGGGGATAGAGTGGTAAGTAAAACAGACGGGCTTCCCATTTTCATGGGATTTATATTCTACTTCAGGGAAACAGACTAGGAAAAATAAACACGTGTGTATTTAAATTCCCTGAGTCACAATGAAGTAGAGAATAGAAGATAGAGAGTGCCTTGGGGAGCATAATGTTTTATACAGGGTGGGTATAGAAGGTATTCCTGACTAGATGACATTAAAACAGAGAGTTGAAAGAGTTGAGATGAGTCAAGTGGGTATCTGTAGGCAATGGGCTTTTAGGCAGAGGACACAGAAAGTGAAAAACAATTTGGCAAAAACACCTTGGCATGGTCAATTCCATGGCCATTTGGTATTTTTTTCTGTGTGTTATTTATTCATACACTTTCTAGATGTGCCCACAGGGTTATTACTTTTTACATTTAATAAACAGGAATTCAATATATTAAGGATAGTCATCTTTTGTCTTTTATTTATATTTTTCCACATTTGCTTCTTTGTTTTTTAGAAGTACTCCATGCATGGTGTTTCTTTTTTTATTCTTATGAACAAAGTTCTGAGTCTAGTGGAAGGAGATTTTCCTGAATAAGTAATTTTCATTTTTCCTGTGAAAATAGTGGTGATAATCATTATAGATCAATTACTTTCAAATGCCTTATTTATTTTCTTTTCTGTTGAGTATACATACAATATTATTAATTTCAGGTGTACAATATAGTGATCAACATTTATATACATCATGCACTACAATAAACATAGCTATCATCTATCACCATACAATGTTGTAATAACATTAACCATATTCCCTATGCTGTCCATTAATCTCCATGTCTTATTTATTTTATAACCAAAAGTTTGTACCTTTTAACCCCCATCACCAATTTTGTCCATTCCTCTTTCTCCTCCGTCAACAGCCAGATTGTTCTCCAAATCAATGTTTCTGTCATATTTTGGTCTTTGTTTTGCAGATTCCACACATAAGCGAAATCACACAGTTTGTTTTTCTCTTATTTCACTTAACATTATATCCCTAGGTCCATCCAATTTGTTGCAAATGATAATTTTATTTTTCATTGTGACTGAGTAATATTCTACTCTGTATGTGTATGTGCATATGTGTATATGTAAATATACATTACGTCTCCTCTATCCATTCATCTATGAATGGCTACTTAGTTTTCTTCCATATCTTGGATATTATAAAAATGAAATAAATATGGGGTGAATATATATATTGTATTTTCATTTTCTTTGGATAAATACTCAGAATTGTCTAATTGAATTGTATGGTAGTTGTTTTTTTTTTTTTTAATTTTTAGAGGACACTTCATACTGTTTTCCATAGTAGTAACGAATCATTTTGCATTCCCACCAACAGTACAGAAGCATTCCTTTTTCTCTACATCCTCACCAATACTTGTTATTACTTGTCTTTTTTTTTTTTATATTAGCCATTCTGACTGCCACAGAGTAATGTCGCATTATGGTTTTGATTTGCATTTTTCTGATTAGTGAGTTTAGCATCTTTTTATGTGTCTGTTGGTTATCTATATGGTTTTTTTTGGAGAAATGTCTGTTCAGATCTTCTGATTTATTTTATTTTATTTTTTATCTTCTGATTTATTAATTGATTTTTTTTCATATTGAGTTCTTATATGTTATGGGCATTAGCCCCCTGTTGGACATATCACTTCCAAATATCTTCTCCCATTCAGTTTCCCTTTTCATTTGCTGATGGTTTCCTTAATTGTGCAAAATGCTTTTGTTGGATGTAGTCCCATTTGTTTATTTTTGTTTTTGTTGTCCTTGCCTTATGAGATAGGCCCCCCAAATATTGCTAGGACTGATATCCAAGACCTTACTTCCTATATTTTCTTCCAGGAGTTCTATGGTTTCCAGTCTTACTTTAATTTACTTTAATTCTTTTTTTTAAGATTATATTTATTTATTCATGAGACACACACACACACACACACACACACACACACACACACACAGAGGCAGAGACACAGGCAAACGGAGAAGCAGGTTCCATGCAGGGACCCTGATGTGGGAGTCGATCCCGGGACTCCAGGATCACACCCTGGGCTGAAGGGAGGTGCTCAATTGCTAAGCCACCCAGGTTTCCCTTACTTTAATTCTTTTATCTCTTTTTAGTTTATTTTCATATATGGCATTAAAAAAGTAGCACAGTTCCATTCTTTTGCATATTGTTGTCCAGTTTTCCCAACACCATTTATTGAAAGACTATTTATTATTATATTATTATTATTATATATAAAGACCATTTATTGAAAGTTTTCAGAGCACAGGTCTTTCATCTCTTGTTTAAATTTATTTTTGGGTTAATTTCATTCTTTTTGATGTGATTATGAGATTTTCTTAATTTCTTATTTTAATTTCTCATTTAATTTCTCATTTAATAGTTCATTATTAGTGTAGAAATGTAACAGACGTCTATATTAATTTTGAATTATGCAACTTTACTGAATTCATGTATTAGTTCTAATAGTTTTTACTAGAGTCTTTAGAATTTTCCATGTGTAGTATCAGGTCTGCAAATAGAGTTTTACTTCTTTTTCAATTTGGTTGCTTTTAATTTCTTTTTCTTGTCTGATTGCTGTAACTAAGATTTCCAGTTCTACATTGAATAAAAGTACCCAAAGTAAACATCCTCATCTTATTCCTGATCTTAGAGCAAACACTTGCAGATTTTCATTGTTGAATATGTTAGCTGTAAGTTTGTCGTTTATGGCCTGATAATGTTAAGGCATGTTCTATACTGACTTTGTTGAGGTTTTTATCATATTTGGATGTTGAAATTTATCAAATGTATTTTATGCATCTATTGAGATAATCATATGATTTTTATCCTTTTTGTTAATGTGACATATTGTATTGATTGATTTGTGAATATTGAAACATATTTGTATCCCCAGAACAAGTCCCACTTGATTATGGTGTATGATTATTTTAATGTATTGTTGAATTTGATTTTTCAACATCTTGTTAACTATGTTTTCAGCTATGTTCATCAGAGATATTGGATTGTAATTTTCTTTTTTTGTGGTGTATTTTTCTGGTTTTGGGATCAAGGTAATGTTGGCTTCATAGAATAAGCTCAGAGGCATTCCTTCCTCTTCAATTTTTGGAATAGTTTGAGAATAGGTATTACCATTTGTTTAAATGTTTATAGAATTCACCAATGAAGTTATCTTGTCCTGAGCATTTGTTTTTTGACCATCTTTTGATTACTGATTCAATTTTTTTTCATTACTAGGAATTGATCTGTTCAGATTTTCTATTTCTTCTTTATTGAGTATTGGGAGATTGTATGTTTCTAGAAATGTATCCATTTCTTGTAGGTTGCCCCATTTGTTAACATACAATTGTTCATTGTTGTCTTAAAGTCCTTTGTATTTCTGTGGCATCAATGATAATTTCTGTATTATTTATAATTTTATTGATTTGGGACCTCTTTACTTTTTTCTTGATGAGTATGGTTAATGACTTATCAATTTTGTTTGTCTTTTCAAAGAACTAACGCTTAGTATCATTGACTTTTTCCCATTTTTGTTTCTTTTTTTTTCTTTTTTAAAAATATTTTTAATTGAAGTTTGATTTACCAACATATAGTATAACATCCAGTGCTCATTCCGTCAAGTGGCCCCCTTAAGGTATTCTGTGAAGAGGGAGAGTTTGACTTCTTCTTTGCCAATTTGAATGTCTTTTATTTCTTTCTGTTGTCTTATTGCTAAGGCTAGGACTTCTAAAACTATGTTGAATAACAGTGGTGAGAGTCAAGGTCCATGTCATGTTTCTGACCTTAAGGGAAAGGCTCTGAGTTTTTCCCCATTGAGAATGATATTTGCTATGGGCTTTTCATAGAGGGCTTTTAAGATGCTGAGGAATATCCCCTCTATCCCTACACTCTGAAGAGTTTTGATCAGGAATGGATGCTGTATTTTGTCAAATGCTTTCTCTGCATCTATTGAGAGGATCATATGGTTCTTATTTTTTCTCTTGTTGATATGATCTATCACGTTGATTATTTTATGAGTGTTGAACCAACCTTGCATCCCGGGGATAATCCCACTTGGTCGTGATGCCAACAAATTAAGGAATCTAGAAGAAATGGATGCATTTCTGGAAAACCACAAATTACCAAAACTGGAACAGGAAGAAATAGAAAACCTGAACAGGCCAATAACCAGGGAGGAAATTGAAGCAGTCATCCAAAACCTCCCAAGACACAAAAGTCCAGGGCCAGATGGCTTTCCAGGGGAATTCTATCAAACATTTAAAGAAGAAACCATACCTATTATACTAAAGCTGTCCCGAAGGATAGAAAGGGATGGAATACTTCCAAACTTGTTTTATGAGACTAGCATCACCTTGATTCCAAAACCAAAGACCCCACCAAAAAGGAGAATTATAGACCAATATTCCATTTTTGTTTCTATTTTATTTATTTCTGTTATCTTATTATTTACTCTCTTCTAGTAATTTTGGGCTTTTTTGTTCTTTTTCTAGTTCCTTTAGATATAAGATTAGATTGTTTGAGATTTTTCTTGTCTTGAGATATGTGTGTATTGCTATAAACTTTCCTCTTAAAATTGATTTTGCTGCCTTTGACAGATTTAGGGCTGTTGTGTTCCCATCTTCATTTGTCTGAAGGTATTTTTTTATTCCCTCTTTGATTTACTCCTTGACTCATTAGTTGTTTAGTATCATGTTGTTTACATTCCATGTGTATTTTAAAGCCCAATTTTTAAAGCACTAATTCTGGTACTCATACATGCTTGGGAAACCTGAATGCAAGTTTTTTTTTTAAATTTTTTTTTGCAAGTTTGAATCAAGCACATATCACACTATTTTGCCAATTGTCTATATATGTCCATTGCATCTGTTCTATTTCCAAACAACTTCAGAATACTTGGATATTGTGGGCTACTTACCCATCTTTTGTAAGAATGTTGAGTGGTAAATGTTTTATAAAACTAAAGATAGTTGCTTTTAGGCATTCAGTCTTGTGAAATGAAACACTGAGTTTTGCCTCTCAAAGAATTAGGGGACTTTTGTAGCAGCATACCACTAATTTGTAAGTTTTTGTGGCTTGTTATTGAATATGGAATCTTTTAACTTGCTTTTGTTTTATTTCTTCCCAATGATTTCTTATTTCCTCAGAGGTAGGAATGTTTTCTTTGTCAAGAACAATAATGAAAGCAGAATGATGTTTTATAAATATATACTATCTGACCACATGCTTCAGAAATCAGGAAACTAAATAAAATGCCATTACTTTTTAAAAGTTGGATGACTAAACAGTATAATTAGGTTCTCCATGTACTACTCATAAAGGATGATGTCTTATTAATTAATAATCATCGTAAAAAGTAGTGCATCAGCTCTAAGGGTAAATAAAAGGACTTTTTATCTTAAGTAAAGTTTTCAAACCATAAAAAAGAAACCTAATTGGTGTGGTTAGAAAATAAATCCCATATTGAAATTCAATACTAGCATACCTAAAGTGATTTTTTTTTCTGAAAGGTCAAATCTGAGGGGGTGGTGAAGATATGGGAGACATGTAGAGAACACAGTTCCAAGCAGCCTTTGCTCTTTTTATGACCCTACAAAATCATTGTAGAAATATGTCATTCGAACCCAAAAACAAGACATAAAAATACTCTCCTTTGCCCTAACCTCCAGACAACTGAAGAGTGACGTTTATGATTCTTTCAGAAATCCATGATTCACTTGGATGAATCATAGGTCAACATAAACTGTCAAGTTTTCTGAACCAGGCTGGGACAGAGTAGTCCACATTTCAGACCTCCATCTGGGAAACACTACTAGATTCATCTTGAGTCCAGTTGGATGCTTTTGTATGTTCCCCATCATCCAGCTTTTTCCTTACCACCCTGCCCTAAGTTTTACTCTGGGTCCTATCCCTTACACTATGCATTCCAGCAAGACTGAAAAAACATTACAGCATAACTATCCTTGTTTTCTTCCCCTTGTCAATGTTCTAAGAGGAGTCTTCATTTGAATTATTTAGCTCTTGGGGATCCCTGGGTGGTGCAGTGGTTTGGCACCTGCCTTTGACCCAGGGCGCGATCCTGGAGACCCGGGATCGAATCCCACGCCGGGCTCCTGGTGCATGGAGCCTGCTTCTCCCTCTGCCTGTGTCTCTGCCTCTCTCTCTCTCTGTGTGACTATCATAAATAAATTTAAAAAATTTAAAAAAAAAGAATTATTTAGCTCTTGTGTTAACTCTGGAACCATTGTGTGGTTAAGATAATGTAGACAAAATAAGAAGTTAGGGAGGGGTGAAATAATACCTATATTATATATTATTATAATATTACTTGGGAAGAAATTATCCTCCCAAAATATAATTTTTTTCCTGAGGGAATAGGGAGGCAACTCTGTGGTATGATTTATTCTATAGAGCCCTTACCCAGTGGATCAGGCCAAAAGTAGAGTTTAACTGAAAACACATCCTTGCTCAGCTCTATATACTTTGTTATTTTGCTTTCCTTTACTGGTTCTTCCTGAAGAACACTCCCTGAGTGTATACATGCACCTCAACCCCTGCCTCAGGCTCTGTTTTTAAGGGTCCTAAACAGAATCAATGTCTAAAAATGGACTCCTAGGAGTTTTACTATGTGTTTTGTGACTTGCTATAATTCCCAGCTTTTTGGTATTAGCATTTTGTTTGTTCTGTTATATTGTTATATTGTTAGACTTAAGGACAAAAACAATAAGGCCTAGATTGTTCATATTGCAATGATATTTTCTGAGTTCCACCAAATGTACCTTACCTACTCTTTAGATCTTCTTACATGCCATTCCCTAGTTCTAGGACAATTTTCAACCTATTTTTTTGTCTAGAAAACTCTAATTTATCCTGTTAATCTTCTCCCAAGAAATCTTCCCAGATTGTCCCCACCCTGTCCTCCTAAATCTGTGTTATGTGTATTCCTATAACAGTCTGTACCTCTTCTGGTCATGATATCAACTCAAGAATGATATGAGCTAAATTTATTTTGGTCATGTCAAAACTCCCAGGATCTAGCATAGTACTTGACACAAAACAGGACTGTAATTTTAAATTTAAAATGAGTGAATGTATGAATGCCAACAAAATGAAAGATATGTTGAGTGGTATTTTTATTATTTGATATCTAGAATAGTCTTGGACATAGTATATGCTTGGAGCAATTTTTCTCACCAGGTAGACAACTGTACTCTATCCCATATCTAGCTTCTACCAGGTCCTTTTCTACCATCTTTTCAAAATAATGTTTCAGATGGAGGGAAGCTGTTCCATATTGCACTTAGAAAGAACTTGAGTTAGGATCACTGAACTGTAAGATGCTTGATCGAAGAGAGTATGTCTTATTTATCTCTTTATTCTAAACTGCCACAATGCAAGGCAAACAGAAAATGTTCAAGAAATATTAAATAGGAAAATGATTTTAGTTCTCTGGAATATGGTTTAGTGCCAAATAAACATTAAAAATAAACTTTGAAACCTGACTTTACTACCTATGTTTTTCATTGCTACTTCTTAATACTGTGTTCACTTTCCTCTAGAATCAACTAACTTTCTTACTCTATTGCCAGTCACATCTCCATGTCTCCATATATGTTACTCTCATTATATAGAATAACTTCCATATCTCCAATGTGCATCCAAAACCCACAGAGTCCACTAAAACCCTCAGTTGATTCAGGAGGCTTTCTTTCCCAGACTCTTCCAACTCTTGTTGACCTTCTTCTTCAGATTTCATAAAACTAAAAACCACAAAAATGTCATTTCCTCTAGGGCAGAAGCTCTCTTTTATACACTGGGAATGCAGAATGCCCCCCCTTGGAACACTAGACACTGTCCAGAACAAAATTGACACACAATAAATGTTCCTTGATTTTTTAATAAGTCAGTATAGCAGAGTGGGGTGAAGTAAAAATTCTTTCATCACTTTCTGTAGTCTAGAGCTAAATTTAAGGTTAAAGAAAAGAAGGTTGGGACTAGAAGCATTTAATGGCAGTGAATATAAGGAAATTTACAAATTTGCCTAATAGACTGTGTGGCTTAATATATTATTTTTTTCTTTATAAAAAAGTTTTAAGTTCCAGTTAGTTAACATACAGTGTAATATTAGTTCCTGGTGTACAATATAGTGATTAACACTTACATACAGCTCCAAGCAAAGGGGCCTGTGTGGCTCTGGGAGCAGCCCGAGCGGTGGCTCCATGCAGAGGGGGCTGCGCAGGCCTGGGAGCGCGATTCCAGTGGCACAGGCCGTGGAGCCCAGGGCGCTGGGGGACTCAGCTCAGGATCCAGCGCTCCCCCCTGGACAGGCAGAGGCCGGGAGGATACAGGGAAGCAAGGACGCTCCTACCACTGGGCGGCCCCAAGCTGCGCAGATCGGCACCCCCCACCCTCCGAGAGCATCCAGGCCGCTGAGGACTGGGAGCTGTGGTAGTTACTGGGGGAGCTGACTCCAGAGCTGGAGAGCTGGCTCCCACCACTGTTGTTGTTCCTCCTGGTGTCACCTTGTACCTGGGACTGAGCAGGGGCCTCACAGGATAACAGCTCCCACTGAGCCTGTGTGCCTGGCAGGGGGCGGGGCAGGTCCCCCAGGTACACACACCTGAGAAACAGCACAGCAGGCCACTCCCCCAGAAGACCAGCTGGAAGGGCAGGGGAAAAGCAAGTTATTGACCAAGCAGTGCTGGAAAGTTCGAGGGGAAGTCGAGGGATTTACAGTATATAGAATCAGAGGATACTCTCCCTTGCTTTTTGTTTTCTGTCACCCCCCCCCCTTTTTTCTCTTTTTCTACCTTTTCCAGTACAACTTGTTTTTGGTCACTTTCCACTGAGCAAAATGACTAGAAGGAAAAACTCACCTCAAAAGAAAGAATCAGAAAGTCCTCTCTCCCACAGAGTTTCAAAATTCAGATTACAATTCAATGTCAGAAAGCCAATTCAGAAGCAGAATTATAAAGCTACTGGTGGCTCTAGAAAAAAGCATAAAGGACTCGAGAGACTTCATGACTGCAGAATTTAGATCTAATCAGGCAGAAATTAAAAATCAATTAAATTAGATGCAATCCAAACTGGAGGTCCTAACGACGAAGGATAACGAGGTAGAAGAATGAGTGAATGACATAAAAGACAAGTTGATGGCAAGGAAGGAAGCTGAGGAAAAAAGAGAAAAACAATTAAAATGTCATGAGGATAGGTTAAGGGAAATAAATGACAGCCTCAGAAGGAAAAATCTATGTTTAATTGGGGTTCCAGGGGGCACCAAAAGAGGCAGAGGACCAGAAAGTATATTTGAACAAATCTTATCTGAGAACTTCCTTAACTTGGGAAGGGAAACAGGCATTCAGATCCAGGAGATAGAGAGATCCCCTCCTAAAATCAATAAAGACCTCTCAACACATCGACATTTAGTGAAACTTGTAAATTCCAAAGATAAAGAGAAGATCCTTAAAGCAGCAAGAGACAAGAGACCCCTAACTTATATGGGGAGAAGTATTAGATTAAGAGCAGACCTCTCCACAGAGACCTGGCAGGCCATAAAGGGCTGGAAGGATACATTCAGGGCACTAAATGAGAAGAACATGCAGCCAAGAATACTTTGTCCAGCAAGGCTCTCATTGAGAATAGAGGGAGAAATAAAGAGCTTTCAAGATAGGCAGAAACTGAAAGAATATGTGATCACCAAACCAGCTCTGCAAGAAATATTAAGGGGGACTCTGTAAAAGAAAGAGGAAGTCCAGGGAAACAGTCCACAAAAACAGGGACTGAATAGGTATCATGATGACACTAAATTCATATCTTTCAACAGTAACTCTGATCGTTAATGGGCTTAATAACCCAATCAAAAGGCGCAGGGTTTCAGACTGGATAAAAAAGCCAGACCCATCTATTTGCTCTCTACAAAAGATTCATTTTAGATGTAAGGACACCACAGCCTGAAAAAAAGGTTGGAGAACCATTTACCATTCAAATGGTCCTCAAAAGAAAGCAGGGGTAGCCATCCTTATATCAGATAATTAAAGTTACCCCGAAGACTGTAGTGAGAGATGAAGAGGGACACTATATCATACTTAAAAGATCTATCCAACAAGAGGACCTAACAATCATAAATATATATGCCCCGAATGTGGGAGCTGCCAAGTATATCAATCAATTAATAACCAAAGTTAAGACATACTTAGATAATAATACACTTATACTTGGTGACTTGAACACAGTGCTTTCTACAATCTAAGCACAACATCTCCAAAGAAACAAGAGCTTTAAATGATACACTGGACCAGATGGATTTCACAGATATTTATAGAACTTTACATCCAAACTCAACTGAATACACATTCTTCTCAAGTGCACATGGAACTTTCTCCAGAATAGACCACATACTAGGTCACAAATCAGGTCTTAACTGATACCAAAAGATTGGGATCATGCCCTGCATATTTTCAGACCATAATGCTTTGAAACTAGAACTAAATCACAAGAAGAAATTTGTAAGGATTTCAAACATGTGGAGATTAAGGACCATCCTGTTGAGAGATGAAAGGGTCAACCAGGAAATTAGAGAAGAATTAAAAAGTTTCATGGAAACTAATGAGAAGGAAGATACAACAGTTCAAAATCTTTGGGATACAGCAAAAGAAGTCTTCAGGGGGAAAATACATCACAATACAGGTATCCATCCAAAATTGGAAAGGACTCAAATACAAAAGCTAACCTTGCACCTAAAGGAGCTGGAGAAAAAACATCAAATAGATCCTACACCCAGCAGAAGAAGAGAATTAATAAAGATTCGAGAAGAACTCTATGAATTAGATACCAGAAGAACTGTGGAACAGATCAGCAGATACTAAGCATTTTTTCATGTGTCTATTGGCCATATGCCTTCTTTGTAAAAATGTCTATTCATGTCTTTTGCCCATTTTTAACTGGTTTATTCATTTGGGTTTTTTAAAATAACTTCTTTATATATTTGGAATACTAACCCTTTATTGGATATGTCATTTGTAAATACCTTCTCCCATTACATATATTACTTTTAGTTTTTTTTATTGTTCCTTCACTGTGCCAAAGCTACTTATTTTGATGAAGTCCCAATAGTTCATTTTGCTTTTGTTTCCCTTGCCTCAGGAGATATATTTAGAGATGTTTCTATGACCAATGTCAAAGATGTTACAACCTGTAAATCCTTTAGGATTATGATGTTTTCCTGTCTCACATTTAGGTCTTTTATCCATTTTGAATTTATTTTTGTGTATGGTGTAATGGTATGGTCAAGTTTCATTCTTTTGCATGTTGCTGTCCAGTTTTCCAACACTATTTCTTGAAGAGCTAGTATTTTTCCCATTGGATATTCATTCCTGTTTTTTATTTTTTTATTTTTTTTATTTATTTTATTTTTTTTTCATTCCTGTTTTTTAAAAGATTCATTAACATGTGGTTGAGGACTTACCTCTGCCTTTTTTTATTGTGTTTTATTGATCTATGTGTCTATTTGTGTGCCATTATACTGTTTTGATCACTATGGCTTTGTAACATACCTTGAAGTACAGGTTTGTGATGCCTCCAGCTTTACTTTCCCAAGGTCTTTGGCTATTCTTTTGTGGTTCCATACATACTTTAGGATTGTTTGTTCTAGCTCTGTGAAAAACTCTGGTGGTTTTTGATGAAGATTGCATTCATGGTATAGGTTGCTTTGGGTAGTATAGATGTTTGTTCTTCTAATCCACGACTGTAGAATGTCTTTTCATTTTTCTTCAATATCTTTCATCAGTGTTTTTTACTTTTAGAGTACAGGTCTTTCACCTCTTTGGTTAGGTTTTGAAATAGTTGGAGAAGAATAGGTATTAAGTCTTCTTTACATGTTTAGTAGTACTTACCTGTGAAGTCGCTGGTCCTGGATTTTTGGCTTTGGGGAGTTTTTTTTAAGGCTTTATTTATTCATGAGAAATACACACAAAGAGAGGCAGAGACACAGGTAGAGGAAGAAGTGGGACTCAATCCCAGGACCTCAGGATTGCGACCTGAGCCAAAGGAAGATGTCCAACCACTGGGCCACCAAGGTGCCCTGGGAGATTTTTTAGTACTGATTAAATTTCATTGCTAGTAATCAGTATGTTCGAATGTTCTGTTTCTTTCTGATTCAGTTTTTGAAAGCTATTGTTTCTAGGAATTTATCCATTTCTTCTAGGTTGTCCAATATGTTGGAATGTAATTTTTCATAATATTCTTTTAGAAATCCATTGTATTTCTGTGGCCTTGGTTGTTATTTCTCCTTCATTCGTGATTAAGAGAATCTGTTTAAACATTAACTAAGGTCCTATGCTAGGTTCATAAATATTTGCAATGATTATATATTTTGCTAGATTGTTCCTTTTATCATTATGTAGTGTCTTTCTTTGTCTCTTGTTACAGTCTTTGTTCTTTGTTTTAAAATCTATTTTTTCTAATATGAATATTGCTACCCAGGCTTTCTTCTCACTTTCATTTGCATGTTTAATATTTTTCCATCCCTTCACTTTCAGTCTGCATGTGTTTTTAGGCCTGAAGTGAGTCTCTTCTAGGTAGCATGTAGATAGGTCTTGTTTCTTTACCCAGGCAGTCACCCATGTCTTTATATCAGAACAATTATTTCCATTTACATTCAAAGCAATTATTCATAGGTATGTCCTTATGCCATGTTGCTATTTGTTTTATTGGGTTCTTTTTGAAGTTCTTCTGTTTCTTTCTTCTCTTGCTAAGAGAACTAAACTTTAACATCACCCATATAAGATAGGCACTAAGAGCATATCAATTTTACAGCCGAGGAAACTGAGGCTTATATAAGGCTTATATTTTCCTCTCTGAGGAAACAAAGAAGTTATATAAATTACCAAAAGTCATGCAGCTGGAAAGTGATAATCCAGCATCCAAACAAGTAAATCTGATTTTGCCTAATAATCCATTATAAAATGCTGCTGAAAATTTTTTGGTATCTAGGTCATAATATTTAACATTCCTTGTAATTTTTTACTCTTTTCACATTTCCAGAAGTTTGGTTCTTCAAGCATTTCAACATCTGTATATTTTTCCAAGGCTTCTAAAAGAGGCTATCATATTGGGTGTCCATTTACCTGTGATTGATTTACCGTTTCTAATTATAAAGTCCTAGATGGAGTTATTGAAGCAAAGGAGAGAGGCAGTTGTCACCCTGCTTGTCATTTTTAATCCAATCATGGGCCTACCTCCATTTACCCTTTCCTAATTTCCATTTACTTCACAAGACTTTTGCATTTTCATTAGAAGTTCTACCAGGCTCCTGTTGTAATTTTTGCTACTTTTTTTTTTTTTTAGTGTCAATTACATGCCTCTGATCATTAAACATATATCTAGTGTTTTTGTGTGCCAATACTACACTAGAACTTGAGGGTTCAAAGATAAAAATGGTATAGCCCTTGTCCTTGAGGAGCTTTCAGTTTAGTAATAGAAAAAAAGTCACCTAGAAAATAACGTGATACTGCAGATAGGTTGCTTCCTATTTTACAGAGTGCATAGAGGTCTTCTTTTACTTGGAACTCTCAATTCCAAATCCATCCTAACATTCAGAAGAATAATTAGCCCTCCTCTCCTCTAAGGTTCATTTTTTTTCACCACTGAAAATAATACACCAAAATGATGACAAAAACTAATTCTCTGGATGTGAGAGTACAGAAGATTTATGCTTTCTTCTTAATAATTTTATGTACATTGTGCATTTTTCACAATAAGTAGTGGACCTTTAAAATGTCTAGAGCTTGCGTTGGACTAACTAATATTCTCTCCTTCAACCTCAGTTATATGTTAAGAAGCAATGCTGAGAGAGCTGCCTGTCTTGGGAGTACATACTTCTGCCCACAGCCAAACTTTTGTTCAAATTTTCCTTGGGTTTAAATTATATCATAGTGAGAGTGTCTTTTAGTTTTATTAGAATTTGTCCTGCCACTTGGTCACATCTTTCCATTAGGCCATTTTCTTCTACTGGCTCATATTGGCTCATATGTTTTGTGTGATCATAGTTCATAGCTTTCTTCAGATTATGTTCACAGTATCATTAACACTTAGGTCACAACAGCTATTTTTCCCCTTAAATTGTCTTTTTTCCATTAATTACTGTCCTTTGAAAATTCTAAATTCTGGAAACAGTAACTAATGTTTTTAGGGCCAATGAATAGAAATAACAAGATCAAATCAATAAAAAATTTCTAAATTTTATTTTGAAGCTAATCAATATAATATTAGAAGTCTAGTACTCAACTAGTCATTGCTTTATCTTTCTCTATGGGTCCTGAAGCTTGAAGTATTAAGGCATTATTGTGTCTATTGTTTTGTAATTTATACTAAGTTGCCTAAAATCCCTAGGCGAGGAATCACTTATCCACCTCTTGGTCTTTTTTTTTTTTTTTTTTAATTTAAGTTCAACTTGTGAACATATAGTATAACACCCGGTGCTTATATTATCAAGTGACCTCCTCAGTGCCCATCACCCAGTTAACCCAACCCCCCATGTCCACCTCTCCTTCCACAATCCTATGTTCATTTCTCAGAGTTAGGAGTCTCTCATGGTTTGTCCCTTTCTCTAATTTTTCCCATTCACTTCTTATACATTCCCCTATAATCCCTTTCACTATTTCTTATATTCCCCATAAGAGTGAAACCATATGATGATTACCCTTCTCTGACTTACTTACTTCACTCAGCATAATACCATCCAGTTCCATCCACATGACAAAAAATGGTGGGTATTTGTCCTTTCTGATAGCTGATTAATATTCCATAGTATATATAGACCACATCTCCTTTGTCCAGTCAACTGTCGAATGACATTGTGGCTAGTTCTACAGTTTGGCTATTGTGGCCATTGCTGAGATAAACATTGGGTGAAGGTGCCTCGAATTTCACTACATCTGTATCTTAGGAGTAAATACCCAGTAGTGCAATAGCTGGGTAATAGAATAGCTCTATTTTCAACTCTTTGAGGAACCTCCACACAGTTTTACAGAATGGTTGTACTACTTTGCATGTCTACCAATAGTGCGAGAGGGTTACCCTTTCTCCACATCCTCCTCAATATTTGTTGTTTCCTGTCTTGTTAATTTTTGCCAATGTCACTGGTGTGAGGTAGTATCTCATTGTAGTTTTTTTTCTTTTTTAAAATTTTTATTTATTTATGATAGTCACACACAGAGTGAGAGAGAGAGAGAGAGAGAGAGAGAGAGGCAGAGACACAGAGGGAGAAGCAGGTTCCATGCACCAGGAGTCCGACATGGGATTCGATCCCGAGTCTCCAGGATCACGCCCTGGGCCAAAGGCAGGTGCCAAACCCCTGCGCCACCCAGGGATCCCCTCAGTGTTGTTTTGATTTGTATTTTCCTGATAACAAGGGATGCGGAGCATTTTCTTATGTGCTTGTTAGCCATGTCTATGTCTTCCTCTGTGAAATTTCTGTTCATGTCTTCTACTCATTTCATGATTGGATTGTTTGTTTCTTGGGTGCTGAGTTTAATAAGATCCTTATAGATCTTGGATACTAGCCCTTCATCTGATATGTCATTTGGAAATATCTTCTCCCATTCTGTAGGTTGTCTTTTAGTTTTATCGACTGTTTATTTTGTGGTGCAGAAGCTTTTTATCCTGATGAAGTCCCAATAGTTAATTTTTGCTTTTGTTTCCCTTGCTGTCATAGATGTATCTTCCAAGAAGTTACTGTGGACAAGTTAAAAAAGGTTCCTGCCTGTGTCCTCCTATAGGATTTTGATGGATTCCTGTCTCACATTTAAATCTTTCAACAATTTTGAGTTCTCTTCGTGTATGGTGTAACAGAATAGTCTAGTTTCATTCTTCTGCATGCGGCTGTCCAGTTTTCCCAAAACCACTTATTGAAGACTTTTTCCAGTGGATATTCTTTCCTGCTTTGTCAAATATTAGTTGAGCATAGAGTTTAGGGTCTATTTCTGGGTTCTCTATTCAGTTCCATTGATCTATGTGTGTGATTTGTGCCCGTACCACACCATCTTGATCATCACAGATTTGTAATATGGCTTGAAGTCAGGCATTGTGATGTCCCCAGCAATGTTTTTATTTTTCAATATTCCTCTGATTATTCGGGGCCTTTTCTGATTCCATACAAATCTTAAAGTCAACAACCCTGTCGTGTTCCTGGCCTTAGGGGAAAGGCTCTGAGTTTTTCCCCTTTGAGAATGATATTTGCTATGGGCTTTTCATAGAGGGCTTTTAAGATGCTGAGGAATGTCCCCTCTATCCCTACACTCTGAAGAGTTTTGATCAGGAATAGATGCTGTATTTTGTCAAATGCTTTCTCTGCATCTATTGAGAGGATCATATGGTTCTTGATTTTTCTCTTTTTGATATGACCTATCATGTTGATTGTTTTAGGAGTGTTGAACCAACCTTGCATCCTGGGGATAATCCCACTTGGTCATGGTGAATAATCTTCTTAATGTACTGTTGGATCCTATTGGCTAGTATCTTGTGGAGAATTTTTGCGTCTGTGTTCATCAGGGATATTGGTCTATAATTCTCCTGTTTGGTGGGGACTTTGGATTGGAATTAAGGTGATGTTGGTCTCATAAAATGAGTTTGGAAGTATTCCATCCCTTTCGATCTTTCAGATCAGCATTAGTAGAATAGGTATTGTTTCTTCTTTAAACTTTTGAAAGAATTCCCTTGGGAAGCCATATGGCCCTGGGCTTTTGTGTCTTGGGAGGTTTCTGATGACTACTTCAATTCCCTCCCTAGTTACTGACCTGTTCAGGTTTTCTATTTCTTTCTGTTCCAGTTTTGGTAATTTGTGGTTTTCCAGAAATGCGTTCATGTCTTCTAGATTGCCTAATGTATTGGCGTATAGCTGCTCATAATACATTTTTAAAATCTTTTGTATTTCCTTGGTATTGGATGTGATCGCTCCTTTTTCATTCGTGATTTCATTAATTTGAGTGTTTTCTTTGTAATAAGGCTGGCTAATGGTTTATCCATCTTATTAATTTTTTCAAAGAACCAACTCCTGGTTTTGCTGATCTGTTCTACAGTTCTTCTGGTCTCTATTTCATTGAGTTCTACTTCAATATTTATTAACTCTCTTCTGCTCACTGTAGGTTTTACTTGCTGTTCTTTCTCCAGTTCCTTTAGCTGCTACGTTAGCTTGAGTATTTGAGGTTTTTTTTTCAATATTTTGATGGATGCTTGTATTGCGATGTACTTCCCTCTCAGGACTGCTTTTGCTGTATCCCAAAGATTTTGAACAGTTGCATCTTAATTCTCATTAGTTTCAATGAATCTTTTTAATTCTTCTCTAATTTCCTGGTTGACCCATTCATCTTTTAGCAGGATGTTCTTTAACCTTCATGTGTTTGAATTTCTTCAAATTTCTTCTTGTGATTGAGTTCTAGTTTCAAAGCATTGTGCTCCAAAAATATGCAAGGGACATTCCCAATCTTTTGGTATTGGTTGAGACCTGATTTTTGACCCAGTATGTGGTCTGTTCTGGAGAAAGTTCCACATGGACTTGAGAAGAATGTGTATTCATTTGCATTCAAATGGAAAGTTCTGTATATACCTGTGAAATCCATCTGGTCTAGTTTATCACTTAAAGCTTTGGTTTCTTTGGTTTTGTTATGCTTAGAATATCTGTCATTTGCAGAAAGTGTTGAAGTCTCCTACCTTTAGTATATTATTATCCAAGTAAGTCTTTACCTTGGTTATTAATTGATATACTTGGCAGATCCCACATTAGGGGCATAAATATTCATGATTGTTACGTCTTCTTGTTGGACAGACCCTTTAAGTATAATATAGTGTCCTTCCTCAACTGTTGCTACAGTCTTTGGTACAAACTTTAGCTTATCTGAATTGAGTATCGCTACTTCAGCTTTCTTTTGTGTATCATTGGAATGGTAAATGCTTCTCCATCCCTTCATTTTCAGGCTATAGGTGTCCTTATGTCTAAAATGAGTCTCTTCGGAGAGCCCCAGAGTTACTGCGGGGGCTGAATCCAGGTTTCCAGAGCTGCCTAGCCATTGTAGCTGTTCCTCCTGGGGCCTCACAGGGTAAACAACCCCCACTGAGCCCTGCACCAGGCAGGGGGCAGAGCAGCTCCCCCAAGTGCTAACACCTGAAAATCAGCACAACAGGCCCCTCCCCCAGAAGACCAGCTAGACGGACAAGTTCCAGAGGAAGTCAAGGGACTTAAAGTATATAGAATCAGAAGATACTCCCCCATGTTTTTTGTTTTTTTTCTTTTCTTTTTTTTTCTTTCTTTTTGATTTCTGATTGCTTCCCCCACCCCTTTTTTCACCTTTCTTTTGTTCTCTTTCTCTTTTTCTTCTCTTTTTTCCCTTTTCTCTCCTTTCACTTTTTTATTTTTCTCTTTTCTTTCCTTCTCTCTCTCTCTTTTTCTCCTTTTCCCAATACAACTTCTTTTTGGCCACTCTGCCCTGAGCAAAATGACTAGAAGGAAAACCTCACCTCAAAAGAAAGAATCAGAAACAGTCCTCTCTCCCACAGAGTTACAAACTCTGGATTACAATCCAATGTCAGAAAGCCAATTGAGAAGCACTATTATACTGCTACTGGTGGCTCGAGAAAAAAGCATAAAGGACTCAAGAGACTTCATGACTGCAGAATCCAATCAGGCAGAATTTAAAAATCAATTGAATGAGATGCAATCCAAACTAGAAGTCCTAACAACGAGGGTTAACGAGGTGGAAGAACAAGTGAGTGACATAGAAGACAAGTTGATGGCAAAGAGGGAAACTGAGGAAAAAAGAGACAAACAATTTAGAGACCATGAAGACAGATGAAGGGAAATAAACGACAGGCTGAGGAAGAAAAACCTACGTTTAATTGGGGTTCCCAAGAGTGCCGAAAGGGACAGAGGGCCAGAATATGTATTTGAAAAAATCAGAGCTGAAAACTTTCCTAATCTGGGAAGAGAAACAGGCATTCAGATCCAGGAAATAGAGAGATCCCCACCTAAAATCAATAAAAACCGTTCAACACCTGGACATTTAATAGTGAAGCTTGCAAATTCCAAAGATAAGGAAAAGATCCTTAAAGCAGCAAGACACAAAAAGGCCCTGACTTTTATGGGGAAGAGTATTAGGGTAACGGCAGACCTCTCCACAGAGACCTGGCAGGCAAGAAAGGGCTGGCAGGATATATTCAGGGTCCTAAATGAGAAGAACATGCAACCAAGAATACTTTATCCAGCAAGGCTCTCATTCTGAATGGAAGGAAAGATAAAGAGCTTTCAAGACAGGCAGGAAAAGAAAGAATATGTGACCTCCAAACCAGCTCTGCAAGAAATTTTAAGGGGGACCCTTAAAATTCCCCTTTAAGAAGAAGTTCAGTGGAACAATCCACCAAAACAAGGACTGAATAGATATCATGATGACCCTAAACTATCTGTCAATAGTAACTCTGAACGTGAACGGGCTTAATGACCCCATCAAAAGGCGCAGGGTTTCAGACTGGATAAAAAAGCAGGACCCATCTATTTGCTGTCTACAAGAGACTCATTTTAGACAGAAGGACACCTACAGCCTGAAAATAAAAGGTTGGAGAACCATTTACCATTCAAATGGTCCTCAAAAGAAAGCAGGGGTAGGCATCCTTATATCAGATAAACTAAAATTTACCCCAGAGACTATAGTGAGAGATGAAGAGGGACACTATCTCATATTCAAAGGATCTATCCAACAAGAGGACTTAACAATCCTCAATATATATGCCCCGAATGTGGGAGCTGCCAAATATTTAAACCAATTAATAACCAAACTGAAGAAATACTTTGATAATAATACACGTATACTTGGTGACTTCAGTCTAGCTCTTTCTACCCTCGATAGGTCTTCTAAGCACAACATCTCCAAAGAACTGAGAGCTTTAAATGATACACCGGACCAGATGGATTTCACAGATATCTACAGAACTGTACATCAAAACTCAACTGAATACACATTCTTCTCAAGTGCACATGGAACTTTCTCCAGAATAGACCACATACTGGGTCACAAATCGGGTCTGAACCGATACCAAAAGATCGGGATAGTCCCCTGTATATTCTCAGACCATAATGCCTTGAAATTAGAACTAAATCACAACAAGAAGTTTGGAAGGACCTCAAACACGTGGAGGTTAAGGACCATCCTGCGAAAAGATGAAAGGGTCAACCAGGAAATTAAGGAAGAATAAAAAGATTCATGGAAACTAATGAGAATGAAGACACAACCTTTCAAAATCTTTGGGATGCAGCAAAAGCAGTCCTGAGGGGGAAATACATCACAATACAAGCATCCATTCAAAAACTGGAAAGAACTCAAAACAAAAGCTCAGCTTACACATAAAGGAGCTAGAGACAAAACCGCAAATGGACCCCGCGCCCAGCAGAAGAAGATAGTTAATTAAAATTCGAGCAGAACTCAACGAAATCGAAACAAAAAAAAACTGCGGAACAGATCAACAGAACCAGGAGTTGGTTCTTTGAAAGAATGAATAAGATAGATAAACCATTAGCCAACCTTATTAAAAAGAAGAGAAGACTCAAATTAATAAAATCATGAATGAGAAAGGAGAGATCACTACCAACACCAAGGAAATACAAATGATTTTAAAAACATATTATGAACAGCTCTACGCCAATAATTTAGGCAATGTAGTAGAAATCCTGGAATTCCTGGAAGAATTCCTGGAAAGCCACAAACTACCAAAACTGGAGCAGGAAGAAATAGAAAACCTGAACAGGCCAATAACCAGGGAGGAAATGGAAGCAGTCATCAAAAACCTCCCAAGACACAAGAGTCCAGGGCCAGATGGCTTCCCTGGGGAATTCTATCTAACGTTTAAAGAAGAAATCATACCTATTCTACTAAAGCTGTTTGGAAAGATAGAAAGAGATGGAGTACTTCCAAATTCGTTCTATGAGGCCAGCATCACCTTAATTCTGAAACCAAACAAAGACCCCACGAAAAAGGGGAATTACAGACCAATATCCTTGATGAACATGGATGCAAAAATTCTCAACAAGATACTAGCCAGTAGCATCCAACAACACATTAAGAAAATTATTCACCATGACCAAGTAGGATTTATCCCTGGGACACAAGGCTGGTTCAACACTCATAAAACAATCAATGTGATTCATCATATCAGCAAGCGAAAAACCAAGAACCATATAATCCTCTCATTAGATGCAAAGAAAGCATTTGACAAAATACAGCATACATTCCTGATCAAAACCCTTCAGAGTGTTGGGATAGAGGGAACTATCCTCGACATGTTAAAAGCCATCTACGAAAAGCCCACAACAAATATCATTCTCAGTGGGGAAGCACTGGGAGCCTTTCCCCTAAGATCAGGAACAAGACAGGGATATCCACTCTCACCACTGCTATTCAACATAGTACTGGAAGTCCTCGCCTCTGCAATCAGACAACAAAGACATTAAAGGCATTCAAATTGGCAAAGAAGAAGTCAAACTCTCCCGCTTCACCGATGACATGATACTCTACGTAGAAAACCCAAAAGCCTCCACCCCAAGATTGCTAGAACTCATACAGCAATTTGGTAGCGTGGCAGGATACAAAATCAATGCCCAGAAATCAATGGCATTTCTATACACTAACAATGAGACTGAAGAAAGAGAAATTAAGGAGTCAATCCTATTTACAATTGCACCCAAAAGCATAAGATACCTCGGAATAAACCTAACCAAAGAGGTAAAGGATCTATACCCTAAAAACTATAGAACACTTCTGAAAGAAATTGAGGAAGACACAAAGAGATGGAAAAATATTCCATGCTCATGGATTGGCAGAATTAATATTGTGAAAATGTCAATGTTCCCCGGGGCAATTTACACGTTTAATGCAATCCCTATCAAAATACCATGGACTTTCTTCAGAGAGTTAGAACAAATTATTTTAAGATTTGTGTGGAATCAGAAACGACCCCGAATAGCCAGGGGAATTTTAAAAAAGAAAACCACAGCTGGGGGCATCACAATGCCAGATTTCAGGTTGTACTACAAAGCTGTGGTCATCAAGACAGTGTGGTACTGGCACAAAAACAGACACATAGATCAATGGAACAGAATAGAGAACCCAGAAGTGGACCCTGAACTTTATGGTCAACTAATATTTGATAAAGGAGGAAAGACTATCCACTGGAAGAAAGACAGTCTCTTCAACAAATGGTGCTGGGAAAATTGGACATCCACATGCAGAAGCATGAAACTAGACCACTCTCTTTCACCATACACAAAGATAAACTCAAAATGGATGAAAGATCTAAATGTGAGACAAGAGTCCATCAAAATCCTAGAGGAGAACACAGGCAACACCCTTTTTGAACTCGGCCACAGTAACTTCTTGCAAGATGCATCCACAAAGGCAAAAGAAACAAAAGCAAAAATGAATTATTGTGATTTCATCAAGATAAGAAGCTTTTGCACAGCAAAGGATACAGTCAACAAAACTCCAAGACAACCTACAGAATGGGAGAAGATATTTGCAAATGACGTATCAGATAAAGGGCTAGTTTCCAAGATGTATAAAGAACTTATTAAACTCAACAGCAAAGAAACAAACAATCCAATCATGAAATGGGCAGAAGACATGAACAGAAATCTCACAGAGGAAGACATGGACATGGCCAACACGCAGATGAGAAAATGCTCTGCATCACTTGCCATCAGGGAAATACAAATGAAAACCACAATGAGATACCACCTCACACCAGTGAGAATGGGGAAAATTAAGAAGGCAGGAAACAACAAATGTTGGAGAGGATGCGGAGAAAGGGGAACCCTCTTACACTGTTGGTGGGAATGTGAACTGGTGTAGCCACTCTGGAAAACTGTGTGGAGGTTCCTCAAAGAGTTAAAAATAGACCTGCCCTACGACCCAGCAATTGCACTGTTGGGGATTTACCCCAAAGATTCAGATGCAATGAAACGCCGGGACACCTGCACCCTGATGTTTATAGCATCAATGTCCACAATAGCCAAACTGTGGAAGGAGCCTCGGTGTCCATCGAAAGATGAATGGATCAAGAAGATGTGGTCTCTGTATACAATGGAATATTCCTCAGCCATTAGAAATGAGAAATACCCACCATTTGCTTCAACATGGATGGAACTGGAGGGTATTATGCTGAGTGAAGTAAGTCAATCAGAGAAGGACAAACAGTGTATGTCCTCATTCATTTGGGGGATATAAATAATAGTGAAAGGAATGGAGAAGAAATGTGTGGGAAATATCAGGAAGGGAGACAGAACATGAGAGACTCCTAATTCTGGGAAATGAACTAGGGGTGGTGGAAGGAAACGAAGGCGGGGGATGGGGGTGAATGGGTGTCAGGCACTGAGGGGGGCACTTGACGGGATGAGCACTGGGTGTTATTCTGTATGTTGGTAATTTGAACACCAATAAAAATTAATTTATTTAAAAAAATAAAAAAATGAGTCTCTTGCAGAGAGTATTCATATGTGTCTCCCTTTTTTTCTAGTCTGATACCCTGCATCCTTCAATAATCTCATTTATCCCATTAGTTCAGAGTAGCTATTGAACGATATGAATTTAATGTCATCGTATTACCTATTCAGTCCCTGTTTTTGTGGTTTGTTTCTTTGGGCTTCTTCTTTCTTTTACAGGGTTCCCTATAGTATTTCTTGAAGAGGTGGTTGTGAAGTCACATATTCTTTCAGTTTTTGTCTATCCTGGAAGCTGTTTATCTCTCCTTCTATTCTGAATGAGAGCCTTGCTGGATAGAGTATTCTTGGCTGCATGTTCTTCTCATTTTGTTCACTGTATATATCATGCAAGCTCCTTCTGGCCTGCCAAATCTCTGTGAATATTTTTGATGTTAGTATTATGTTTCTCCCCAATAAGTTAAGAATCTCTTGTTTCAAGCTGCTTTTAGGATTTTCCCTCTATCTTTGAAATTTGCAAGTTTCACTATTAAATGTTGAGCGTTGAACAGTCTTTATTGATTTTTGGGGGTGTCCTCTCTTATCTCTTGGATCTCAATGCCTGGTTTATTCCCCAGATTATGGACCTTCCCAGCTATGATTTGTTCAAATATACTTTGTGATCCTCTCTCTATCTCTCAGCTTCTTCTGGAATCCCAACTAGACGTAAATTCTTCCTTCTGAAGATATAATTTATTTCCCTAATCCTTTTCCTGGTGGGCTCTTAATTCTTTTCCTTTTTTTCCTCAGCTTCCTTCCTTACCATCAACTTGTCTTCTATGTCATTTACTCTTTTTTCCACCACAGTAACCCTAGCAATTACGATATCCAGTTTTGATTGCATCTCATTTCATCTGTTTTTAATTCTGGCCTGATTAGATCTCAATTCTGCAGTAAAAAAGTCTCTAGTGTCATTTATGCTTTTTTCCAGAGACACCAGTAGCTTTATAATTGTACTTCTGAATTGAATTTCTGACATTATATTTAAATCTAAATTCTGTAACTCTGTGGCAGAGGGTATTGTTTCCAGTTTTCTTTTACGATGAATTCTTCCTTGTAGTCATTTTGTTCAATGTAGAGTTGCTGTATGTGCCGAATAAGTCAAGAATATCAACCAGAGGGTGGCCGGGGCGGGGGCGGGGGGGTGGGCGGGCTAAGTGGTTTAGCGCCACCTTCAGCTCAGGGCATGATCCTGGAGTCCCGGGATTGAGTCCCATGTCAGGCTTCCTGCATGG
Organism: Vulpes vulpes; assembly: GCF_048418805.1. NCBI lineage: Eukaryota > Metazoa > Chordata > Mammalia > Carnivora > Canidae > Vulpes > Vulpes vulpes. The sequence continues at coordinate 49,758,041 of NC_132790.1, read as the reverse complement.
AGCCTGCTTCCCCCTCTGCCTGTGTCTCTGCCTCTCTCTCTCTCTCTCTCTCTCTCTCTCTGTGTGTGTGTGTGTGTGTGTCATGAATAAATAAAATCTTTTAAAAAATAAAGAAAAGAGAAAAATGAGAGGGGAAAGTGGGGGATGGTGGTGGTGAGGAAGTGGTAGTGGAGAGAGAATGTAGTCTATCTGAGGGCTCCTCGAGGGTGATTTTGTTGGTTCTTAGTTTATTTTGTTCTGTATTTTAGAAGATGCTCAACCCCAATTTTATGTAAGCCACCAATACTTGTAAAAAGCTCCAACATTGACTATAAAAACAGAAACAAGATAAAAGAAGGGGCAGAATGGCAATGATGAGAAAATATAATCTCACAGAATGAACCAGCATGGTGTTCCACTTGTTTCTGGGTTCGCCACTTTTAGAAGGTACTAACTTCCACCATTGTAAAACAAAACAAGGTAGAAAAAATTTTTTTAAAAAGATAAACATAGAACAATGAGATACTCCTAACTCTGGGAAATGAACAAGGGGTGGTGGAAAGGGAGGTGGGCAGGGAGGTGGGGGTGACTGGGTGATGGGCACTGAGGGGGACACTTGATGGGATGAGCTCTGGGTGTTATTCTATATGTTGGCAAATTGAACACCAATAAAAAAAAAAGATAAACATATCGCATATATCTACCAAAATTAAATTGAATACATTGAAGGATTCCAGAAACAAAAAATTTATCTAATATATGTAATTGTAACAACATGAAAGTCAAAAGGGAAAAAACTTGTAAATGACGAGCTGATAAAATATTGTGGTTAAGGTGGGAAAAGAAATAAAAAATTGGAAATTTTTAGTCTGATATAAAAACAAATCGTAATGAAAAAAGAGGGAAAAAGGGACCCTCTTAGTTCTATATACCATTTTCCCTTGGTCCTGGAGATTTCCAGTGCTGCTGGGTTAAGAACTTGCTCTTCTCCTGTCCTTCCAGCTGGTCTTCTGGGGAAGGGGTCTGCTGTGCTGATTCTCAGGTGTGTGTACCTGGGGGAGATGCCCCACCGCTGCCAGGTGCCAGGCTCAGTGGGAGCTGTTTACTCTGTGAGGCTTCTGTCCCCTGGTGGCCCCACCTCTCCCGGGAACAAAGTGACACAAGGAGGAACAATAACACTGGCAGTGGCCAGGTCTCCAGCTCTGTATTCAGCTCCCCACGAATGCAGTCTTGCAGTCCACACTGACCTAGGTGCTTCCGAGGGCAGGTGCAGGTGCACTGATCTTCACAGCTTGGGGGTGCCCAGTGGCAGGAAACTTCTTGCTTTCCTGTGCTCTCTCTGATTCTGCCTGTCCCAGGGGGATAGTAGGACCACTAACTTTGTCCTCTTGGGCTTCCTGGGATCCTGGGCCTTGTGCTTCTGGACCCATGCTCCCAGGGCCACCTCTCCTGAATAGAACGGGGTACAATCATCTCCATCCAGATCTGGCCCACCTAACTGACTGGCTTCTCCTAAATGCCCTGGAGTGATGCAGCGCCCCAGCCCTTTACTGACATCAGACATCTGTTTGGGGTGAGCTTTCCCCTGGTCACCCCTCCTCTTATAATGACTCCAGGATTCTTGACCCTTCACTGCCCCTCTTGCGATTCTTCCCTATTTCACTTTTCTGTCAGGGAAAACTCTAGTGCGGAGTTTAAAAGTTCCTGCTTCTTCAGGGCTGGGCTTTCCTGCCCCGGAGGCTCTTGCCGTTCTGCTTTAACAAATCTAGTTCCGGTGCCCCTCCTCCACTTTATTCTTTTTTTTTCCTCCTTACCTTGTTAGAAGGGAAAACTTTTCTCTCTGTATAATTCCAGTTGTTCTCTCTAAAAATGGTTGAATTCGTAGGTGTTCAGGATTTTTTTTAAGTTATGTAGGTAATTTTGTGGGGCCAGGGGAGTTGAGGACCCCTACTATTCTGCCATCTTGCCCCTCCCTGCTCTACCTCCCACTCTTAATTATTATCTTTTAACGTGAGAAAGCAATATGATATTTCAAAAATGCTAATTATTCCGTTTGGCTTTCATGTGGTGTTCTTTTGGCTATGTGCTTTTGTTATAAAAAAATCAGATAATTTTCTGTAAGATTCTTTGTCTCACATTCTATTTTCTGGGAAAATCTTCAAAGTTACATCCTTATAAAAATGATTTTATTTTTTATTTTATTTTCATTATAAACTAGTATTTTTACTCAGGGAAATTAATACTAGAATGTTAGATTGAGTAGGGACTTTTCAGAGCCTCTTGCTAAAATCCATGGGGAACTGGAGGCCCAAGAATGTATCTGATGAAGTCAAAAATAGAAATGACTCCTTACATAGCCCTTTGCCCACTTTATAAAACACAGGACACATATTCAAGACCCAGAGAATCTGCCTTCAGACTCCATATTGAATAGAAGAATAGAGCTTATTAAATCAAAGATTGTTATCATTTTCATAAATAAATTTGATAGTCATATACACATGCATCCACACATATACATACATACACACGTGCATACATGTACACACACACACCTTTTTTAACATAGATTTCTTCAATTTCAAGGCTAGTAAAGTATGTACCCTACTAATTGACCAAGAGAAGATAATAATTAAAAAACCCTTAGGGCACGATGTAGAAGAAGTCAAAATTATGGGAAGATCTAGAAATGCAGGAGGGAATTAAGTGAAGAAAAGGTTATAAATCAAGAAGATGATTTACCAAAGTTTCTTCTTTACTCAGAAAATGTTAGTAGATGGTACAGGTTGTAAGACAATAGTTTATCACAAAGTAAATTTGGGTGAAATTACTTTTCTTAGGAAGCCATTCACTTGATGCTCCATTTTGTAGGCTGGTATGGTTTTATAAGAAAAAAAGCACCTAAAATTATCTTCATATTGAATATAGCCCAGTAAAGGCATGCCTCACAAACATACACAAATTAGATCACATTCTTGCATCATATACAAAAATAAATTCAAAAAGGATGAAAGACTTAAATGGGAAACAAGAATCCACCAAAGTCCTAGAGGAGAACACAGGCAGAAACCTCTTTGACCACATCTGTAGCAATTTCTTACTAGATGCATCTACAAAGGCAAGGGAAACAAAAGCAAAAATGAACTTCTGGGACTTCATCAGATAAAAACCTCCTGCACTATGAAGGAAACAATCAACAAAACTAAAAGGCAACCTACAGAATAGAAGATATGTGCAAATGACAGAGCTGATAAAGGTTTAGTATCCAAAATCTACAAAGAACTTATCAAACTCAACACCCAACAAATAACCTGGTTAAGATATACGCAGGAGACATAAATAGATACTTTCCCCAAAGACGTCCAGACTGCTATATGACACATGAAAAAATGCTCAACATCAATCATCATCAGAGAAATACAAATCAAAATTACAGTGAGATACCACTTCACATTTGTCAGGATAGCAAAAATTAACAACACAAGAAACAACAAGTGTCAGTGAGAATGCAGAGAAAGGTGAATGTCTTGCACTATTGGAAAGAAGGCAAACTCCTACAATCACTCTGGAGAAGAGTATAAAGTTCTTTAAAATTTAAAGTAGAACTACTGCATGATCGAGCAATTGAACTGTGATGTCTTTACACAAAGGATACAAAAATATAGATTTGAAGGGATACATGTACCCCAATGTTTATAGCAGAATTATCAATAGCCAAAGTTTGGTGAGACCCCAAATGTCCATCAACTGATAAATGGATGGATATATATATATATATATATATACCATATATATAGAGGCAGATTCATGTGTGTGTGTGTGTATATATATACATATATATTCCATATATATTCCATATTACTCAGGCATCAAAAAGAATGAGCTCTAGCTATCTTCAATGACATAGATGAAGCAAGAGTGTATTATGCTAAGTGAAATAGATCAGTCAGAGAAAGGCAAATACTATATGATCTCACTCATATGTGAAATTTAAGGAAGAAAACAGATGAACATATGGGAAGGAGGAAAAGTAAAAATGAGAGAGGAAAACAAGCCAGAAGAAGCTCTCAAAAGAGGAACCCTCTTGCACTGTTGGTGGGTGGGAATGTGAACTGGTACAGCCACTCTGGAAAACTGTGTGGAGGTTCCTCAAAGAGTTAAAAATAGACCTGCCCTACCACCCAGCAATTGCACTGCTGGGGATTTACCCCAAAGATTCAGATGCAATGAAACGCCGGGACACCGGCACTCCAATGTTTCTAGCAGCAATGTCCACAATAGCCAAACTGTGGAAGGAGCCTCAGTGTCCATCAAAAGATGAATGGATAAAGAAGATGTGGTTTATGTATACAATGGAATATTACTCAGCCGTTAGAAATGACAAATACCCACTATTTGCTTTGACATGGAGGGACCTGGAGGGTATTATGCTGAGTGAAATAAGTCAATTGGAAAAGGACAAACATTATATGGTCTCATTCATTTGGGGAATATAAAAATTAGTGAAAGGGAATAGGGGGAAAAGAGAGAAAATGAGTGAAAATATCAGTGAGGGTGACAAAACATGAGAGACACCTAACTCTGGGAAATGAACAAGGGATAGTGGAAGGGGAAGTGGGTGGAGGTTGTGGTGACTGGATGATAGGCACTGAGAGGGGCACTTGGCGAGATGAGCACTGGGTGTTATGCTATATGTTGGCAATTGAACTCCAATAAAAAAAGTAAAAAATTTAAAAAATGAAAGAAACATAGATGTCAGACAACTTCCAAATTAGTATTTTTCTTTCTTAAAACTTTCTTCTAAGTTTCATTCTCCTAAGTCCAAATATTCACTATATCTGGACATAAATATGTCTTAGGAATTTCAAACTCATTTCAGCTGAAATAAAATATATGGTTCTTCTCTGTCCTCACCACCCCAGCATATTTCTTTTCCTGTGTTCTATAACCCAATAAATGATCCTGTATCTGTTTATTTATGACAGAATCTGAAAAATCATCCTTGACTTTTCCCTCTCATTACTCCAGATCACATCAATTCCAAGTCCTGCTGCTTCAATTCCTGAAACACTGTTGCCAGGTTCTCAATATCTTAGTCTCATTCTAGTTAAAATAAAAAATAAAAGGACATTTTTCTACTTAAAACAACTGTTTAAATTCTTATTTCTCTTAGGAGAAATTTTTAAACATTTTCACAGCTTTTCAGTTCTCCATATGTTCCTTGCTTTTATTTTAAACTATCTCTTAGTTTTCATATCTATAAAATCGGGATAATGATACCTTGTAGGATTGTTATAAGGATTAACTAAGGAAATATTTATATGGCACTTAACAGCTATTCCTGACATAGAATATTGCTATGTAAATGTTTATTTACTTATTTATTTTTACTTACAAATTTATTTTTATTGGTGTTCAATTTGCCAACATACAGAATAACACCCAGTGCTCATCCCGTCAGGTGCCCACCTCGGTGCCCATCACCCAGTCACCGACACCACCCTCCCACCTCCCCTTCCAACACCTCTAGTTTGTTTCCCAGAGTTAGGAGTCTTTCATGTTCTGTCTCCCTTTCTGATATTAAACAAATAAGCCTACTAAATAAACATTCGTCCCTTATTTTATTTTCTCAACCATGTGGACTCTTTTATTCCTGGCTACTTGTTCTTCCTTTAGCACCTCTGCCAAATTTAATTTCTCTATCAGCATTTCTCATCCCCACCACATCCTGTTACTCCACTCATTCTTTGGGCCCAGTTTAAAAAGGGAAGCTTTTGTTGACATTCCACCCTCCAAACTGAATTAATTCCTCCTCTTACATATTTTATAGCACCTTCTACTTTTCCTTTATTGAAATTATTGTGATTTTAATTATTTGTGTGGCTTCTTGCTCAGTGTCCATGTGTCTAACTAGATTAGAAACCTCAGAATACCAGCACTAGGATTGTGTTTGTGCTGTTGATGTTCTAACCCTAGCATTTGCCACAGTGTCTAGCACATGGCATATTCCTAATAAATATTTAGTAGGTGAATAAATGAATTAGTGAAAGAAAAAAATTATATCCCTACTCTCCATCTATGTACACAATACTGATACCCTTGAGTTCATAAAGAATAACAATGTAGTCTTGACAGTTCATGAAAACTGAGTTCACACCCTCCATTTGGATGGCTCTGTGTAGTGTTAACATTTGTTTAAAGGTGCCTAAGTGTGACTATTAACATACCATGGTACTCTCTATTAAAAGATGTAGCAAAAGTAATGAATTCCCAGGCCAGTGATAAATTATTTCCTTAGTCATAAAGGAGTTCAAATAAAGTTTATAAGATAATGTCTTGTTATCAATCACTTTACAATGAGTAAGAGGAGTAACTCCCCTTAAAGGGGTAGGTTTGTCTCCGGGCCTTCAACTGGTCAAATATCCTTTTCTATATATGGGATCTCAGAAAAGCAAGGGAAACTCATCTCTATAGCATCTAGCTGTGCAGTATGTGTAAGATTGAATTGTAGCCCTATAAACCAATAATAAAAAATTATTTTCCTTTTGACCATTTTAGATTTTTATAAAAATCAATGTTTCTGGTACACCTGGGTGGCTCAGTGTTTGAGCATCTGCTTTTGACTCAGGTAGTGATCCTGGGGTCCTGGGATCGAGTCCCATGTCGGGTTCCCTGTATGGAGGCAGCTTCTCCTTCTGCCTATGTCTCTGTCTCTCTCTCTCTCTCTCTCTGTATCTCTCATGAATAAATAAAATCTTTAAAAAAAAACTATTTCCAAGGGAATAATGCAATTAAATCACAAGCACTTGGAAGGGTTTAAAAACGTACTTCTACTTACCCCTAAAAAAATCTACCTATTTGTATCCTTGATCTTATGCTCTGAAATATTTCAGCCTTGGATTGGGTGATTTATGAAGAGATCAACTCAACTGTGAGACAAGAACTCTCCTCGTGATAAGCTAGAGATATGACCGTTTTCATGTCAGCAATGTGTCTTGACATTATGAGGTAAACTACATCCTCTTGGATATCAAGTAGTACCAGGGAAAAGTAATTTATTTTCTTCAGGTTAGACACCTCCACAGGATAAGGCACTCACATAGATGAGAAAATTGCTTTTTACTTATCATTATGAAGTGACCTCTTGATACTGTGTTCTTTTTGCCCTGGCCCATCAGAGAGTTGGCTTTTATGATTCATTTTTATGCTTTTCTCTCCTTTCAGGCTATAGCTAGGGAAAGAATTCAGTGTTAAAATGAAGAGTGTCATTTCCACTGAAACCCAAGACAACTACTCAGTGGAATCATACTCAGATTTGCATCCCTAAAACACAGATTGTATCTACGTTAAAGATAAAAATGGATTTTGAAAAGAGAAACACAACAAGATATAAATACGTTCAGCTAGGCTGATTTGCAGCCACATAGAAGCAGCCTGAGAATAAACATTCTGCGTGATATTTCTAACAGACTAATTTCAATCATTTATAACTATTTTACTAAACTGTATAGCATTAACTCTGTAGTTTAAATTGTTACTTAAGGGTTCTGTAATCCCTTAGAACGAGGAGATGACCTCTTTCAGGAGATCCACGAGTTCTTTTCAGTCATGAGGGCATCATGTTATGTCCTCAAAAATTCAATTTCATAAATTATCCTTTGTGTCTTCCAAGAGTTAATGTGACCGCCCTCTTCCCAAATGACTCACTCTATTTTCATCTGCAGTGACAGGTGTGCCATGGATTTGATTGCATCAAAAATAAGCACTAACTAAGGCTAAAATGTTTACAGAATTAAAGGCAGAAGAAAATATTAGGCATATATCAAGATGGGCAGGTATAAAAATACACAAGGGTGTCCTGACCCATAATGGTTTTCATGGAAGAATTAACTTCAAACAGGCAATGATTTTTGTGGTTTGCTTTATTTTGTTTTCTGGGAATAGTGCTATATTAATTGAGAGGAATAGAACAGATCATAAGCCTTCATATGTACAATTATTATTCTGGTAATGTGATTTTGCCCCAAGCTTTATTTATAGGCTTCAGTTTGAAGCTATAGAAAATTAACATTTAAAAAGTAACAAATACAGCATTTAAAATATGGAATGCTTCTAAGTTAATGGCATCTTAATTTAAAACAATCTTTTGGAGTAAAATCTAATTAAAAGAAAAATAATGTGGAATTATGCTGCTGTAAATAGTAAGTTGTAAAAGAAATAGCGTACCTTACTGTAATCCAGAGCACTGCTCATTTTCCCCCTTTATCCCCACAAATAGAGAGAAACACAGAGCTAGAAAGGACTTAAAGATAATCTTGTCTAATTTGCAATTACAGAAAATACCCTCTGCTCTGGTTAGATTCATATTTAATCTACCTAGTCCTTGCCAAACCTATCAACATAATTATTTGGCTAATGAGTTCTAAGTTCCCTAAAAATAACACATGTAATATCAAACATGGAAAAGAAGACGAGAGAAAGAAGGACGTGCCTAAGATAGAAATGAAAAAAAAAGGGTAGACTGACAGTATGCACCCAACCCCTTGGGATGGGCAATAACTAAGAGGCAATTTTCAAAACTCTGGCTCATATCCCATTCTATATATTTTTGGCAAGCCTGGGTTCCCACCTCACTTCTAAGCAATAGCTAATCACTTTTACGAGTCTTTCTTCTATTTACTTTCTGAATTCCTTTTTTATATTCTATTTCAATTTTATTGTATAAAAGAATTTTAAAATCAGTATGTGTTATCCAAACATTCCATTTGCATCTCTTTCCTCCAGTACAGCTGAGATTTTATATGCTTCTTCATTTATTCATTTATTCAATCAATAATATTATCTGATAGAATTTGTATCAGACAATGAAGTTGCTGCATTGGAGAAGACATAATTGTTCTTGCTCCAAAATATAAAAATCTTACAGACAGAAAGTTATGTTGTGAATATAAAAATTAGAAAATGAAGTTTTCTGGTTTTGTTTCTTCTCTCTCTCTCTCTCTCTCTTTCTTTCTTTCATTTTGAGTTGACAAAGATAAGCAATAAAATGGTAAGAGACTTCTGCTTCTAGACAAGGTGGAGTAATAGGGACTAGAGTTATCTCTCTGAATAATAAAAAACTAGACACAATATGTGAAATAACGTTGTCAAACATTTAACATCAGGCAACAAAGGACAGAGGCTGGGAACAACTGAGTTGAACTCTACAAATTCTTCAGCTTACTACCTTGAAATAGTTCTGGTCTACAAGAGAGGGTGAGGAAACTAGGCAGAGTATGACAAATTTCTTTGAGTTGAGAAGATGAACCTGAGAGTACAGAAGGATCAAGGTAGCTGAAGTTGGCACAACAGAATACTGGAGAAGATAAAGCTCAATAAAAAATTTCCCAATGTCTCAGTAGGGTCTCCTTGAGAATACAGCAGAGTATTAATATACTCATGTATGTTAGAAAACTACCCAAAGCTGTGGAAAAAACACCCAAAAGACTTAGCATTACAGTGCTGAGCACTCACATAAGGACAGTAATAATGATTTTTCCTATCAGCCAGACTAGAAAAATTTCTAATTAGTGAGGTATTAGATAGAATACCAGAAGTGGCTTGCTTCAGTAGTGCAGAATAATTAGGCTAAATAAATCACTGCTCTGACCCTACTTAACACACTTTGAGATCAAGATAAAAAAGGGATCAATCTGGTTCTAAGTAACTTAACTACACCACAGGGAAAAAAATAAAAAGGTAAAATTAAGAACACTAGATATCCAATAAAAGTTGTAGGAATGCAAAGAAATAAGATGATATAAATCATGAAGAAGAGAAAAATTAATCAAAACAACAGAACTGGCACAGATGTTAGAAGTTGCAGACAAGGACATTAAAAAGTGTCCTTATAAATGTATTCAGTATGTTCAAGAAGTTGAGTAGTGACATGAAAAATATAAAAACGACAAACTCAAGGCCCTAGAGATGAAAACTATAATGTCTGAAATGAAAAATACACCAGATGGGAAAATAGTACATTAGATATTCTCAGAGAAAAAGATTCCTGAATTTGAAAACATAGAAATAGAAATTATCAAAAATTAAACATTGTGATAAGAAAATTAAAATAGTTATCAGTGAGCTATGGGGCTAAGGTATTAGACTAACATCTTGTAATTGCTGTCACTGAAAGAGAGAAGAGACATTAAAAATATTCAAAGAAATGATGGTCAACGTTTTTCCATTTTTGATTCAAACTACACAAATTTCAATCAGCCCCAAGAACAGAAATATAAAAATGACAGCAAGGCATAACATAATCAAATCTCAAAACTAGTGATAGAATAGAATACATCCATCTCTTCCAGATTGCCTGATTTGTTGACATATAATTGCTCATAATATTCTTTTAAATTGTTTGTATTTCTTCAGTGTTGGTTGTGATCTCTCCTCTTTCATTCATGATTTTATTTATTTAGATCCTTTCTCTATTCTTTTTGATAAGGCTGGCTAGGGTTTTATAAGTCTTATTATTTCAAAGAACTGGCTCCTAGTTTCATTGATATGTTCTACTGGATTTTAAAATTTCTATATCAATGATTTCTGCTCTAATCTTTATTATTCTCTTCTCCTGCTAGATTTAAGCTATATTTGCTGTTCTTTTCCCATTTTCTTTAGGTATAAGGTTAAATTGTATACTTGGGACTTTAGTTGTCTCTGAGAAAGGCCTATATTGCTATATACTTCCCTCTTAGGACTGCTTTTGCTGGATCCCAAAGGTTCTGAACTGTTGGGTTTACATTTTCATTTGCTTCCATTTATTTTTTACATTCTTTAATTTCCTGCTTGGCTCGTTCATTCTTTAGTAAGATGCTCTTTAACCTCCATGTATTTGTATTCCTTCCAAATACTTTCTGGGAATTGAGTTCAAATTTTAATGTATTGTGGTCTGAGAATATGCAGGGAATAATCCCAGTCTTTTGGTATTGTTTGAGACCTATTTGTCAGCCAGTATGTGATCTATTCTGAAGAATATTCCTTGTGGACTTGAGAAGAACATGTATTCTGATGCTTTAGGATAAAAGTTCTGAATATATCTGTTAATGGATGAATTCATAGAAACATATAAACTACCAAAATTGAAACAGGAAGAAATAGAAAACCAGCACAGACCCATAAGCAACAAAGAAATTGAATCAGTATTCAACGGTCTCCCAACAAACAAAAGTCTAGGAATGAATGGCCTTCCCAGCAGAATTCTATGAAACATTTAAAGAAGGATTAATATCCATTCTTTTGAAGCTATTCTAAAAAAAATAGAAATGGAAGAAAAACGTCCAAATTCATTCTATGAGGCCAGCTTTATGGTGATCCTGAAACCAGACAATGGTGCCACCAAAAAAGAGGATCACACACCAATATCCCTGATGAATATGGATGCCAAAATTCTCACCAAGATACTAGCCAATAGCATCCAAAACTACATTTAAAGTATTACTCACCATGACTAATTGAGATTCCTGGGCCCCAAAAGTGGTACAATACCCTCAAATCAATTAATGTGATACACAATATTAATTAAAGAAAGATTGACTTATTTCACTCAGCATAATACCCTCCAGTTCCATCCACGTAGAAGCAAATGGTGGGTATTTGTCGTTTCTAATTGCTGAGTAATATTCCATTGTATACATAAACCACATCTTCTTTATCCATTCATCTTTCGATGGACACCGAGGCTCCTTCCACAGTTTGGCTATTGTGGCCATTGCTGATAGAAACATCGGGGTGCAGGTGTCCTGACGTTTCATTGCATCTGAATCTTTGGGGTAAATCCCCAACAGTGCAATTGCTGGGTCGTAGGGCAGGTCTATTTTTAACTCTTTGAGGAACCTCCACACAGTTTTCCAGAGTGGCTGCAAGTCAATCGGAGAAGGACAAACAGTGTATGTTCTCATTCATTTGGGGAATATAAATAATAGTGAAAGGGAATATAAAGGAAGGGAAAAGAAATGTTGGGAAATATCAGGAAGGGAGACAGAACATAAAGACTCCTAACTCGGGGAAACGAACTAGGGGTGGTGGAAGGGGAGGAGGGCGGGTGTTGGAGGGGAATGGGTGACGGGCACTGAGGTGGACACTTGACGGGCTGAGCACTGGGTGTTTTTCTGTATGTTGGTAAATTGAACACCAATAAAAATTAATTAAAAAAAAATAAAAAAAAAACAAAAATAAATTAAAAAAAAAGAGAGAGAGAGAAATAAAGAAATCCATAATCATAGCATGAGATTTCAAGATCTCTCTTACTTACTGACCGGTCACGTAGACAAAAATAAAGTTAATAAATAATAGAGTATTTCAATAACACAATTAACAATTGATTTAATGGGGTGCCTGGCTGGCTCAGTTGGAGAAGCATGTGACTCTTGAGCTCAAGATTGTAAGTTTGAGCACCACACTGGGTATAGAGATTACTTAAAAATAAAGATCTTAAAAAGAAAAAAAAAAAAAAAAAGAAGAAAGAAAGATAGGGACACCTAGGTGGCTCAGCGGCTGAGCATCTGCTTTTGGCCCAGGGCATGATCCCAGGATCCAGGATTGAGTCCCACATCAGGCTCGTTGCAGAGAGCCTGCTTCTCCCTCAGCCTATGTTTCTGCCTGTCTGTCTCACTATCTCTCATGAGTAAATAAATAAAAATTAAAAAAATAAATAAAATATCAAAAACCACATGATTCTCTCAGTTGATGCAGAAAAAAGCATTTGACAAAATACAGCATCATTTCTTGATTAAAATTCCCCACAGTGTAGGGATAGAAGGAACATACATTAATATCATAAAAGTCATATACAAAAAAACACATAGCAAATATCATTCTCAACAGGGAAGTGTTGAGAGCTTTTCCCCTAAGGTCAGGAATATGACAAGGATGTCCACTCTTACCACTGTTGTTGAACAGAATACTGGAAGTCCTAGCCCCAGCAATCAGACAACATCATAAACAAAATACATCCAGATTGACAAAGACGTCAAATTTTCACTCTTCACAAACAACATAATACTTATGTAGAAAGACCAAAGACTCCATCCCAAAAGAGGTAGAAATGAAACAGGAATTCAGCACTATGGCAGGATATGAAATCAATGCACAGAAATCAGTTGCATTTCTAGACACTAACAATGAGAATGAAGAAGAGAAATTAAGAAATCAATCCCATTTACAATTGCACCCCAAACCATAAGATACTTAGGAATAAACCTAATCAAAGAGGTAAAGCATCTGTACTCTGAAAGCTTAGAACATTCATGACATAAATTGAGGAAGACACAAAGAAATAGAAAAACATTCCATGCTCTTGGCTTAGAAAAATAAATATTGTGAAAATGCCTATGCCACTCAGAGCAATCTACACATTAAATGCAATCCCTACAAAAATACCATGGACAAGGCAACTGTGTTGCTCAGTGGTTGAGTGTCTGCCCCCGCTCAGGTTGTGATCCTGGGGTCCTGGGATCGAGTCCTAAATCAGGCTCCCTGCAAGGAACCTGCTTCTCTCTCTGCCTCATTTCTTTCTTTTTTAAGATTTTTTTTTAATTCATTAGATACAGAGAGAAAGAGAGAGAGGCAGAGACACAGGCAGAGGGAGGAGCAGGCTCCATGCAGGGAGCCCGATGGGGGACTCCATCCCAGGTCTCCAGGATCACACCCTGGGCTGATGGTGGCGCTAAACCACTGAGCCACCCGGGCTGCCCTCTCTGCCTCACTTCTGCTTCTCTCTGTATTTCATAAATAAATACATAAACAAATCTTTTAAAAAATACCATGGACATTTTTTCTCAGAATTGGAACAAATAATCCTAAGATATGTATGGAGCCAGAAAAGACTCCAAATAGCCAGAGGAATGTTGAAAAGAAAACCAAAGCTGGAGGCATCACAATGCCTCTCTTCAAGATATATTATAACACTGTGATCATCAAGACAGCATGGTACTGGCACAAAAACAGACACATCGATCAATAAAACAGAATATAGAACCCAGAAATGGACCCTCAACTCTATGGTCAACTAATATTTGACAAAATAGGAAAGAATATTCAATGGGAAAAAAGATTAGTTCCTTCAGCAAATGGTTTTGGGAAAACTAGACAGCCACATGCAGAAGAATGAAACTAGATCATTCTCTTACACCATACACAAACATAAACTCAAAATGTTCAAAAGACCTAAATGTAAGACAGAAATCCATCAAAATCCTAGAGGATAACACAGGCAGCAATTTTCTGACCTGAGCTGCAACAGTCTTACAGGACACATCTATGAAGGCAAGGGACACAAAAGCAAAAATGAACTAATGGAACTTCATCAAGAAAAAAGCCTCTGCACAGCAAACAGTCAACAGAACTAAAAGGCAGGAGGGAGACAAGATAGCAGAAGAGTAGGGGTTGTTGTTTCACCCGGTCCCCCAAACTTACCTAGATAACTTTCAAACCATCATGAACACTATGAATTCAATCTGAGGTGTAAAGAGAAAACAGCTGGAATGCTACAGAGAAAAAAGTGATCACTTCTGATAAGGTAGGAAGGTGTAGTAGAGGAACAAAGGGGATATACTGGAACATAAACAGTGAGAGAGGGAGCCATGGAAAGCTGCTTCAGGAGAGTGGGGCAGCAGATAATCAGGAACTTTAGAAATCTGCACCTGAGTTTTCCCTGACTGAAAAGTGCTCAGTGGGAAATAGTGCAGAATCACAGGAGGGACAGTGAAGTCTCAGTGTTCCCAGAGACACGTAAAAATAGGGGCACCTGGGAGAAAACTCACTGCATAAACGCCATTTATGAGAAGCCCCAGATAATATCATTCTCAATGGGGGAAAATTTTGACCCTTCCCCCTAAGATCAGGAAAACGACAGGGATGTCCACTGCCACCAGTGTTATTCAACATAGTTCTAGAAGCCCTAGCCTCAGCAATCAGAAAACAAAAAATAGAAGACATTCAAATTGGCAAAGAAAAAATCAAGCTCTCCCTCTTTGCAGACGACATGATACTGTATATAGAAAACCCAAAAGACTTCATCTCAAGATTGGAACTCATACAGCAATTCAGCAATAATACGAAATCAGTACACAGAAATCAGTGGAATTTTTATACACTAACAATGAGACTGAAGACAGATAAATTAAGGAGTCAATCCCATTTACAATCACACCCAAACCATAAGATACCTAGTAATAAACCTAACCAAAGAGGTAAAGGAGCTATAATTTAAAACTACAGAATGCTTATGAAAGAAATGGGGGAAGATGTAAATAGATGGTTAAACATTCCGTGCTCATGGATTGGAAGAATAAAAAAAAAATTAACTACTGGGACCTGGTCAAGATAAAACTTCTTCAAAGCAGAGGAAACAGTCAACAAAACTAAAAGACAACCTGCAGAATGGGAGAAGATATTTGCAAATGACGTATCAGATAAAGGGCTAGTATCCAAGATCTATAAAGAATTTATCAAACTCAATGTCCAAGAAACAAACAATCCAGTCATGAAGTGGTCAGAAGACATTAACAGAAATTTCTCCAAGGAAGACATACACATGGCCAACAAGTACAGGAAAAAATGCTCCACATCACTCATCATCAGGAAACTACAAACAAAACCACAATGAGTGATTGATCTTACACCAGTGAGAATGGACAAAATTAACAAGGAAACAAAAAATGTTGGCAAAAAATGTGGAGAAATGAGAACCCTTTTACACTATTGTTGGGAGTGCAAGCAGGTAGATTCTGAAAAACAGTGCGGAGGTTCCTCAAGAACCTCAAGGTTAAAAATAGAGCCTCCCTATGACCCAGCAACTACACTACTCAGTATTTACCCCATAAATACAGATATAGTGAAATGACAGGACACCTGCACACCAATGTTCATAGTAGCAATGTTCACAATCGCCAAACTGTGGAAGGAGCCATGATGTCCTTCAATGGATGAAGGGATAAAGAGGATGTGGTATACACATATGGCTGCAGCTTCTGGGCTGCTTAAGGTGGGCCCGTGGACACTCTTCTTCTCCGGCCTTCCCCGGACAGCCTCATTGGTTATTATGTCTCCGCTAAAATTAACTCCACGGTAATTTCTGGAGGCTTTGGATTTTATTGCTGGAAAAGAAGGTCATTTGCTGGCAGTGGTTAGGGACATTGTTGTTCGCGTGCACCGGTGCTCAGCGTACTCTTTAAATGGGGCCCAAGAGATGGGCTTCTGTGAAGCAGAGACTTGATCCATCCTAATGAACTGCAACGTGAATTATATGCCCTACTTCACCACCTCCCCGCGGCGCTAATCTGGGATAGTCCACGTGGAAACCATCTATCCAGAAGGGACAAGATCTCATTCCCAACGGAGGACTCTCTCGCTCTTTTTCCTTTTTTCCCTTTCCTTGGTTGTTTTCTTCTTTCTTTCTTTCTTTCTTTCTTTCTTTCTTTCTTTCTTTCTTTCTTTCTTTCTTCTTTCTCTTTCTTTCTTTCTTTCTTTCTTTCTTTCTTTCTTCTTTCTTTCTTTCTTTCTCTTTCTTTCTTCTTTCTTTCTTTCTTTCTTCTTTCTTTCTTTCTTCCTTTCTTTCTTTTCTTCCTTCCTTCCTTCCTTCCTTCTTTCCTTCCTTCCTTCCTTCTTCTGCTTCTGCTAAAAAAAAAAAAAAAGGAAAAAAAATTGGAACATTACTCAGCCATCAGAAAGGATATATACCTACCATTTACTTTAATGTGGATGTAACTGGAGGGTTTCACGCTGAATGAAATAAGTCAATTGGAGACAGACATTTATCATATGGTTTCACTCATACAGGGAATATAAGAAATAGTGAAAGGTACCATTAGGGAAGGTGGTGGGAACTGAGTGGAGAAATATTAGAGAGGAAGACAAATCATGAGAGACTCTTAAATCTGGGCAGCAATCTGATGGTTGTTGAAGGGGATGTTAGTGGGGGGATAGGGTAACTGGGTGATGGGAATAAGGTGGGCATGTGATGTTATGAGCACTGGATATTAATACATTACAGTATATGTTGTCACATTGAACTTAAATTAAAGAAAAGCTTTGAACATTTAAAGAAGATCTAAATGAATAGAGTGATATATTGTGCTTATGGTTTGGACTCAATATTGTTCATATATCAGTTTCCCCTAAATTGATCTTAGATTAAAAAAAATTCCAACAAAAATCTCAAGAGGCTTTTTTTGGTAGAAAATAGCAACCTGATTCTAAAATTCATACATAAATACACAGAACTTATTATAGTCAAAATAAGCTTGAAAAAAGAGGAACACTACATATTTTCAAGATTCATTATAAAGTTTCAGTAACTAAGACCATGTGATATTGGCATAAGTATAGAGAAATAAACTTATGAAACAAAATAGAGACTCTAGAAATATACATAGCAAATAGTGCTCAACAATTAGATATCTACAGGTTTAAAAGAAATAAACTGATTCATAACTTGCACCATGTACAAAAATTAACTCAAAATGAATCATAGTCTTATATGTAAACTACAAAAATATAAAACTGTAAAAAATAGCATAGGAGAAAATATTTGTGTCTTTGGATTAGACAACAATTTCTTAGATATGGAACCAACAGTATAATCAGGAAAATTTAAAAAGTTGTAAATTAAATTTTATCACAATTAGAAGTCTCTGTTCTTCAAAAATATACAGAAAAAAACATAGCTTGGAAGAAACTATTTATAAATCATATATTTGATTTTTTAAAACCTTAGGTTTAAAATTATATAAGGAACTCTAAAAAACCAATAATGATAAAAAAATAAAAAAACCAGAAAAGGAATGGGCAAAGATTTGAATACTTCACAAAAGGTGATATAGCAATGGCAAATAAGCACACAAAAGATGTTAAAAATTGTTATTCATGATATCCAAATCACAATGAGATGCTAATGCATACTATTAGAATGGCTATTGCATGCTATTAGAATTAGTAATTAAAAATACTGATTACGCACCTGCCATATGATCCAGCCTTTCCACTGCTATGTGTTTTACCAAGAGAAATGAAAACATATTTCCATACAAAGATTTGTCCACAAATGTTCAAAGAAAGTTTATTTGTAATAGTGAAACACTGGAAACAACTACAGTGTCTATCAATAAGTGGTATATCCAAAAAGTAGAGTATTACTCAATCATGAAAAAGCATAAAATTTTAATACAAACAATATTTATGAGTTTCAAGATAATTATGCTGAGTGGGGAAAAAAAGCAGAAAGAAAGAACACATATATATGATTCAATATACATAAAACTCCAAAAATTCAAACTAATCTATAGTCACAGAAAGCAAATTTGTGGCTGCCTGGGGATGGGAATGTGGGAAAGAATAAGTGAGAGGGATTACTATGGGTCCTGAAGAAACGCTTTGGGATGGTGGCAGAAAATTTACCAATTTGATACTGAAATATATGTAGTTTTTTGTTTGTCCGTTTTTCCTCAATAAGGCAGTAAAGAATAGGTTAAAAAAAAGATGACTTGTGTTAGTATTGAAAATGATTAAGATTAACAATTAATTGGCATAAGTTTGAGTACTAGCTCCTTACTTAATAGCAAACTGAGTTGTGCCTGGATGCAAATCTGTTTCCTCATTTATAAAACAGCAATGCTAGCAATAATAATAGCAATTTCCCTCCTAAGATTGGCACTGGATTAAACAAAATAATATATGAAATAAGCACTTTGTGAACTGTAAGCCATTATAAGAAGAAACATACAACAGATGGATGAATGGATGGATAGATAAATAGATGATAGATAATCTGTTACTCTACTGACATTAAAGATCTTATTCCATTTTAATTGATAAGCTTTCTCAAGTATTATTGCTAATAATTTAAGAAAAGAGGTTATATACTTCGACCTTGATATTTTCAAGCAACAAATACATTTGAATAAAGTGATTCTTAACCTTTTTCTAGGTTATAAATATGGTAGAAGGACTGTTTTTCTTCCCAGAAAGTCACAATTGCATAAGCATACAACATCTGGATACTATGTTGATGGTTTATGGGTCTCTGTAGCACTAACTTAGAATCCATGAATCTCATGAGGTAAATACATCAGTATTTAAAAACAGCACATCCTCTTTTTACCATAATGCTGGGGTGGTAGCAAAGAGTTACTTCTCATTCCATTCTTCCAACGGTGTCCAGATGGAGGGTGTGGGCAGGCCCAATAGCACATTTCTCTATATTTTCTGAGGTTGATTTTGTAGGCCTTGCTTGGACACTTAGCTAGCTGCTAGATACAACTATAGTAATTGCTTGGAAATCTGCTGTAGCAAATCATTACATGAGCCAAAAATTTTAACTGAAACATTTTGAGACACTGATTTACTCATTATTTTTATTTCTCTGAATTTTCCTTTTCTATTTTGTCATTTTTTTAATTTTTAAGAGCAACACTCTAGCTTTATTTATTTTTTAAATAAATTTATTTTTTATTGGTGTTCCTTTCAATAGATGCAGACCAGCTATTTTGTCATTTTTAAGTTTGTGGAAGACTCTGTGTTCATTGCTTTAGGGAAAATATGTGTCAAAGAAAAGGAAGTTTTTGTGGTTTTTGTTTTTCTAAAGAGCAAAGAGACATAAATGTATAGAAAAAATATTTTGGAAGAGGAAAGTCACTTCCCAACCCAATTCATTAACTTATTTAAGACTTCTGGACTACAAGAGGTTGGGAGAGGGAATAGAGCCTGTTGTGGGTCCACTTGAATTTCTAGCAGCATTATTTAGAGAAGACAAGACACCTAAAAAGAAAGGTTTTTTTGTGGTGCATTTGGGCACACATGAAATAGGAAGCATTTTCTATTCCCCAAATGCAATGCCAAAGTGATGGAGAATGAACAGCCTTATGGATTAGGACAATGAAACAGACCAGAGAGCTTCATATACACACCCTGACAGAGGATGTAGCTCAGGAAACTGTAGCACAACTTTGAGAAAGAGTTAAGGAAACAGGTTATTTCCCACAAGCTCAGCAGGATACAGAACTTGGAGACAAAGAAGTTGAATTCTAGAAGTTGAGTTCTATTTCTCACACAAGTTAGTGCGTACACTAACATTTACAACTGTATTAGGGACCATGGAAGAATGGTGAGGAGTGGACAGAGGTAAGGAAAGGATATTATATTCATTGGGGCTTCAGAAAGCATATCCTCAGCTCTTTCACTGATAGCAGGAAAGATGTAACCTACAAACCCTGATACCCCCCAGACACACACATCAGGTGCCTTCTAAACCACATTTGGTCTGCCTAGATTAAATAATAAAATTTCTACTTCAATAAGATCTTTACTTACCACCAGGCCCAAATACTTAGTAAAATAAACCTTGAGGAGTTTGGGTTTTTTGTTAATACAGAATTTATTAATGTAATAGAAGCAGTTGGTTGATCCAGGCTGAATAATATGCATATATCATTTATTATATCAAAAATGTAATTTTAATATGATTCATTATGTTAATAATAAATGTAAAGGTTTACAATTTAACTTGTAGTATCCAGTATATACATTCCAGAACATCAGGAAGATCATTGTTACCATTAATTAGGTACTCATGATTGGTGAATCAAAAAGAACATATGTTCTAAAAATCACTACTTTCAGAAACAAAGACAATAAAATAGAGAGATGATGATGATGATGGTATTTTAAAATATCATGTGAAATAGAAAACAAAAATAAAAACAAAAGAAAATTGGCTTTTATTCAAAGCATTCCCAAAGAATGAATTCATGATCCAACTGATCTGCCACAGTCTAACATATATCCTCCCCATTCTACACCTGTGACAGTTCCAACTTGACTGTGGTCAAGTATGCTTTTTGCTTCTTTCATTTGGAGGTGCCCTGCAGCTGCCATTGCTGTTAGAACACCAACATCCACCAGGGTGCTGTCTTCAGATGCACTCATTCCTTCCTTCCTCACACCATAGATTTCGGGCTCTGGCAGATAGGTTGGCTGCCTGCTCAAGGGAAGCCTTCTTCACCCGGCCCCAAATAGCTCTGCTTCTTCCCAAAGTCGGAGGAAGTTGTTCTGGGATGGTTGTATCAGGTTTTTCCATGAGAAAATCACATCAATGCCACCCATTCCATCCTTAAGTCTTTCTTTCCCAGACTCAGATCAAGCCTACTCTTTTGCCATTACAAAGAACATCTGACAAAAACAGAGCAGTGGTAGAGATACTGGTAGGGAATTATGATTTGTAAATGCTTGCTTTATTGAATTTTTAAAAAAGTTACATTTTATAAAAAGCTTCTGTTTTCTTTTCATATCTATTAGTGGATCTCATAGGTAAAGGACTGAGGATTTCTCTATTGATTTGAAAAGTTTTTTTTATTACATTGAAATGTTAGGGGTACGAAATACTCTGTTTTTTTTTTTTAATTTTTATTTATTTATGATAGTCACAGAGAGAGAAAGAGAGAGGCAGAGACATAGGCAGAGGGAGAATCAGGCTCCATGCACCAGGACCCCTATGTGGGATTCGATCCCAGGTCTCCAGGATCGCGCCCTGGGCCAAAGGCAGGCGCCAAACCACTGGGCCACCCGGGGATCCCCTGAAATGTTAGGGGTACGAAATACTCTGGGTTTTGACTCATGACCCATATCTTTGAGTAATGGGATTATTTTTATTTATTTTTAAAAAGATTTTATTAATTTATTCATGATAGACACACAGAGAAAGCCATAGATGTAGGCAGAGGGAGAAGCAGGCTTCACACAGGGAGCCAGGTGCAGGACTCAATCCTGGGACCATGGGATCATGCCCAACGAAAGATAGACACTCAACCACTGAGCCACCCAGATGTCTCAGAATATTTTAATTTCTATTTTCTATTTTGTACTTTAGGCTTTTTCCTGTATTTTAATAGTAAGCAGGTATAACTTTTTATGATCTAAAAATGTCATAAGTAAGAACCTGAATCTTCTTGGCCTATTAGTTCCTGGAACTCTGTAATGTAGGCATGAATGATGACATCTGCCTGTTATAACACCTGAAGGAGCTCTAAAACATGTGTACCCTCAGTATATATATCACTGGTTGAATTCATAAGACTTTTTCTTGAGAAAATTGCTCCTGTCATACCAAGTTACTCTGTATTTATTAGTCACAGGCATTTGCCAAAGGTCTACATGAATTCCCTGTTTGAAATAACTTTTAGTGAATATTTCCAATACTTCTTTGCTTGTTCTTTTCATATTACTTAATTCCAATTCACAGTGCAGGAATTAAAAAAAATTACCAGTTGTCTCTCCTCTTTATATGCTCTATTGCTGATTGTGGACTTATACTTCCTCAGAAGGATGTTAAGTGAAGTTTCTTAACATTCCACAGGGCATGTTACATAGGCTTTATGCCAAAATTATAAATCTGCAAAGTAATTTCTCATTTTGTCCTTCAAGTTCAAAATGACTTCACTTATTGTTTGTTTGAAGTCAGTGATATGTCAAAGACGACCCACATATCCAATAGTCTAATGCCATAAACATTTATTTTCTTTCTTCCTTTCCTTCTTTCTCTCTTTCTTTCTTTCTTTCTTTCTTTCTTTCTTTCTTTCTTTCTTTCTTTCTTTCTTCTTTCTTCTTTTTGGTTTGTTCATTTTTTGGTATATTTTTTTTATTGGAGTTCGATTTGCCAACATACAGTATAATACCCAGTGCTCATCCCGTCAAGTGCCCCCTCAGTGCCCGTCACCCAGTCACCCGATTCCCCCACCCACCTCCCCTTCCATTACCTCTTGTTTGTTTTCCAGAGTGAGGAGTCACACCATAAAGATTTCACTCTCTTTAATGGAAACATGTGTTAAATGAATAATCAAATGTGGCTTAAAATCTAGGCCTTGTCAGAATTGTTTAGTAAATAAATTCACAAATCAGAAAATATGTTGTCAACCACAAGTCTTAGTTTGAGGTTTGAAGGATATGGTGCCATAAACAATGCTTGAGTTGGGTGATTTGCACTGTCAGTCTCTTCCCTTTCCTTCACATGATTCCCAGGTTATAGCCATTGGCAGAACCTTTGAAGCACCAGTTTTCTCTGTCACTTTCTTTGTTCTTCTCTCTTCTTGATACTACCATTCTCTTTTTTACTCTTCTGCATGTTGAAGAAATTTCAAGACTAAGTTCTTTTCATTACTCTCTCCCCAAATTTCATACAGTCCTCTATCATAGAATCCACTACATTTCTCTAATTCTCATATATGTCCAAGCACTTAACAAGTTTTAGTGTAAATTAATCACTTAGAAAAGAAAATGTCACTTTGCATTTAAGGCCTTAGCATTTCATTCCTGGGTAACACTCAGTTGTTGTTGTTGTTTTTAATTGGAGTTCAATTTGCCAACATATAGCATAATACCCAGTGCTGACAAACTATCTTTTGTTAAGGACACAACAAGTCTGAGACAACTCCAATGATGCTAATCTGGGTGTTTATTTTTTAAAGATTTTTAATTTATTTATTCATGAGAGACACAGAGAGAGAGAGAGAGAGAGAGAGAGAGAGAAAGGCAGAGACATAGGCAGAGGGAGAAGCAGGCTCCATGCAGGGAGCCTGACGTGGGACTCCATCTGGGGTCTCCAGGATCATGCCCTGGGCTGAAGGCGGTGTTAAACTGCTGGGCCATCCAGGCTTCCCTAATCTGTGTGTTTATATATCACCTGATGTTCAAGGGGAAAAAGAAAAGAAAGAAATTTAACTCAGATTTAATCATTATTCCTAGGGGGTAAAACTGTACAGCAGCAAATATTAGAACTTTTAAAAGCCTTAAATTGACCCTTTAAAAATTGTGTTTTAATACTATTAGAATATATGATTCCATGAAGAAGATCTCAAATATATCTACATAATGAATAAGCGGGAATTGTCCCTGTATCATATGCAAGGTTAAAATTTCTACCTCATGTGTAAAATCCCCCAAAATAATATATCTCAAGTAATTTTTTGCACACTTTGAAAAATTATGTTAGATGACTGAAAAAAACCTCTACTAAAGACAAAAAATTCAAAGGATAATATACATATAGATTAAATAAAATTTGATTAATGAAATGTGAAAATGGAAAAAATTCTAAATTACTACATTATATATATATATGAACTTCAACATGAACTCA
Source organism: Vulpes vulpes (assembly GCF_048418805.1). Classification (NCBI taxonomy): domain Eukaryota; kingdom Metazoa; phylum Chordata; class Mammalia; order Carnivora; family Canidae; genus Vulpes; species Vulpes vulpes. The sequence continues at coordinate 49,733,896 of NC_132790.1, read as the reverse complement.
TAATTCGATTGATACTCTAATATTATGACAGATTTTAAAATTTGAATTCAATTAGCTGACATATCATTAGTTTCAGATGTAGAGTTCAATAATTCATCATTTGGAAATAACACTAAGGGCTCATTACATCATGTGCCCTCCTTAATGCCCATCATTCATTTATCCCAACCCTACCCACCTCCCCTCCAGCAACCTTCAGTTTGAGTCTCTCATGGTTTGTCTCCTTCTCTGATTTCTTCTCATTCAGTTTTCCCTCCCTTCCCTTATGATCTTCTGCACTTTTTCTTATACTCCACATATGAGTGAAACTGAATAATTATCTTTCTTGATTGACTTATTTCCCTCAGCATAATACCCTCCAGCTCCATCCACATCAATGTAATTGGTAAGTACTCATCCACTGAGTAATATTCCATTGTGTGTATATACATACATATATATATATACTACACATGTATATGTACAGATATATATATGTATCTTTATCCATTCATCTGTTGATGGATATATGCATAGTTTGGCTATTGTTCACATTACTACTGTAAACATTGGATGCATGTGTCTCTTCAAATCATTACATTTGTATCTTTGGGGTCAACATCTAGTAGTGCAATTGCTGGGTCATAGGATAGCTATATTTTTAACTTCTTGAGGAATGTCCACACTGTTTTCCAGAGTGGACATACCAGCTTGCATTCTCACCAACATGGTAAGAGGACTCCCATTTCTCCACATTGTCTCCAACATTTAGTATGTCCTGACTTCTTAATTTTTGGCATTCTGACTGGTGTGAGGTAGTATCTCATTGTAGTTTTGATTTGTATTTCCCTGATGTCAAGTGATATAGAGCATTTTTCATGTGTTTGTTGGCCATTTGTATGTCTTCTTTGGACAAATGTCTGTTCATGCATTACAACCATTTCTTGACTGGATTATTTGTTTTTTGGGGTGGTGAGTTTCACAAGTTTTATAGATCTCGGATACTAGCCCTTTATCTGATATGTCATTTGCAAATATCTTCTCTCATCCATAGGTTGCCTTTTAGTTTTTTTGACTATTACCTATTTACCTATGCTACGCAGAAGTTTTTTTATCTTGATGAAGTCCTACAAGTTCATTTTTGCTTTTGTTTCTTTTGCCTTTGGAGATGTGTCTAGCAAGAAATTGCTGTGCCTCAAAGAGGTTTCTGCCTGTGTTTTCCTCTAGGATTTTGATGTATTCCTGTCCCAACTTAGGTCTTTCATCCATTTTGAGTTTATCTTTATGTATGGTGTAAGAAAATCGTTCAGTTTCATTCTATTTCATGTGGCTGTCTAATTTTTCCAACACCATTTGTTGAAGAGTCCTTTTTCCATTGGATATTATTTCCTCCTTTGTCAAAGATTAGTTCACCACAGATAGAGTTGAGGGTCCATTTCTGGGTTCTCTACTCTTGTCCATTGATCTATGTGTCTTTTTTGCCAGTACCATACTGTCTTGATGACTATAGTTTTGTAATATAGCTTGAAGTCTGGGACTGTGATGCCATCACCATTGGTTTTCTTTTTCAACATTCTTCTGTTTGGGGGCTTTTCTGGTTCTATACAAATTTTAGGATTATTTGTTCCGATTATGTGAAAAATGTTGATGGTATTTTGATGCGTATTGCATTGAATGTGTAGATTGATCTGGGTAGCACAGACATTTTCACGATTATTGTTACTCCAAATCATGAGCTTGGACTGTTTTCCATCAGTTTGTGTCTTCTATTTTTTTATAAGTGTTCTGTAGTTTTTAGAGTACAGATTTTTTTTAAGATTTTATTTATTTATTCATAGAGACAGAGAGGGAGAGGCAGAGACACAGGCAGAGGGAGAAGCAGGCATCATACAGAGAGCCCGACGTGGGACTGGATCCAGGGTCTCCAGGATCACGCCCTGGGCTGCAGGCGGCGCTAAGCTACTGCGCCACCGGGGCTGCCCTAGAGTACAGATCTTCTACCTCTTTGTTTAGGTTTATTCCTATGTATCTTGTGATTTGGGTGCAATTGTAAATTAGATTGATTCTTTAGTTTCTCTTTCTTCAGTCTCATTTTTAGTGTATGAAAATGTCACTGATTTCTGTGCATTGATTTTATACACTATTATGGTGCTGAGTTCTGTATGAGTTCTAGCAATTTTGATGTGGAGTCTCTTGGGTTTTCCACACACTGTATCACGACATCTATGAAGAGTGAGACTTTGTCTTCTTTGCCAATTTGAATTCCTTTTATTTATTTTTTTCTGACCTCTAAAGTAAGAATTCTAGCAACATGTTGAACAACAATGGTGAGAGTGGGTATCCCTGCTGTGTTCCTGATCTTAGGGGAAAAGCTCTGTTTTTCCCCATTGAAAATGATATTCACTTTGGGATTTTCACATATAGCTTTAATGATATTAAGGTATGTTCCCTCTACCCCTACGTAGTGGAGAGTTTTAATCAGGAATGAATGCTGTATTTTGTCAAATGCCTTTTCTGCATCCATTGAGAGAATCATATGGTTCTTGTCCTTTCTCTTATTAATGTAATGTGTCACATTGATTTGTGGATGTTGAACCAAACTTGCAGCCCAGAAATAAATCCCACTTGGTTGTTGAGTGTCCATTTAATGTAGTGTTGGATACTCTTTGATAGTATCCTGGTGAACATTTTGGCATCCATATTCATCATTGGTGTGTAATTCTCCTTTTTAGTTTCATCTTTATCTGGTCTTGACATCAAGGTAATGCCAACCTCATAAAAGGAGTTTGGGTGTTTTCCTTCCATTCCTATATTTTGAAACAGCTTCAGAAGAATAGTTATTAATTCTTTCTTAAATGGTTGGTAGAATTCCCTTGTGAAGCCGACTGGCCTGTTGGGAGTTTTGATCACGTCTTCAATTTCCTTGCTAGTTATGGGTCTGTTCAGATTTTATCTTTCTTTCTGTTTCAGTTTCTGTAGTTTATAAGTTTCTATGAATGCATCCATTTCTTCCAGATTGACTAATTGGTTGGCATAAAGTTGGTCATACTGTATTCTTATAACTACTTGTTTTCCTTTGTCTTCGTGGTGATCTATCCTTCTTAATTTGTGATTTTATTTATTTGGGTCCTTTCTCTTTTCTTTTTGATATGACTCACTAGGAGTTTGTTGATCTTATAATACATTATTTCAAAGAACCATCTTCTAGATTTGTTGATCTACTGTTTTTTGGTTTCTATTTTATTTATTTCTGCTCTAATCTTTATTTCTTGTCTCCTGCTCATTTCATCTTTATCTCTTGTTCTTTCCAGCTTTTTTAAGTTGTAAGGTTAACTTGTGTGTTTGAGACCTTTCTAGTTTTTAGAGAAAGGCTTGTATTGCTATGTACTTCCCCCTTAGGATTGCCTTTGCTGCATCCCTAAGGTTTTGAACAATTGTATATTCATTTTCATTTTTTTCATGATTTTTTAAAAAATTCTTTAAGCTCCAGGTTGACTCATTCATTCTTTAGTGGGATGCTCATTATTTAACCACCAGGTATTTGAGTTCCTTCCAAATTTTCTCTTGTGATTGAGTTCAAGTTTAAAAGCACTGTGGTCGGGGGGAGGAGGGGCAGGATGGCGGAAGAGCAGGGTCCCCAAGTCACCTGTCCTCAACAAATTACCTAGAAAACCATCCAATCATCCTGAAAATCTATGAATTCGGCCTGAGATTTAAAGAGAGACCATCTGGAACGCTACAGTGAGAAGAGTTCACGCTTCTCTCAAGGTAGGAAGACGGGGAAGAAGAAATAAAGACACAAAAGGCCTCCGAGGGGGAGGGGCCCCGCGAGGAGCCGGGCTGAGGCCGGGGCGAGTGTCCCCAGGACAGGAGAGCCCCGTCCCGGAGGAGCAGGAGCTGCACCAACCTTCCCCGCGGAAAGGCCTCCTGGGGAATTGGAGCAGGATCCCCAGAAAGGCGGGGATGCCCTCGGGCTCCCGGGGACAGTAACAGGAACTGCGCCCTGGGAGATGCGCCGAGCTCCCTAAGGGCTGCAGCGCTCGGCGGGACCCGGAGCAGCTCGGAGGGGCTCGGGCGGCGGCTCAGCGGAGGGGGCTGCGGGGCGGGAGCGAATCCAACAGCACAGGCCCCGGAGCACAGGGCGCCGGGACACAGCCCAGGATCCGGCCTCCCCCGGGACAGGCAGAGGCCGGGAGGGCCCAGGACAGCGAGGACGCTCCTGCCTGGAGCTGAGCAAATCAGCGGCCCCGCCCGGGAGCCCCCAGGCCCTGCAGACGGAGAGCCCTGGAGCTACTGCGGGAGCTGACTCCAGGGCTGCAGAGCTGCCCCGCCACTGTGGCTGTTCCTCCTGGGGCCTCACGGGGTAAACAGCCCCCACTGAGCCCTGCACCAGGCAGGGGCAGAGCAGCTCCCCCAAGTGCTAACACCTGAAAATCAGCACAACAGGTCCCTCCCCCGGAAGACCAGCTGGATGGACCAGTTCCAGGGGAAGTCAAGGGAATTAAAGTATACAGAATCGGAAGATACTCCCCCGTGGTTTTTTTGTTTTGTTGTCTTTGTTTTTGTTTGGTTTTGTGTTTTTTTTTCTTTCTTTCATCTTCATTTCTGATTGCTTCCCCCACCCCACCCCACCCCCCCTTTTTTTTCTTTTTTCTCCTTTCTTTCTTTTTCTTTCTCTTTTTCTTCTCTTCCCCCCCCCTTTTTTTTCTTCTTTCTCTTTTTTGTTTTTCTCTTTCTTTCCTTCTCTCTCTTTTTCTCCTTTTCCCAATACAACTTGTTTTTGGCCACTCTGCACTGAGAAAAATGACTAGAAGGAAAACCTCACCTCAAAAAAAAAGTATCAGAAACAGCCCTCTCTCCCACAGAGTTACAAAATCTGGATTACAATTCAATGTCAGAAAGCCAATTCAGAAGCACTATTATACAGCTACTGGTGACTCTAGAAAAAACCATAAAGGACTCAAGAGACTTCATGACTGCAGAATTTAGATCCAATCAGGCAGAAATTAAAAATCAATTAAATGAGATGCAATCCAAGCTAGAAGTCCTAACGACGAGGCTTAACGAGGTGGAAGAACGAGTGAGTGACATAGAAGACAAGTTGATGGCAAAGAGGGAAACTGAGGAAAAAAGAGACAGGCAATTAAAAGACCATGAGGATAGATTAAGGGAAATAAATGACAGCCTGAGGAAGAAAAACCTACGTTTAATTGGGGTTCCCGAGGGCGCCGAAAGGGACAGAGGACCAGAATATGTATTTGAACAAATCCTAGCTGAAAACTTTCTGAATCTGGGAAGGGAAACAGGCATTCAGATCCAGGAAATAGAGAGATTCCCCCCTAAAATCAACAAAAAACATTCAACACCTCGACATTTAATAGTGAAGCTTGCAAATTCCAAAGATAAGGAGAATATCCTTAAAGCAGCAAGAGAAAAAAAGTCCCTGACTTTTATGGGGAGGAATATTAGGGTAACAACAGAAATCTCCACAGAGACCTGGCAGGCCAGAAAGGGCTGGCAGGATATATTCAGGGTCCTAAATGAAAAGAACTTGCAACCAAGAATACTCTATCCAGCAAGGCTCTCATTCAAAATGGAAGGACAGATAAAGAGCTTCCAAGACAGGCAGGAAATGAAAGAATATGTGACCTCCAAACCAGCACTGCAAGAAATTTTAAGGGGGACTCTTAAAATTCCCCTTTAAGAAATAGTTCAGTGGAACAATCCACAAAAACAAGGACTGAATAGATATGATGGCACTAAACTCATATCTGTCAATAGTAACTCTGAACGTGAACGGGCTTAATGACCCCATCAAAAGGCGCAGGGTTTCAGACTGGATAAAAAAGCAGGACCCATCTATTTGCTGTCTACAAGAGACTCATTTTAGACAGAAGGACACCTACAACCTGAAAGTAAAAGGTTGGAGAACCATTTACCATTCAAATGGTCCTCAAAAGTAAGCAGGGGTTGCCATCCTTATATCAGATAAACTAAAATTTACCCCGAAGACTATAGTGAGAGATGAAGAGGGACACTATCTCATACTCAAAGGATCTATCCAACAAGAGGACTTAACAATCCTCAATATATATGCCCCGAATGTGGGAGCTGCCAAATATTTAAACCAATTAATAACCAAACTGAAGAAATACTTTGATAATAATACACTTATACTTGGTGACTTCAATCTAGCTCTCTCTATACTAGATAGGTCTTCTAAGCATAACTTATCCAAAGAAATGAGAGCTTTAAATGATACACTGGACCAGATGGATTTCACAGATATCTACAGAACTTTACATCCAAACTCAACTGAATACACATTCCTCTCAAGTGCACATGGAACTTTCTCCAGAATAGACCACATACTGGGTCACAAATCGGGTCTGAACCGATACCAAAAGATCGGGATAGTCCCCTGTATATTCTCAGACCATAATGCCTTGAAATTAGAACTTAATCACAACAAGAAGTTTGGAAGGACCACAAACACGTGGAGGTTAAGGACCATCCTGCTAAAAGATGAAAAGGTCAACCAGGAAATTAAAGAAGAATTAAAAAGATTCATGGAAACTAATGAGAATGAAGATACAACCGTTCAAAATCTTTGGGGTGCAGCACAAGCAGTCCTGAGGGGGAAATACATCGCAATACAAGCATCCATTCAAAAACTGGAAAGAACTCAAATTCAAAAGCTCACCTTACACATAAAGGAACTAGAGAAAAAGCAACAAATGGACCCCACCCCCAGCAGAAGAAGACAGTTAATTAAAATTCGAGCAGAACTAAATGATATCGAGACCAAAAGAACTGTGGAACAGATCAACAGAACCAGGAGTTGGTTCTTTGAAAGAATTAATAAGATAGATAAACCATTAGCCAAACATATTAAAAAGAAGAGAGAGATCACTCAAATTAAAAAAATCACGAATGAGAAAGGAGAGATCACTACCAACACCAAGGAAATACAAACGATTTTAAAAACATATTATGAACAGCTGTACGCCAATAAATTAGGCAATCTAGAAGAAATGGACGCATTCCTGGAAAGCCACAAACTACCAAAACTGGAGCAGGAAGAAATAGAAAATGTGAACAGGCCAATAACCAAGGAGGAAATTGAAGCAGTCATCAAAAACCTCCCAAGACACAAGAGTCCAGGGCCAGATGGCTTCCCAGGGGAATTCTATCAAACATTTAAAGAAGAAATCATACCTATTCTACTAAAGCTGTTTGGAAAGATAGAAAGAGATGGAGTACTTCCAAATTCGTTCTATGAGGCCAGCATCACCTTAATTCTGAAACCAGACAAAGACCCCACCAAAAAGGAGAATTACAGACCAATATCCCTGATGAACATGGATGCAAAAATTCTCAACAAGATACTAGCCAATAGGATCCAACAACACATTAAGAAAATTATTCACCATGACCAAGTAGGATTTATCCCCGGGACACAAGGCTGGTTCAACACTCGTAAAACCATCAATGTGATTCATCATATCAGCAAGAGAAAAACCAAGAACCATATAATCCTCTCATTAGATGCAGAGAAAGTATTTGACAAAATACAGCATCCATTCCTGATCAAAACCCTTCAGAGTGTTGGGATAGAGGGAACTTTCCTCGACATCTTAAAAGCCATTTACGAAAAGCCCACAGCAAATATCATTCTCAATGGGGAAGCACTGGGAGCCTTTCCCCTAAGATCAGGAACAAGACAGGGATGTCCACTCTCACCACTGCTGTTCAACATAGTACTGGAAGTCCTCGCCTCAGCAATCAGACAACAAAAAGACATTAAAGGCATTCAAATTGGCAAAGAAGAAGTCAAACTCTCCCTCTTCGCCGATGACATGATACTGTACATAGAAAACCCAAAAGCCTCCACCCCAAGATTGCTAGAACTCATACAGCAGTTTGGTAGCATGGTAGGATACAAAATCAATGCCCAGAAATCAATGGCATTTCTATACACTAACAATGAGACTGAAGAAAGAGAAATTAAGGAGTCAATCCCATTGACAATTGCACCCAAAAGCATAAGATACCTAGGAATAAACCTAACCAAAGAGGTAAAAGATCTATACCCTAAAAACTATAGAACACTTCTGAAAGAAATTGAGGAAGACACAAAGAGATGGAAAAATATTCCATGCTCATGGATTGGCAGAATTAATATTGTAAAAATGTCAATGTTTCCCAGGGCAATTTACACGTTTAATGCAATCCCTATCAAAATACCATGGACTTTCTTCAGAGAGTTAGAACAAATTATTTTAAGATTTGTGTGGAATCAGAAAAGACCCCGAATAGCCAGGGGAATTTTAAAAAAGAAAACCATAGCTGGGGGCATCACAATGCCAGAATTCAGGATGTACTACAAAGCTGTGGTCATCAAGACAGTGTGGTACTGGCACAAAAACAGACACATAGATCAATGGAACAGAATAGAGAACCCAGAAGTGGACCCTGAAATGTATGGTCATCTAATATTCGATAAAGGAGGAAAGACTATCCATTGGAAGAAAGACAGTCTCTTCAATAAATGGTGCTGGGAAAATTGGACAGCCACATGCAGAAGAATGAAATTGGACCACTCTCTTTCACCATACACAAAGATAAACTCAAAATGGATGAGAGATCTAAATGTGAGACAAGAGTCCATCAAAATCCTAGAAGAGAACACAAGCAACACCCTTTTTGAACTTGGCCACAGTAACTTCTTGCAAGATACATCAACAAAGGCAAAAGAAACAAAAGCAACAATGAACTATTGGGACTTCATCAAGATAAGAAGCTTTTGCACAGCAAAGGATACAGTCAACAAAACTAAAAGACAACCTACAGAATGGGAGAAGATATTTGCAAATGACGTATCAGATAAAGGGTTAGTTTCCAAAATCTATAAAGAACTTATTAAATTCAACACCAAAGAAACAAACAATCCAATCATGAAATGGGCAAAAGACATGAACAGAAATCTCACAGAGGAAGACATGGACATGGCCAACATGCACATGAGAAAATGCTCTTTGGCATCACTTGCCATCAGGGAAATACAAATCAAAACCACAATGAGATACCACCTCACACCAGTGAGAATGGGGAAAATTAACAAGGCAGGAAACAACAAATATTGGAGAGGATGCGGAGAAAAGGGAACCCTCTTACGCTGTTGGTGGGAATGTGAACTGGTGCAGCCACTCTGGAAAACTGTGTGGAGGTTCCTCAAAGAGTTAAAAATAGACCTGCCCTACGACCCAGCAATTGCACTACTGGGGATTTACCCCAAAGATTCAGATGCAATGAAACGTCGGGACACCTGCACCCCGATGTTTCTATCAGCAATGGCCACAATAGCCAAACTGTGGAAGGAGCCTCGGTGTCCTTCGAAAGATGAATGGATAAAGAAGATGTGGTTTATGTATACAATGGAATATTACTCAGCAATTAGAAACGACAAATACCCACCATTTGCTTCAACGTGGATGGAACTGGAGGGTATTATGCTGAGTGAAATAAGTCAATCGGAGAAGGACAAACAGTGTATGTTCTCATTCATTTGGGGAATATAAATAATAATGAAAGGGAATATAAAGGAAGGGAAAAGAAATGTTGGGAAATATCAGGAAGGGAGACAGAACATAAAGACTCCTAACTCTGGGAAACGAACTAGGGGTGGTGGAAGGGGAGGAGGGCGGGTGTTGGAGGGGAGTGGGTGACGGGATGAGCACTGGGTGTTTTTCTGTATGTTGGTAAATTGAACACCAATAAAAATTAATTTAAAAAAAAATAAATAAAAGCACTGTGGTCAATAAAAAAAAAAAAGCACTGTGGTCTGAAAATATGGAGGGACTAACCCCCATCTGTTTGTACCAGTTCAGACCTGATTTGTGAGATATTTTGTGATTTATTTTGGAGAATGGAGCATGTGTATTCTGTTACTTTAGGATGGAATGCTCTGTGTATGTCTGTGAAGTCCATCTTATCATTCAAAGTTCTTATTTATTTGTTGATCTTCTGCTTAGATTATCTATATGTTCCTGTGAGTAGAATGTTGAAGTCCTCTACTATTACTGTATTATTATCAATGTGTTTCTTTAATTTGGTTACTAATTGGTTGATTAAAAAATCTGGTTGAAAAGGAAAAGAGGAAAAAAGAGAAAAAAATTTAAATTAAAAAACTAAAGAATCATGGGGAATAAACTCTCAAATTCTATATACTATTTTCCCTTAGTGTAGGAATTTTTCAGTTCTATGTAATACATGAACTTAGTATTAGCTTGATGTCCCTATTGGTCTTCTGGATGGCCTATTGCACTGATTCTCAGGTGTCTTTGCCTAGGTGGAGTTGCACCACCCCTTCCCAGGGGGGCAGGCTTAATGTAAGTTGCTTCGGGTTGCTCTTTGTGGCTTTTGTTCCTTGAAGACTTCAGCACCACTTTAGAGGATGAAAAAAAAAAAATCAAAATGGCAGCACCTTGATGATCTCCAGCCCCAGAGTTGAATGACTGTGGCTCTCACTCTTCAGTGTACTCTCAGCAAAAAGCAGTCAGGCACTTTTGTGTGTGCCAAAATCTGTAGACTCCTATGGTGTACATCCACACCAATCCTTCCGGGGGGGGGGGGGGGTCACACCACACCCCGAAGCTTTCTGAGCTACTGCTCTGAAAATGGTTGCCTGATTGATTGTACACCCACACCACTCCTCTCGAGGGAAGGAGTATGGTCTCCCAGTGGCTTTGCTCCTTCCTGGGCCCCTGCTTGGAATGCAGATGCCAGATCTGTTCACAATTCAGAGTTTATGATAACATCTATCTGAGAGGCAACTCTGGGGCTTACTAACTGTAGCTGACTTCTCTGCTCCAATGTTTGGGAACTCTGGGATAATCAGACACCCCTGTTCTTTCTGTGATCCTGGGAATTTTGAGACCGCATTGTCCCACCTAGGATTCTTCTGCACTTCACCACTTGAGCACTTTTCAGGCAAGGATGTCCCTCACAGGAGCAGACTTCTTAAAGTTCTGATTTTGCACTCTGCTGCTGTATCACTTTCTGGTAGCTGGATTATGGAGGTCACTCTTGCCATTTATCTTTTGATATATTCCCTTAGATTCACTTCTCTGCACCTATTATCTTGCAAAAAGTAATCACTTTTCTATTTGTAGAATTGTAGCAATTCTTTCCTTAGATCTCAGGTTGAATTCACAGGTGTTCAGAATGATTTGATAGCTATCTCACTGAACTTAAGGGACCAAATGAAACAAGGGTCCCCTACTCTTCCACCATTTTCCCTGTTCTTCCTATAGCAGAATTTAAAAATTCTATCTTCTATATTATTATTAATTATTATTATTATGTTTTATTTATTTATTCATGAGAAACACACACACACAGAGAGAGAGAGAGAGAGAGGCAGAGACATAGGCAGAGAGAGAAGCAGTCTCCATGCAGGAAGCCCAACGTGGGACTTGATCCCAGGACTCCAGGGTCACACCCTGAGCCAAAGGCAGATGCTGAAGCACTGAGACATCCAGGTGTCCCATATTATTAAAAGTTTACATATACAAGTTTCATCCAGAAAATAAGGTTGTTTAAATTCAAATATAATAGATGACTACATAACTTGTCCAAATAAGGACACTTTTAAGAGTATAATGGAAAATATAAATAAGTAATTGAGTAAACAGGTATAAACTGTCAGTGACTCAAGCAAACAAAGACATGCATTTTTCTTCTTGAGGGTTGAGACCAAATGCCCTTTTGTATCCTTTCTCTAGTAAGATGCCTTTTTTATGTTCTTTTGTATCCTCTTTTTAGTAAGATGTCTGTCATGTAAGATGACTAGAAAGTTAAATTCTTAAAATAATAAAAGAATAAAATATTTGATTAAGCTATATTGGAGATTGGAGTTAGAACCCAGAAAAGGAAATACCAGAATTTCATCCATTCACATTTGTTCTATAAAAAGTATCCAAAATGCCAATAGAAGGTGTTTTGCTGACATTTTGTCCTTGGAAAAATAAATATATATATAAATTTGAGTAAATAGTTATTGAGAAAAGGTGGATTAAAAATGACAAGTGAGGGGACCCCTCAGTGGCTCAGTGGTTGAGGGTCTACCTAAGGCTCAGGTCATGATCCCAGGGTCCTGGAATTAGGTCCCACATCAGGCTTACTGCAGGGAGCCTGCTTCTCCCTCTGCTTATGTCTCAGCCTCTCTCTGTGTATCTCTCATGAATAAATAAAATATCTATTTTTAAAAATGACAAGTGAGGAAACCATGTACAATAGATGATCTACAAAGAGTTAAGATGATATGAAACATATTTAAAGGTTTAAAAAATATTTAGCAAGTTTACAAGTAATAGAGAGCCGTTCATGTTTCATGGGTTAATTTAGAATGGCTGGGCTATCTATTCCATGTTTCTTATCTCCTAGAGTCCTACAGAATATAGATTGAAGATGTTATGGTTTCCTCAAAAGTTAGGGAAATAAGCTTAGAGTAGAAAAAAGTAAGGGGATATTTAAAGTTCAGAATAGTAAGAAAATATTGGTTAGGTAATTAAAGCTTAGAAAACATGACACAGTGCCTGTAGCTATGAAAAAGACAGTGTAGTGTTGACAAGTAGAAGAAAGATAAGCTAATGTTTATAACCATAGAGATTAAGTTAATGAAATGGCACTTATTTGGCAACTAGGAGTCTTTTGTTTCTTTTAATCTTTTTTAATTTTTAACTTTATTTTTTAATAAATTTATTATTTTTTAATTTTTAATTTAAAAAATTTTTATAATAAATTTATTTTTTATTGGTGTTCAATCTGTCAACATACAGAATAACACCCAGTGCTCATCCCATCAGGTGCCCCCCCTCAGTACCCATCACACAGTCACCCCCATCCCCCACCCTCCTCCCCTTCCACCACTCCTAGTTCGTTTCCCAGAGTTAGAAGTTTCTCATGTTCTGTCTATTTCACTCAGTATAATACCCTCCAGTTCCATAGACGTCAAAGAAAATGGTGGGTATTTGTCGTTTCTAATGGCTGAGTAATATTCCATTGTATACATAGACCACATCTTCTTTAACCAATCATCTTTCGATGGACACCGAGGCTCCTTCCACAGTTTGGCTATTGTGGACATTGCTGCTATAAACATCGGGGTGCAGGTGTCCCGGCGTTTCATTGCATCTGTATCTTTGGGGTAAATCCCCAGCAGTGCAATTGCTGGGTCGTAGGGCAGATCTATTTTTAACTCTTTGAGGAACCTCCACACAGTTTTCCAGAGTGGCTACACCAGTTCACATTCCCACCAACAGTACAGGAGGGTTCCCCTTTCTACAAAGCTGTGGTCATCAAGACAGTGTGGTACTGGCACAAAAACAGACACATATATCAATGGAACAGAATAGAGAATCCAGAAGTGAACCCTCAACTTTATGGTCAACTAATATTCGACAAAGGAGGAAAGACTATCCACCGGAAGAAAGACAGTCTCTTCAATAAATGGTGCTGGGAAAATTGGACAGCCACATGCAGAAGACCGCTCTCTTGCACCATACACAAATATAAACTCAAAATGGATGAAAGATCTTAATATGAGACAAGATTCCATCAAAATCCTAGAGGAGAACACAGGCAACACCCTTTTTGAACTTGGCCACAGTAACTTCTTGCAAGATACATCCAGGAAGGCAAAAGAAACAAAAACAAAAATGAACTATTGGGACTTCATCAAGATAAGAAGCTTTTGCACAGCAAAAGATACAGTCAACAGAACTCAAAGACAACCTACAGAATGGGAGAAGATATTTGCAAATGACGTATCAGATAAAGGGCTAATTTCCAAGATTTATAAAGAACTTATTAAACTCAACAGCAAAGAAACAAACAACCCAATCATGAAATGGGCAAAAGATATGAACAGAAATCTCACAGAGGAAGACATAGACATGGCCAACACACACATGAGAAAATGCTCTGCATCACTTGCCATCAGGGAAATACAAATCAAAACCACAATGAGATACCACCTCATATGCGGAAAATTAACAAAGCAGGAAACCACAAATGTTGGAGAGGATGTGTTTCTTTTAATCTTTGCTTTAAAACATATTTATTTGTCTAGAAATAGAAATGAAATCTCTACTAAATACATATATATGTATATGTAATAGGACATAGGTAGGTATACTAAATTCTCTACTTCTTTATTTCCATTTTTAAATCCACAAGGTCTCTGGTAAACCACTCTGGCATTATTACTAACCTGGTAGCTATAGAGGATGTAGGAAGAATTTAGTTTTTCTGCAGGAGGTTTTAGTAAGCTCAATTCCTTGTGAGTAATATTAGGGATCTATTATTAATTCCTTTCAACTCAATATAAGAACCATTGACGATGTAAAAACATTTGATTCTCTAATAAAGGAGCAAAAATCAGAGGTCTAAATTAAACTGCATGTTGATCCAGTTACTAAGTTTAGTTTAATTACTAAAATTCCTTGTAGTTAATATGTTAGGTCTTTTTAAGAAATTCTAACAGTCTGAGATGTATATAGATATAACTTTAAATTTTAATTGATAGTTATTAAGGAGGGCACTTATTATAATGAGCACTAGGTATTTTATGTAAGTGATGAATCACCAAATTCTACTCCTAATACCAATATCACACTACACAATAACTAGAATTTAAATAAAACTTTGGAAGAAAAAAATATTAAGCTCTTTGACTTAAAAGAAACAGAAAAAATACAAACAACCAGACATGATATTGCCAGTAACAACAAGAATATTGATGCCATTTAAGATTTTTCTGTGCCTTTTTTTGTCCTTGTGGTATATTCAACTAAGAATGGACAGTCGTAATGCTATATTTTAAAACGTTGTGATACAATTATTCTCTGTGTGATTATGATTTGAATTCAGTATATAATTAATAAAACAAAAATTTTCTGCACTGTTTTCACTTTCCTTATGATTTTTAAATCATCCATTTTTTTTGCCAAAATATAATTAACATAAAACTGTGTATTAGTTTTAGATGTAAAGCAATGATCTTATGTATGTCCTTTTACATATGCACTTTTTTTGAAGAAAGCTAATGAAATTTGTTAATAATTACCTGGGGTTATAGATTGGTGGACTACCAGGAAGGCATAATTCTTCTTATGGAACACTACAAGATACTAATATATTGAAAACAAAATAATTAAACGTGCAATTTTGCAATACTTTACACTAGATTCAAATATTTGCAGGCAGTAGGTCCCAAAGTAAAAATAAAAATAAATTTCTTCCAGATTGCCTAATTTATTGACATATAGCTGTTCATAATATGTTTTTAAAATCGTTTGTATTTCCTTGGTGTTGGTAGTGATCTCTCCTTCTCATTCATGATTTTATTAATTTGAGTCTTCTCTCTCTTCTTTTTAATAAGGCTGGCTAATGGTTTATCTATCTTATTAATTCTTTCAAAGAACCAACTCCTGGTTTCAAAACCACAATGAGATACCACCTCACACCAGTGAGAATGGGGAAAATTAACAAGGCAGGAAACCACAAATGTTGGAGAGGATGCGGAGAATGGGGAACCCTCTTGCACTGTTGGTGGGAATGTGAACTGGTGCAGCCACCCTGGAAAACTGTGTGGAGGTTCCTCAAAGAGTTAAAATAGACCTGCCCTACGACTCAGCAATTGCACTGTTGGGGATTTACCCCAAAGATGCAGATGCAATGAAATGCCAGGACAGCTGCACCCCGATGTTTCTAGCAGCAATGTCCACAATAGCCAAACTGTGGAAGGAGCTGCGGTGTCCATCGAAAGATGAATGGAGGGATCCCTGGGTGGCGCAGCGGTTTGGCGCCTGCCTTTGGCCCAGGGCGCGATCCTGGAGACCCAGGATCGAATCCCACGTCAGGCTCCCGGTGCATGGAGCCTGCTTCTCCCTCTGCCTATGTCTCTGCCTCTCTCTCTCTCTCTATGACTATCATAAATAAATAAAAATTAAAAAATTAAAAATTAAAAAAAGAAAGATGAATGGATAAAGAAGATGTGGTTTTATGTATAAGATGGAATATTCCTCAGCCATTAGAAATGACAAATACCCACCATTTGCTTCGACGTGGATGGAACTGGAGGGTATTATGCTGAGTGAAATAAGTCAATTGGAGAAAGACATACATTATATGTTCTCATTCATTTGGGGAATATAAATAATAGTGAAAGGAAATAGAAGGGAGAAGAAATGGGTAGGAAATATCAGAAAGGGAGACAGAACACAAAGACTCCTAACTCTGGGAAATGAACTAGGGGTGGTGGAAGGGGAGGAGAGCGGGGCGTGGGGGTAACTGGGTGGCGGGCACTGAGGGCAAATTGAACAACAATAAAAAATAAATTTATTAAAAAAATAAAGTGGAAAATAAACATTAAGGAATTAGCAATGTTTTAGCTGAAATCATAAAAATAAATAAATAAATAAATACTTTTTAATATAAAAATGTTAGAAATTGTATACATGCTATTTTTTCTCCAACTTTGGATGAAATGAGATAGCTAATACTCTCTCTTACAGGATAAAAACTAGTGCACTTGCTCAAACAATAGAGTTTGGTGTTATGTTCCCTAGTTAACAAACAATCTTAACAAGAATTGTTAACAGGATCTGGGAAGACGCAGGTTCCCTAGATCTGAGGACAGACATGAGATTAAGTAAATCACAGTAACTGTTGTTCAGTTTAGTTGTTGAAGCACAGTAGAATCTGGTGACTAACAAATAAGCACCAAAGAAAGGAGGATGGAGGGAATCCCAGATATGTTATAGGCAGGAAATATCCAATAAGCATCACTAGGATACCTGGGGACAGAGAAGTAATGTCAAAGGAACAGTTTTTTAAATTTATGGAGATTATGAGCTGACACTTTAGTTCAATCCCTTCGTTTTATAGAAAAGTAAACTTAGGCACAAGTATCTTCATTTAACCAAGATCATAACGCTAGCTAATGCAGTTGCAGCAATAGAATCCAGATTTCCAGAATTCTCATCTACTGTTTAAGAAATTACAAAAGGATAAAATATTTTGATAGACATATACCAGCCCAAGGAAAATATAATTTAACAATCAAAATTTGGGGCAAATATACTTGACCTATAATCCCTTTTCTTTCTTTCTGAACTTTGTTTTACAGAAATACATTCCAAGCCCACATACTTATGTACACAAAATTCAAGTTTATAGTATAGAAATAAAAATATTCCTTCATTTTAGAGAAAAAAATGGTGAGTTTAGGAAGACTTCACAAATAATCACCTTACTGGGTGATGGGCACTGAGGGGGGCACTTGATGGGATGAGCACAGGGTGTTATGCTATATGTTGGCAAATTGAACTCCAAAAAAAATATATACATTTAAAAAAAAAATACGACAAATAGTCACCTCAATGCTGACAAATTATTCTTAAAATTTGTAATTCAAAAGTTAGTCACTGGTTCCACTTCCACTAATGACAGAATAGCATGTAGTAAACTAATATACATACATTCAGCAAATATAAACTGTGGACAATATGTAAAAAGACAATGATTTAAAGGTACTGAAGAACTGAAAGCTGGAAAATTTTGGGAAAGAGTTAAATATTGAGAGAAGAACTGCACTGGGTAACAAATGTACTTATGCAGCTTTCACCCACAACAATATCCAGTCTGCCTAGTGTGGATCAGCTGGATATAAGCAGCAAGGTGCAGACTTAATATGTTGAGAAGTAAGATGGTGTATTTCAGGTATGCCAGAGAGATTTGAAAGGATGGAATCACAGAAAGGAAGTTACTATAGAGAAAGAACCCTAAAATCTGAGCAAAAAATTGCCAAATGCCCTGGCTGACTTCTAATCTTTACACTCACAATAACCATGAAAACAACAAGAAATAAAAAGTTAAAAGGATGGATTAGGACCAACAAACTTCAGAATGAACATAACAGAATCTAGATTCTCTACAATATATTATTTCCAATGTCCTGGAGTCAATGAAAAAATTATTAGATAGCAAAAAAGCAGTAAAATGGGTTCAATAGTCAGGGAAATAAAACAGTCAAAGAAACTAAAGTCAAGGTGACCAAGATGATGGAATTAGATAAAAGAAACAAACAAACCTAAAATAATTGTCATAAATACTTTCAAGAAATAAAGTAAAATATGCTCATAGGAATGAATGAATAATGAATCTTAATACATAAATGGAAAATATGGGGCACCTAAGTGGCTCAATTAGTTAAGTGTATACCTCCAGCTCAGGTCATAATCCTGGGGTCTTGGGGTTGAGTCTTGCATCAGGCTCCCTGTTCAGTGGGGAGGCTGATTTTCCCTAACCCTTTCCATCTGGCACTCTCTCTGCCAGCTCTCTCATGATAAATAAATAAATAAATAAATAAATAAATAAATAAATAAATAAATAAAATCTTTAAAAATAGAGAAATGGAAAATATAGAAAAATACCAAATGGAAAGTATAAAACTATAGTATCTCAAATAAAAATTAATTGGATGGATTTAACAACAAATTATAGCTTTGATTTGTATTTCTCTGATGATGAGTGATGTTTGAGCATTTTTTCATGTATTTGTTTGCCATCTGTGTATATTTGGAGTAATGTCTATTCATGTCTTCTGCCCACCTTTTAGTGGATTCTTTGTGTTTGATGCGGAGTTTATTAAGTTCTTTTTAGATTTTGGATATCAGCCTTTATCATGTTTATTATTTACAAATATTTTTTCTCATTATTTAGGTTGCTTTTTAATTTTGTTGACTATTTTCTATACTGTGCAAAAGCTTTTTATCTTAATGAAGTCCTAATAGTTTATTTTGGTTTTGTTCCCCTTACCTTAGGAGACATATCTAGTAAGGTGTTGCCACGGCTGATATCAAAACAATTAATGCCTGTGTTCTCTGGAATTTTAATAGTTTCCTGTCTCATATTTAGGTTTTTCATCCATTTTGAGTTTGTTTTTGTGTGTGGTGTAAGAAAGTGATCCAGTTTCATTCTCTTGCATTTTGTTGTCCAGTTTTCCCAACACCATTTTTTGAAAATACTGTCTTTTTTCCATTGAATATTCTTTCCTTCTTTGTTGAAGATTTAAAAACTTGGGGTCCATTTCTGGATTCTCTATTCTGTTCCATTGATCTATGTGTCTATTTTTGTGCCATTAGTATACTGTCTTGATCACTACAGCTTTATAATATAACCTGAAGTCTGATATTGCGATGTCTCTAGCTTTTCTTTTCCAAGGTTATTTTGGCTATTTGGGGTCCTTTGTGGTTCCATGTAAGTTTTAGAATTGTTCTAGCTCTGTGAAACTACAATGAGATATTACCTCACACTTGTCAGAATGACTAAAATCAACAATACAAAAAGCAACAGGTGTTGGTAAGTATGAGAATAAAGGGGAACTCTTTTGTACTCTTGGTGGAAAGCAAACTTGAGCAGCCACTCTAGAAAACAGTATACAAGTTCCTCAAAAAGTTAAAAGCAGAACTACCTTTTGATCCAGTAATTGCACAACCAGGTATTTACTCAAAGAATACAAAAATACATAGTCAAAAGGATATATGCCCCCTTATGTTTATAGCAGCATTATCTATAATAGCCAAATTATGGAAACAGCCTAAGTGTCCACTGACTGATGAATGGTTAAAGAAGATGTAGTATGTATGTAGTATGTATGGCTATACATCATGAATATTTCTCAGCCATAAAAAGAATGAAATCTTGTTGCTAAACAAAATAAGTCAGAGAAAGACATATACCATATGACTTCACTCCTTTGTGGATTTTAGGAAACAAAAGGAATGATCATAAGGGAGAAAAAGAGAGAGGCAAACCAAGAAACAGACTCAGCTATAGAGAACAAAATGATTGTTACCACAGGGAAGGTGGGGAAGGGATGGTTTAAATAGCTGATGGGGATTAAGGAGTACCCTTTTGATAAGCATTGGTTGTTGTATGTAAGTGTTGAATCACTATGTTGTACACCTGAAACTAACATTACACTGTATGTTAACTAACTGGAATTTAAATAAAAACTTTTTAAAAAGAAGCCAAAACAATGCTTAGGAATACACAAAGAAATACATAGAAATAACACCTAAGTTTGGCAAAGTGAATACACATTAACAAAGTTAATACACATAAATAATTGTATATTTATATAGTAGCATCAAACAACTGACAATGAAATTAATAAAACCATTACATACAATAGTGTCAACATATAATAGGAATAAATTTAACAAAAGAAATGCAAAATGTCTACATTAAAGACCACAAAAATTTGCTGTGATAAATTTTAAGACTTAAGTAATTGGAGATATACACGTTTATAAATTGGAAAACTCAATATTTTATGATCCTATGTCAATTCTCACCAAATTGATCTATATATTCAACATAATCCTAATAAAAACCTGTCAATTTTTATATAAAATAACAAGCTATTTTTAAAATTTTATAAAATTTAGAAGGACCTAGACTATTGTAAATAATATGAAAATATTGGATGGCTTATACAGCTGACACTAAGACTTACTGTAAAGCTACAATAATCCAAACAATATAATAATTGGTGTAAAAATCAACAAAATCATCAATGGAGTAGACTAGAGAGCCCAAAGGTAGAACTGGACTTATGCTCTTATTGGATTCCTGGCAAAAGCCTCATAAGCACATTCCAATGAT